>NC_133214.1:10539716-10839716 GCF_958299795.1 Porites lutea | reverse complement strand
AAAGTTTGCGACTATTGTTAAAAAGCAAAAACTTGTCCAAAACACCGTCCGCAACTTTCGTGTTGCTTGAAATTTTGGTGTTAACACTCTGCGCAACTAACGGTTTGCTTGAACTTGGCGTCTTTTGTTAAAAAGCTAAAAGTTGTCCAAAACACCGTGCGCAACAGTGCTGTTGCTTGAAATTGGCGGTTTGACAAAAAGCCTGTGGGAAATTGGCATCAAAACGCTATGCGCAACTTTGGTTTTGCTTAAAATGTGCTCGTTTGGTTAAACATAAACCTTTAATGAAAAACGAGAAAAAAAAAAAACCTAAAAAAATATTCTCACTGTTTAACCTAAAGCTTGTGGGAAAGAGGGCTCGCAACTGTCAATTTACCTAAATTGGTGTGTGTGGTCAATAATATCCAAGAAATTCGATTTGCTTTTTTAGATAAAACTTGTAAAAAGCAGCGTGCGCAACCGTGCTGTTGCTCGAAATTGGCCTCAAATCACTCTGCGGAACTGTCGTTTTGCTTCAAATTGGCCCGTATTGTTCGGAAGGTAAAGCTTGTGTGAAACACCGTGCGCAACTGTCCTGTTGCTCGAAATTGGCGTCAAAACACTCTGCACAACTGTCTTTTTGTTCGAAATTGGCCTTTTTTGTAGAAAAGCCAAACGGCAAATTTCAAGGAACAGCACTGTTGCGCAAGAAGTTTTGGGCAAATTTTAGCGTTTTAACAAAAGTCGCCAATTTCAAGCAAAACGTTAGTTGCGCAGAGTGTTTAGACCCCGTTTTCAAGCAACACGACAGTTGCGCACTGTGTTTTGGACAAGTTTTAGCTTTTTGACAATAGTCGCAAACTTCAAGCAAAACGATAGTTGCGCACAGTGTTTTGACGCCAATTTTAAGCAAAAGGACAGTTGCGCACGGTCTTTTAAACACGTTTTAGCTATTTAACGAAGTCGCCAGTTTCAAGCAAAACGACAGTTGCGCAGAGTGTTTTGACGCCAATTTCAATCAACTGGACAGTTGCACACGATGTTGTGGACAAGCTTTAGCTTTTTAACAAAAGTCACCAATTTCAAGCAAAACGACAGTTGCGCAGAGTGTTTTTACAAAAATTTCGAGCAACAGGACAGTTGCGCACGTTGTTCTGGACAAGTTTTAGATTGTCAACTAGGAAACTGTTAGTTGGGGAGAGTGTTCAAACCCAAATTTCAAGCAACAGGACAGTTGCGCACAGTGTTTTGGACAAGTTTTAGCTTTTTAACAATAGTCGCAAACTTCAAGCAAAACGACAGTTGCGCACAGTGTTTTGACGCCAATTTCAATCAACAGGACAGTTGCGCACGGTGTTTTAAACAAGTTTTAGCTATTTAACAAAGTCGCCACTTTCAAGCAAAACGACATTTGCGTAGAGTGTTTTGACGCCAATTTCGAGCAACAGGACAGTTGCGAAAGGGGCTTTGGACAAGTTTTAGCTTTTTAACAAAAGTCACCAATTTCAAGCACAAAGACATTTGCGCAGAGTGTTTTGACACCAATAGCTAAAACTTGTCTAAAACCCCTGGCGCATTTGTCCTGTTGCTTGACACTCTGCGCAAGTGTCTTTTTGTTCGAATTTTTTCCACTTTCGTTAAAAAGCTACAACTTGTCCAAAACACCGTGCCCAACACTTCTGTTGCTCGAAAATGGCGTCGAAACAATCTGCGCAAATATCGTTGTGATTGAAATTGGAGACTTTTGTTAACAAGGTAAACCTTGTGCAAAACAAAGTGCGCAACTGTCCAATTGCTCAAAATTGGCGTCAAAAAAGTCTGCGCAACTATCGTTTTTCTTGAAATTGGTGACTTTTGTTAAAAAGCTAAAGCTTGTTCAAAAGACCCTGCGCAACTGTCCTGTTGCTCGACACTCTGCGAACCTCTCGTTTCGTTCTAGATTAGCGACTTTTAATAAGAAGCTAAAACTTGTCCAAAACACCGTGCGCAGCTAACCTGTTTCTTGAAATTGGCGACTTTTGCTGAAAAGCTAAACGTTGTGCAAAACAAAGAGCGCAACTGTCCTATTGCTCGAAATTGGCGTCAAAAAAGTCTGCGCAACAGTCGTTTTTCTTGAAATTGGTGACTTTTGTTAAAAAGCTAAACCATGTTCAACACACCCTGCGCAACTGTCCTGTTGCTGAAAATTGGCGTCAAAACACTCTGCGCAATTAACGTTTTGCTTAAAATTGGCCACTTTACTTAAAAAGCTAAAGCTTGTCCAAAACATCGTGTGCAACTGTCCAGTTGATTGAAATTGGCGTCCAAACACTCTGCGCAACTGTCGCTTTGCTGAAAGTTTGCGACTATTGTTAAAAAGCAAAAACTTGTCCAAAACACCGTCCGCAACTGTCGTGTTGCTTGAAATTTTGGTGTTAACACTCTGCGCAATTAACGGTTTGCTTGAACTTGGCGTCTTTTGTTAAAAAGCTAAAACTTGTCCAAAACACCGTGCGGAACAGTGCTGTTGCTTGAAATTGGCCGTTTGACATAAAGCCTGTGGGAAATTGGCATCAAAACGCTATGCGCAACTTTGGTTTTGCTTAAAATGTGCTCCTTTGGTTAACAACAGGAGCAAAACATAAATCTTTAATGAAAAGCGAAAAAAAAACAAAAACCTAAAAAGATATTCTCACTGTTTAACCTAAAGCTTGTGGGAAGGGGGGCTCGCAACTGTCAATTTACCTAAATTGGTGTGTGTGGTCAATAATATCCAAGAAATTCGATTTGCTGTTTTAAATAAAACTTGTAAAAAGCAGCGTGCGCAACCGTACTCTAGCTCGAAATTGGCCTCAAATCACTCTGCGCAACTGTCGTTTTGCTTCAAATTGGCCCGTATTGTTCGGAAGGTAAAGCTTGTGTGAAACACCGTGCGCAACTGTCCTGTTGCTCGAAATTGGCGTCAAAACCCTCTGCACAACTGTCTTTTTGTTCGAAATTGGCCTTTTTTGTAGAAAAGCCAAACGGCAAATTTCAAGCAACAGCACTGTTACGCAAGAAGCTTTGGGCAAATTTTAGCGTTTTAACAAAAGTCGCCAATTTCAAGCAAAACGTTAGTTGCGCAGAGTGTTTAGACCCCGTTTTTAAGCAACACGACAGTTGCGCACTGTGTTTTGGACAAATTTTAGCTTTTTAACAATAGTCGCAAACTTCAAGCAAAACGATAGTTGCGCACAGTGTTTTGACGTCAATTTTAAGCAACAGGACAGTTGCGCACGGTCTTTTAAACAAGTTTTAGCTATTTAACGAAGTCGCCAGCTTCAAGCAAAACGACAGTTGCGCAGAGTGTTTTGACGCCAATTTCAATCAACTGGACAGTTGCACACGATGTTGTGGACAAGCTTTAGCTTTTTAACAAAAGTCACCAATTTCAAGCAAAACGACAGTTGGGCAGAGTGATTTGAGGCCAATTTCGATAAACAGCACGGTTGCGCACGCTGCATTTTACAAGTTTTATCTAAAACAGCAAATCGAATTTCTTCGATATTATTGACCACACATACCAATTTAGGTAAATTGAAAGTTGCGAGCCCTCTTTCCCACAGGCCTTCCGTCAAACGGCCAATTGCAAGCAACAGGACAGTTGCGTCACGGTGTTTTGGACAAATTTTACCTATTTAACAAAGTCGCCAATTTCAAGAAAAGCGACAGTTGCGCAAAGTGTTTTGACGCCAATTTCGAGCAACAGGACAGTTCTGCACAGTGTTTGGGACAAGTTTTACCTTTTTAACAATAGTTGCCAATTTCGAACAAAACGACAGTTGCGCAGAGTGTTTTTACAAAAATTTCGAGCAACAGGACAGTTGCGCACGTTGTTCTGGACAAGTTTTAGATTGTCAACGAGGAAACTGTTAGTTGGGGAGAGTGTTCAAACCCAAATTTCAAGCAACAGGACAGTTGCGCACGGTGTTTTGGACAAGTTCTTGCTTTTTAACAATAGTCGCAAACTTCTAGAAAAACGACAGTTGCGCAAACTTTTTTGACGCCAATTTCGAGCAATAAGACAGTTGCGCACTTTGTTTCGCACAAGGTATAGCTTTTTAACAAAAGTGGCCAATTTCAATCAACAGGACAGTTGCGCACGGTGTTTGAAACAAGTTTTAGCTATTTAACAAAGTCGCCAGTTTCAAGAAAAAAGGACATTTGCGCAGAGTGTTTTGACGCCAATTTCGAGCAACAGGACAGTTGCGAAAGAGGCTTTTGGCAAGTTTTAGCTTTTTAACAAAAGTCACCAATTTCAAGCACAAAGACATTTGCGCAGAGTGTTTTGACGCCAATAGCTAAAACTTGTCTAAAACCCCTGGCGCATTTGTCCTGTTGCTTGACACTCTGCGCAAGTGTCTTTTTAATCGAAATTGGCCACTTTTGTTAAAAAGCTACAACTTGTCCAAAACACCGTGCTCAACACTTCTGTTGCTCGAAAATGGCGTGAAAACAATCTGCGCAAATATCGTTGTGATTGAAATTGGAGACTTTTTTTAACAAGCTAAACCTTGTGCAAAACAAAGTGCGCGATTGTCCTATTGCTCAAAATAGGCGTCAAAAAAGTCTGCGCAACTATCGTTTTTCTTGAAATTGGTGACTTTTGTTAAAAAGCTAAAGCTTGTTCAAAAGACCCTGCGCAACTGTCCTGTTGCTCGACACTCTGGGCAACTGTCGTTTCGTTCTCGATTAGCGAATTTTAATAAGAAGCTAAAACTTGTCCAAAATACCGTGCGCAGCTAACCTGTTTCTTGAAATTGGCGACTTTTGCCGAAAAGCTAAACGTTGTGCAAAACAAAGAGCGCAACTGTCCTATTGCTCGAAATTGGCGTCAAAAAAGTCTGCGCAACAGTCGTTTTTCTTGAAATTGGTGACTTTTGCTAAAAAGCTATACCATGTTCAAAACACCCTGCGCAACTGTCCTGTTGCTGAAAATTGGCGTCAAAACACTCTGGGCAATTAACGTTTTGCTTGAAATTGGGCAGTTTTGTTAAAAAGCTAAAGCTTGCTTAAAACATCGTGTGCAACTGTCCAGTTGATTGAAATTGGCGTCAAAACACTCTGCGCAACTTTCGTTTTGCTGAAAATTGGCGACTTTTGTTAAAAAGCTAAAGCTTGTCCAAAACACCGTGCGCAAGTGTCGTGTTGCTTGAAATTTGGGTGTTAACACTCTGCGCAATTAACGGTTTGCTTGAACTTGGCGTCTTTTGTTAAAAAGCTAAAACTTGTCCAAAACACCGTGCGCAACAGTGCTGTTGCTTGAAATTGGCCGTTTGACATAAAGCCTGTGGGAAATTGGCATCAAAACGCTATGCGCAACTTTGGTTTTGCTTAAAATGTGCTCCTTTGGTTAACAACAGGAGCAAAACATAAATCTTCAATGAAAAGCGAGAAAAAAACAAAAACCTAAAAAAATATTCTCACTGTTTAACCTAAAGCTTGTGGGAAGGGGGGCTCGCAACTGTCAATTTACCTAAATTGGTGTGTGTGGTCAATAATATCCAAGAAATTCGATTTGCTGTTTTAAATAAAACTTGTAAAAAGCAGCGTGCGCAACCGTACTCTTGCTCGAAATTGGCCTCAAATCACTCTGCGCAACTGTCGTTTTGCTTCAAATTGGCCCGTATTGTTCGGAAGGTAAAGCTTGTGTGAAACACCGTGCGCAACTGTCCTGTTGCTCGAAATTGGCGTCAAAACACTCTGCACAACTGTCTTTTTGTTCGAAATTGGCCCTTTTTCTTGAAAAGCCAAACGGCAAATTTGAAGCAACAGCAATGTTGCGCAAGAAGTTTTGGGCAAATTTTAGCGTTTTAACAAAAGTCGCCAATTTCAAGCAAAACCTTAGTTGCGCAGAGTGTTTAGACCCCGTTTTCAAGCAACACGACAGATCCGCACGGTGTTTTGGACAAGTTTTAGCTTTTTAACAATAGTCCCAAACTTCAAGCAAAAGGACAGTTGCGCAGAGTGTTTTGACGCCAATTTTGAGCAACTGGACAGTTGCACACGATGTTTTGGACAAGCTTTAGCTTTTTAACAAAAGTGGCCAATTTTAAGCAAAACGTTAATTGCGCAGAGTGTTTTGACGCCAATTTTCAGCAACAGGACAGTTGCGCATGGTGTTTTGAACAAGGTTTAGCTTTTTAACAAAAGTCACCAATTTCAAGCAAAACGACAGCTGCGCAGAGTGATTTGAGGCCAATTTCGATAAACAGCACGGTTGCGCACGCTGCATTTTACAAGGTTTATCTAAAACAGCAAATCGAATTTCTTGATATTATTGACCACACATACCAATTTAGGTAAATTGAAAGTTGCGAGCCCTCTTTCCCACAGGCCTTCGGTCAAACGGCCAATTGCAAGCAACAGGACAGTTGCGCCACGGTGTTTTGGACAAGTTTTACCTATTTAACAAAGTCGCCAATTTCAAGAAAAGCGATAGTTGCAGAAAGTGTTTTGACGCCAATTTCGAACAAAACGACAGTTGCGCAGAGTGTTTTGACAAAAATTTCGAGCAACAGGACAGTTGCGCACGTTGTTCTGGACAAGTTTTAGATTGTTAACAAAAAGAAGCCAAGTGCAAGCAAAGTGGTAGTTGGGGAGAGTGTTTAAACCCAAATTTCAAGAAACACGACAGTTGCGCACCGTGTTTTGGACAAGTTTTTGCTGTTTAACAATAGTCGCAAACTTCTAGAAAAACGACAGTTGCGAAAACTTTTTTGACGCCAATTTCGAGCAATAGGACAGTTGCACACTTTGTTTCGCACAAGGTTTAGCTTTTTAACAAAAGTGGCCAATTTCAAGCAACAGGACAGTTGCGCACGTTGTTTTGGACAAGTTTTAGCTTTTTAACAATAGTCGCAAACTTCAAGCAAAACGACAGTTGCGCACAGTGTTTTGACGCCAATTCCAATCAACAGGACAGTTGCGCACGGTGTTTGAAACAAGTTTTAGCTATTTAACAAAGTCGCCAGTTTCAAGCAAAACAACATTTGCGCAGAGTGTTTTGACGCAAATTTCGAGCAACAGGACAGTTGCGCAAGAGGCTTTGGACAAGTTTTAGCTTTTTAACAAAAGTCACCAATTTCAAGCACAACGACATTTGCGCAGAGTGTTGTGACGCCAATAGCTAAAACTTGTCTAAAACCCCTGGCGCATTTGTCCTGTTGCTTGACACTCTGCGCAAGTGTCTTTTTGTTCGAAATTGGCGTCAAAAAAGTCTGCGCAACTATCGTTTTTCTTGAAATTGGTGACTTTTGTTAAAAAGCTAAACCTTGTTCAAAAGACCCTGCGCAACTGTCCTGTTGCTCGACACTCTGCGCAACTGTCGTTTCGTTCTAGATTAGCGACTTTTGTTAAGAAGCTAAAACTTGTCCAAAACACCGTGCGTAGCTAATTTGTTTCTTGAAATTGGCGACTTTTGCCGAAAAGCTAAACGTTGTGCAAAACAAAGTGCGCAACTGTCCTATTGCTCGAAATTGGCGTCAAAAAAGTCTGCGCAACAGTCGTTTTTCTTGAAATTGGTGACTTTTGTTAAAAAGCTAAAGCTTGTCCAAAACATCGTGTGCAACTGTCCAGTTGATAGAAATTGGCGTCAAAACACTTGGCGCAATTGTCGTTTTGCTTGAAACTGGCGACTTTGTTAAATAGCTAAAACTTGTTTAAAACACCGTGCGTAACTGTCGTGTTGCTTGAAATTTGGGTGTAAACACTCTGCGCAACTAACGGTTTGTTTGAACTTGGCGTCTTTTGTTAACAATCTAAAACTTGTCCAGAACGCCGTGCGCAACTATCATGTTGCTCGAAATTGGCGTCAAAACACTCTGCGCAACTGTCGTTTTCCTAGAAGTTTGCGACTATTGTTAAAAAGCTAAAACTTGTGCAAAACACCGCGTGCAACTGTCCAGTTGATTGAAATTGGCGTCAAAACACTCTGCCCAAATATCGTTGTGCTTTAAATTGGAGACTTTTGTTAAAAAGCTAAAAGACCCTGCGCAGCTGTACTGTTGCTCGACACTCTGCGCAACTGTCGTTTCGTTCTAGATTAGCGGCTTTTGTTAAGAAGCTAAAAATTGTCCAAAACACCGTACGCAGCTAACCTGTTTCTTGAAATTGGCGACTGTTGTCAAAAAGCTAAACGTTGTGCAAAACAAAGTGCGCAACTGTCCTATTGCTCGAAATTGGCGTCAAAAAAGTCTGCGCAACAGTCGTTTTTCTTGAAATTGGTGACTTTTGTTAAAAAGCTAAAGCTTGTCCAAAACATCGTGTGCAACTGTCCAGTTGATAGAAATTGGCGTCAAAACACTTGGCGCAATTGTCGTTTTGCTTGAAACTGGCGACTTTGTTAAATAGCTAAAACTTGTTTAAAACACCGTGCGTAACTGTCGTGTTGCTTGAAATTTGGGTGTAAACACTCTGCGCAACTAACGGTTTGTTTGAACTTGGCGTCTTTTGTTAACAATCTAAAACTTGTCCAGAACGCCGTGCGCAACTATCATGTTGCTCGAAATTGGCGTCAAAACACTCTGCGCAACTGTCGTTTTCCTAGAAGTTTGCGACTATTGTTAAAAAGCTAAAACTTGTGCAAAACACCGCGTGCAACTGTCCAGTTGATTGAAATTGGCGTCAAAACACTCTGCCCAAATATCGTTGTGCTTTAAATTGGAGACTTTTGTTAAAAAGCTAAAAGACCCTGCGCAGCTGTACTGTTGCTCGACACTCTCCGCAACTGTCGTTTCGTTCTAGATTAGCGGCTTTTGTTAAGAAGCTAAAAATTGTCCAAAACACCGTACGCAGCTAACCTGTTTCTTGAAATTGGCGACTGTTGTCAAAAAGCTAAACGTTGTGCAAAACAAAGTGCGCAACTGTCCTATTGCTCGAAATTGGCGTCAAAAAAGTCTGCGCAACAGTCGTTTTTCTTGAAATTGGTGACTTTTGTTAAAAAGCTAAACCTTGTTGAAAAGACCCTGCACAACTGTCCTGTTGCTTAAAATTGGCGTCAAAACACTCTGGGCAGTTAACGTTTTGCTTGAAATTGGGCAGTTTTGTTAAAAAGCTAAAGCTTGTTTAAAACATCGTGTGCAACTGTCCAGTTGATTGAAATTGGCGTCAAAACACTCTGCGCAACTTTCGTTTTGCTGAAAATTGGCGAATTTTGTTAAAAAGCTAAAGCTTGTCCAAAACACCGTGCGCAACTGTCCAGTTGATTGAAATTGGCGTCAAAACACTCGGCGCAACTGTCGTTTCGCTTGAAACTGGCGACTTTGTTATTTAGCTAAAACTTGTTTAAAACACCGTGCGCAAGTGTCGTGTTGCTTGAAATTGGCGACTTTTGTTAAAAAGCTAAAGCTTGTCCAAAACACCGTGCGCAACTGTCCAGTTGATTGAAATTGGCGTCAAAACACTCGGCGCAACTGTCGTTTCGCTTGAAACTGGCGACTTTGTTATTTAGCTAAAACTTGTTTAAAACACCGTGCGCAAGTGTCGTGTTGCTTGAAATTTGGGTGTTAACACTCTGCGCAACTAACAGTTTGCTTGAACTTGGCGTCTTTTGTTAACAATCTAAAACTTGTCCAGAACGCCGTGCGCAACTGTCGTGTTGCTCGAAATTGGCGTCAAAACACTCTGCGCAACTGTCGTTTTCCTAGAAGCTTGCGACTATTGTTAAAAAGCTAAAACTTCTCCAAAACACCGTGTCGCAACTTTAATGTTGCTTGCAATTGGCCGTTTGACCGAAGACCAGTGGGAAAGAGGGCTCGCAACTTTTAATTTACCTAAATTAATTTGTGTGGTCAATAATATCCAAGAAATTCGATTTGCTGTTTTAGATAAAAGTTGTAAAATGCAGCGTGCGCAACCGTGCTGTTGCTCGCAATTGGCCTCAAATCACTCTGCGCAACTGTCGTTTTGCTTGAAATTGATGACTTTTGTTAAAAAGCTAAGCCATGTTCAAAAAACCCTGCGCAACTTTCCTGTTGCTCAAAATTGGCGTCAAAACACTCTGCGCAATTAACGTTTTGCTTAAAATTGGCCACTTTACTTAAAAAGCTAAAGCTTGTTCAAAATATCGTGTGCAACTGTCCAGTTGATTGAAATTGGCGTCCAAACACTCTGCCTAACTGTGGGTTTGCTGAAAGTTTGCGACTATTGTTAAAAAGCAAAAACTTGTCCAAAACACCGTCCGCAACTTTCGTGTTGCTTGAAATTTTGGTGTTAACACTCTGCGCAACTAACGGTTTGCTTGAACTTGGCGTCTTTTGTTAAAAAGCTAAAAGTTGTCCAAAACACCGTGCGCAACAGTGCTGTTGCTTGAAATTGGCGGTTTGACAAAAAGCCTGTGGGAAATTGGCATCAAAACGCTATGCGCAACTTTGGTTTTGCTTAAAATGTGCTCGTTTGGTTAAACATAAACCTTTAATGAAAAACGAGAAAAAAAAAAAACCTAAAAAAATATTCTCACTGTTTAACCTAAAGCTTGTGGGAAAGAGGGCTCGCAACTGTCAATTTACCTAAATTGGTGTGTGTGGTCAATAATATCCAAGAAATTCGATTTGCTTTTTTAGATAAAACTTGTAAAAAGCAGCGTGCGCAACCGTGCTGTTGCTCGAAATTGGCCTCAAATCACTCTGCGGAACTGTCGTTTTGCTTCAAATTGCCCCGTATTGTTTGGAAGGTAAAGCTTGTGTGAAACACCGTGCGCAACTGTCCTGTTGCTCGAAATTGGCGTCAAAACACTCTGCACAACTGTCTTTTTGTTCGAAATTGGCCTTTTTTGTTGAAAAGCCAAACGGCAAATTTCAAGCAACAGCACTGTTGCGCAAGAAGTTTTGGGCAAATTTTAGCGTTTTAACAAAAGTCGCCAATTTCAAGCAAAACGTTAGTTGCGCAGAGTGTTTAGACCCCGTTTTCAAGCAACACGACAGTTGCGCACTGTGTTTTGGACAAGTTTTAGCTTTTTGACAATAGTCGCAAACTTCAAGCAAAACGATAGTTGCGCACAGTGTTTTGACGCCAATTTTAAGCAAAAGGACAGTTGCGCACGGTCTTTTAAACACGTTTTAGCTATTTAACGAAGTCGCCAGTTTCAAGCAAAACGACAGTTGCGCAGAGTGTTTTGACGCCAATTTCAATCAACTGGACAGTTGCACACGATGTTGTGGACAAGCTTTAGCTTTTTAACAAAAATCACCAATTTCAAGCAAAACGACAGTTGCGCAGAGTGTTTTTACAAAAATTTCGAGCAACAGGACAGTTGCGCACGTTGTTCTGGACAAGTTTTAGATTGTCAACTAGGAAACTGTTAGTTGGGGAGAGTGTTCAAACCCAAATTTCAAGCAACAGGACAGTTGCGCACAGTGTTTTGGACAAGTTTTAGCTTTTTAACAATAGTCGCAAACTTCAAGCAAAACGACAGTTGCGCACAGTGTTTTGACGCCAATTTCAATCAACAGGACAGTTGCGCACGGTGTTTTAAACAAGTTTTAGCTATTTAACAAAGTCGCCACTTTCAAGCAAAACGACATTTGCGTAGAGTGTTTTGACGCCAATTTCGAGCAACAGGACAGTTGCGAAAGGGGCTTTGGACAAGTTTTAGCTTTTTAACAAAAGTCACCAATTTCAAGCACAAAGACATTTGCGCAGAGTGTTTTGACACCAATAGCTAAAACTTGTCTAAAACCCCTGGCGCATTTGTCCTGTTGCTTGACACTCTGCGCAAGTGTCTTTTTGTTCGAATTTTTTCCACTTTCGTTAAAAAGCTACAACTTGTCCAAAACACCGTGCCCAACACTTCTGTTGCTCGAAAATGGCGTCGAAACAATCTGCGCAAATATCGTTGTGATTGAAATTGGAGACTTTTGTTAACAAGCTAAACCTTGTGCAAAACAAAGTGCGCAACTGTCCTATTGCTCAAAATTGGCGTCAAAAAAGTCTGCGCAACTATCGTTTTTCTTGAAATTGGTGAGTTTTGTTAAAAAGCTAAACCTTGTTCAAAAGACCCTGCGCAACTGTCCTGTTGCTCGACACTCTGCGAACCTCTCGTTTCGTTCTACATTAGCGACTTTTAATAAGAAGCTAAAACTTGTCCAAAACACCGTGCGCAGCTAACCTGTTTCTTGAAATTGGCGACTTTTGCTGAAAAGCTAAACGTTGTGCAAAACAAAGAGCGCAACTGTCCTATTGCTCGAAATTGGCGTCAAAAAAGTCTGCGCAACAGTCGTTTTTCTTGAAATTGGTGACTTTTGTTAAAAAGCTAAACCATGTTCAACACACCCTGCGCAACTGTCCTGTTGCTGAAAATTGGCGTCAAAACACTCTGCGCAATTAACGTTTTGCTTAAAACTGGCCACTTTACTTAAAAAGCTAAAGCTTGTCCAAAACATCGTGTGCAACTGTCCAGTTGATTGAAATTGGCGTCCAAACACTCTGCGCAACTGTCGCTTTGCTGAAAGTTTGCGACTATTGTTAAAAAGCAAAAACTTGTCCAAAACACCGTCCGCAACTGTCGTGTTGCTTGAAATTTTGGTGTTAACACTCTGCGCAATTAACGGTTTGCTTGAACTTGGCGTCTTTTGTTAAAAAGCTAAAACTTGTCCAAAACACCGTGCGGAACAGTGCTGTTGCTTGAAATTTGCCGTTTGACATAAAGCCTGTGGGAAATTGGCATCAAAACGCTATGCGCAACTTTGGTTTTGCTTAAAATGTGCTCCTTTGGTTAACAACAGGAGCAAAACATAAATCTTTAATGAAAAGCGAGAAAAAAACAAAAACCTAAAAAGATATTCTCACTGTTTAACCTAAAGCTTGTGGGAAGGGGGGCTCGCAACTGTCAATTTACCTAAATTGGTGTGTGTGGTCAATAATATCCAAGAAATTCGATTTGCTGTTTTAAATAAAACTTGTAAAAAGCAGCGTGCGCAACCGTACTCTAGCTCGAAATTGGCCTCAAATCACTCTGCGCAACTGTCGTTTTGCTTCAAATTGGCCCGTATTGTTCGGAAGGTAAAGCTTGTGTGAAACACCGTGCGCAACTGTCCTGTTGCTCGAAATTGGCGTCAAAACACTCTGCACAACTGTCTTTTTGTTCGAAATTGGCCTTTTTTGTAGAAAAGCCAAACGGCAAATTTCAAGCAACAGCACTGTTACGCAAGAAGCTTTGGGCAAATTTTAGCGTTTTAACAAAAGTCGCCAATTTCAAGCAAAACGTTAGTTGCGCAGAGTGTTTAGACCCCGTTTTTAAGCAACACGACAGTTGCGCACTGTGTTTTGGACAAATTTTAGCTTTTTAACAATAGTCGCAAACTTCAAGCAAAACGATAGTTGCGCACAGTGTTTTGACGTCAATTTTAAGCAACAGGACAGTTGCGCACGGTCTTTTAAACAAGTTTTAGCTATTTAACGAAGTCGCCAGCTTCAAGCAAAACGACAGTTGCGCAGAGTGTTTTGACGCCAATTTCAATCAACTGGACAGTTGCACACGATGTTGTGGACAAGCTTTAGCTTTTTAACAAAAGTCACCAATTTCAAGCAAAACGACAGTTGGGCAGAGTGATTTGAGGCCAATTTCGATAAACAGCACGGTTGCGCACGCTGCATTTTACAAGTTTTATCTAAAACAGCAAATCGAATTTCTTCGATATTATTGACCACACATACCAATTTAGGTAAATTGAAAGTTGCGAGCCCTCTTTCCCACAGGCCTTCCGTCAAACGGCCAATTGCAAGCAACAGGACAGTTGCGTCACGGTGTTTTGGACAAATTTTACCTATTTAACAAAGTCGTCAATTTCAAGAAAAGCGACAGTTGCGCAAAGTGTTTTGACGCCAATTTCGAGCAACAGGACAGTTCTGCACAGTGTTTGGGACAAGTTTTACCTTTTTAACAATAGTTGCCAATTTCGAACAAAACGACAGTTGCGCAGAGTGTTTTTACAAAAATTTCGAGCAACAGGACAGTTGCGCACGTTGTTCTGGACAAGTTTTAGATTGTCAACAAGGAAACTGTTAGTTGGGGAGAGTGTTCAAACCCAAATTTCAAGCAACAGGACAGTTGCGCACGGTGTTTTGGACAAGTTCTTGCTTTTTAACAATAGTCGCAAACTTCTAGAAAAACGACAGTTGCGCAAACTTTTTTGACGCCAATTTCGAGCAATAAGACAGTTGCGCACTTTGTTTCGCACAAGGTATAGCTTTTTAACAAAAGTGGCCAATTTCAATCAACAGGACAGTTGCGCACGGTGTTTGAAACAAGTTTTAGCTATTTAACAAAGTCGCCAGTTTCAAGAAAAAAGGACATTTGCGCAGAGTGTTTTGACGCCAATTTCGAGCAACAGGACAGTTGCGAAAGAGGCTTTTGGCAAGTTTTAGCTTTTTAACAAAAGTCACCAATTTCAAGCACAAAGACATTTGCGCAGAGTGTTTTGACGCCAATAGCTAAAACTTGTCTAAAACCCCTGGCGCATTTGTCCTGTTGCTTGACACTCTGCGCAAGTGTCTTTTTAATCGAAATTGGCCACTTTTGTTAAAAAGCTACAACTTGTCCAAAACACCGTGCTCAACACTTCTGTTGCTCGAAAATGGCGTGAAAACAATCTGCGCAAATATCGTTGTGATTGAAATTGGAGACTTTTTTTAACAAGCTAAACCTTGTGCAAAACAAAGTGCGCGATTGTCCTATTGCTCAAAATAGGCGTCAAAAAAGTCTGCGCAACTATCGTTTTTCTTGAAATTGGTGACTTTTGTTAAAAAGCTAAAGCTTGTTCAAAAGACCCTGCGCAACTGTCCTGTTGCTCGACACTCTGGGCAACTGTCGTTTCGTTCTCGATTAGCGAATTTTAATAAGAAGCTAAAACTTGTCCAAAATACCGTGCGCAGCTAACCTGTTTCTTGAAATTGGCGACTTTTGCCGAAAAGCTAAACGTTGTGCAAAACAAAGAGCGCAACTGTCCTATTGCTCGAAATTGGCGTCAAAAAAGTCTGCGCAACAGTCGTTTTTCTTGAAATTGGTGACTTTTGCTAAAAAGCTATACCATGTTCAAAACACCCTGCGCAACTGTCCTGTTGCTGAAAATTGGCGTCAAAACACTCTGGGCAATTAACGTTTTGCTTGAAATTGGGCAGTTTTGTTAAAAAGCTAAAGCTTGCTTAAAACATCGTGTGCAACTGTCCAGTTGATTGAAATTGGCGTCAAAACACTCTGCGCAACTTTCGTTTTGCTGAAAATTGGCGACTTTTGTTAAAAAGCTAAAGCTTGTCCAAAACACCGTGCGCAAGTGTCGTGTTGCTTGAAATTTGGGTGTTAACACTCTGCGCAATTAACGGTTTGCTTGAACTTGGCGTCTTTTGTTAAAAAGCTAAAACTTGTCCAAAACACCGTGCGCAACAGTGCTGTTGCTTGAAATTGGCCGTTTGACATAAAGCCTGTGGGAAATTGGCATCAAAACGCTATGCGCAACTTTGGTTTTGCTTAAAATGTGCTCCTTTGGTTAACAACAGGAGCAAAACATAAATCTTCAATGAAAAGCGAGAAAAAAACAAAAACCTAAAAAAATATTCTCACTGTTTAACCTAAAGCTTGTGGGAAGGGGGGCTCGCAACTGTCAATTTACCTAAATTGGTGTGTGTGGTCAATAATATCCAAGAAATTCGATTTGCTGTTTTAAATAAAACTTGTAAAAAGCAGCGTGCGCAACCGTACTCTTGCTCGAAATTGGCCTCAAATCACTCTGCGCAACTGTCGTTTTGCTTCAAATTGGCCCGTATTGTTCGGAAGGTAAAGCTTGTGTGAAACACCGTGCGCAACTGTCCTGTTGCTCGAAATTGGCGTCAAAACACTCTGCACAACTGTCTTTTTGTTCGAAATTGGCCCTTTTTCTTGAAAAGCCAAACGGCAAATTTGAAGCAACAGCAATGTTGCGCAAGAAGTTTTGGGCAAATTTTAGCGTTTTAACAAAAGTCGCCAATTTCAAGCAAAACCTTAGTTGCGCAGAGTGTTTAGACCCCGTTTTCAAGCAACACGACAGATCCGCACGGTGTTTTGGACAAGTTTTAGCTTTTTAACAATAGTCCCAAACTTCAAGCAAAAGGACAGTTGCGCAGAGTGTTTTGACGCCAATTTTGAGCAACTGGACAGTTGCACACGATGTTTTGGACAAGCTTTAGCTTTTTAACAAAAGTGGCCAATTTTAAGCAAAACGTTAATTGCGCAGAGTGTTTTGACGCCAATTTTCAGCAACAGGACAGTTGCGCATGGTGTTTTGAACAAGGTTTAGCTTTTTAACAAAAGTCACCAATTTCAAGCAAAACGACAGCTGCGCAGAGTGATTTGAGGCCAATTTCGATAAACAGCACGGTTGCGCACGCTGCATTTTACAAGGTTTATCTAAAACAGCAAATCGAATTTCTTGATATTATTGACCACACATACCAATTTAGGTAAATTGAAAGTTGCGAGCCCTCTTTCCCACAGGCCTTCGGTCAAACGGCCAATTGCAAGCAACAGGACAGTTGCGCCACGGTGTTTTGGACAAGTTTTACCTATTTAACAAAGTCGCCAATTTCAAGAAAAGCGATAGTTGCAGAAAGTGTTTTGACGCCAATTTCGAACAAAACGACAGTTGCGCAGAGTGTTTTGACAAAAATTTCGAGCAACAGGACAGTTGCGCACGTTGTTCTGGACAAGTTTTAGATTGTTAACAAAAAGAAGCCAAGTGCAAGCAAAGTGGTAGTTGGGGAGAGTGTTTAAACCCAAATTTCAAGAAACACGACAGTTGCGCACCGTGTTTTGGACAAGTTTTTGCTGTTTAACAATAGTCGCAAACTTCTAGAAAAACGACAGTTGCGAAAACTTTTTTGACGCCAATTTCGAGCAATAGGACAGTTGCACACTTTGTTTCGCACAAGGTTTAGCTTTTTAACAAAAGTGGCCAATTTCAAGCAACAGGACAGTTGCGCACGTTGTTTCGGACAAGTTTTAGCTTTTTAACAATAGTCGCAAACTTCAAGCAAAACGACAGTTGCGCACAGTGTTTTGACGCCAATTTCAATCAACAGGACAGTTGCGCACGGTGTTTGAAACAAGTTTTAGCTATTTAACAAAGTCGCCAGTTTCAAGCAAAACAACATTTGCGCAGAGTGTTTTGACGCAAATTTCGAGCAACAGGACAGTTGCGCAAGAGGCTTTGGACAAGTTTTAGCTTTTTAACAAAAGTCACCAATTTCAAGCACAACGACATTTGCGCAGAGTGTTGTGACGCCAATAGCTAAAACTTGTCTAAAACCCCTGGCGCATTTGTCCTGTTGCTTGACACTCTGCGCAAGTGTCTTTTTGTTCGAAATTGGCGTCAAAAAAGTCTGCGCAACTATCGTTTTTCTTGAAATTGGTGACTTTTGTTAAAAAGCTAAACCTTGTTCAAAAGACCCTGCGCAACTTTCCTGTTGCTCAAAATTGGCGTCAAAACACTCTGCGCAATGAACGTTTTGCTTAAAATTGGCCACTTTACTTAAAAAGCTAAAGCTTGTTCAAAATATCGTGTGCAACTGTCCAGTTGATTGAAATTGGCGTCCAAACACTCTGCCTAACTGTGGGTTTGCTGAAAGTTTGCGACTATTGTTAAAAAGCAAAAACTTGTCCAAAACACCGTCCGCAACTTTCGTGTTGCTTGAAATTTTGGTGTTAACACTCTGCGCAACTAACGGTTTGCTTGAACTTGGCGTCTTTTGTTAAAAAGCTAAAAGTTGTCCAAAACACCGTGCGCAACAGTGCTGTTGCTTGAAATTGGCGGTTTGACAAAAAGCCTGTGGGAAATTGGCATCAAAACGCTATGCGCAACTTTGGTTTTGCTTAAAATGTGCTCGTTTGGTTAAACATAAACCTTTAATGAAAAACGAGAAAAAAAAAAAACCTAAAAAAATATTCTCACTGTTTAACCTAAAGCTTGTGGGAAAGAGGGCTCGCAACTGTCAATTTACCTAAATTGGTGTGTGTGGTCAATAATATCCAAGAAATTCGATTTGCTTTTTTAGATAAAACTTGTAAAAAGCAGCGTGCGCAACCGTGCTGTTGCTCGAAATTGGCCTCAAATCACTCTGCGGAACTGTCGTTTTGCTTCAAATTGGCCCGTATTGTTCGGAAGGTAAAGCTTGTGTGAAACACCGTGCGCAACTGTCCTGTTGCTCGAAATTGGCGTCAAAACACTCTGCACAACTGTCTTTTTGTTCGAAATTGGCCTTTTTTGTAGAAAAGCCAAACGGCAAATTTCAAGGAACAGCACTGTTGCGCAAGAAGTTTTGGGCAAATTTTAGCGTTTTAACAAAAGTCGCCAATTTCAAGCAAAACGTTAGTTGCGCAGAGTGTTTAGACCCCGTTTTCAAGCAACACGACAGTTGCGCACTGTGTTTTGGACAAGTTTTAGCTTTTTGACAATAGTCGCAAACTTCAAGCAAAACGATAGTTGCGCACAGTGTTTTGACGCCAATTTTAAGCAAAAGGACAGTTGCGCACGGTCTTTTAAACACGTTTTAGCTATTTAACGAAGTCGCCAGTTTCAAGCAAAACGACAGTTGCGCAGAGTGTTTTGACGCCAATTTCAATCAACTGGACAGTTGCACACGATGTTGTGGACAAGCTTTAGCTTTTTAACAAAAGTCACCAATTTCAAGCAAAACGACAGTTGCGCAGAGTGTTTTTACAAAAATTTCGAGCAACAGGACAGTTGCGCACGTTGTTCTGGACAAGTTTTAGATTGTCAACTAGGAAACTGTTAGTTGGGGAGAGTGTTCAAACCCAAATTTCAAGCAACAGGACAGTTGCGCACAGTGTTTTGGACAAGTTTTAGCTTTTTAACAATAGTCGCAAACTTCAAGCAAAACGACAGTTGCGCACAGTGTTTTGACGCCAATTTCAATCAACAGGACAGTTGCGCACGGTGTTTTAAACAAGTTTTAGCTATTTAACAAAGTCGCCACTTTCAAGCAAAACGACATTTGCGTAGAGTGTTTTGACGCCAATTTCGAGCAACAGGACAGTTGCGAAAGGGGCTTTGGACAAGTTTTAGCTTTTTAACAAAAGTCACCAATTTCAAGCACAAAGACATTTGCGCAGAGTGTTTTGACACCAATAGCTAAAACTTGTCTAAAACCCCTGGCGCATTTGTCCTGTTGCTTGACACTCTGCGCAAGTGTCTTTTTGTTCGAATTTTTTCCACTTTCGTTAAAAAGCTACAACTTGTCCAAAACACCGTGCCCAACACTTCTGTTGCTCGAAAATGGCGTCGAAACAATCTGCGCAAATATCGTTGTGATTGAAATTGGAGACTTTTGTTAACAAGGTAAACCTTGTGCAAAACAAAGTGCGCAACTGTCCAATTGCTCAAAATTGGCGTCAAAAAAGTCTGCGCAACTATCGTTTTTCTTGAAATTGGTGACTTTTGTTAAAAAGCTAAAGCTTGTTCAAAAGACCCTGCGCAACTGTCCTGTTGCTCGACACTCTGCGAACCTCTCGTTTCGTTCTAGATTAGCGACTTTTAATAAGAAGCTAAAACTTGTCCAAAACACCGTGCGCAGCTAACCTGTTTCTTGAAATTGGCGACTTTTGCTGAAAAGCTAAACGTTGTGCAAAACAAAGAGCGCAACTGTCCTATTGCTCGAAATTGGCGTCAAAAAAGTCTGCGCAACAGTCGTTTTTCTTGAAATTGGTGACTTTTGTTAAAAAGCTAAACCATGTTCAACACACCCTGCGCAACTGTCCTGTTGCTGAAAATTGGCGTCAAAACACTCTGCGCAATTAACGTTTTGCTTAAAATTGGCCACTTTACTTAAAAAGCTAAAGCTTGTCCAAAACATCGTGTGCAACTGTCCAGTTGATTGAAATTGGCGTCCAAACACTCTGCGCAACTGTCGCTTTGCTGAAAGTTTGCGACTATTGTTAAAAAGCAAAAACTTGTCCAAAACACCGTCCGCAACTGTCGTGTTGCTTGAAATTTTGGTGTTAACACTCTGCGCAATTAACGGTTTGCTTGAACTTGGCGTCTTTTGTTAAAAAGCTAAAACTTGTCCAAAACACCGTGCGGAACAGTGCTGTTGCTTGAAATTGGCCGTTTGACATAAAGCCTGTGGGAAATTGGCATCAAAACGCTATGCGCAACTTTGGTTTTGCTTAAAATGTGCTCCTTTGGTTAACAACAGGAGCAAAACATAAATCTTTAATGAAAAGCGAAAAAAAAACAAAAACCTAAAAAGATATTCTCACTGTTTAACCTAAAGCTTGTGGGAAGGGGGGCTCGCAACTGTCAATTTACCTAAATTGGTGTGTGTGGTCAATAATATCCAAGAAATTCGATTTGCTGTTTTAAATAAAACTTGTAAAAAGCAGCGTGCGCAACCGTACTCTAGCTCGAAATTGGCCTCAAATCACTCTGCGCAACTGTCGTTTTGCTTCAAATTGGCCCGTATTGTTCGGAAGGTAAAGCTTGTGTGAAACACCGTGCGCAACTGTCCTGTTGCTCGAAATTGGCGTCAAAACCCTCTGCACAACTGTCTTTTTGTTCGAAATTGGCCTTTTTTGTAGAAAAGCCAAACGGCAAATTTCAAGCAACAGCACTGTTACGCAAGAAGCTTTGGGCAAATTTTAGCGTTTTAACAAAAGTCGCCAATTTCAAGCAAAACGTTAGTTGCGCAGAGTGTTTAGACCCCGTTTTTAAGCAACACGACAGTTGCGCACTGTGTTTTGGACAAATTTTAGCTTTTTAACAATAGTCGCAAACTTCAAGCAAAACGATAGTTGCGCACAGTGTTTTGACGTCAATTTTAAGCAACAGGACAGTTGCGCACGGTCTTTTAAACAAGTTTTAGCTATTTAACGAAGTCGCCAGCTTCAAGCAAAACGACAGTTGCGCAGAGTGTTTTGACGCCAATTTCAATCAACTGGACAGTTGCACACGATGTTGTGGACAAGCTTTAGCTTTTTAACAAAAGTCACCAATTTCAAGCAAAACGACAGTTGGGCAGAGTGATTTGAGGCCAATTTCGATAAACAGCACGGTTGCGCACGCTGCATTTTACAAGTTTTATCTAAAACAGCAAATCGAATTTCTTCGATATTATTGACCACACATACCAATTTAGGTAAATTGAAAGTTGCGAGCCCTCTTTCCCACAGGCCTTCCGTCAAACGGCCAATTGCAAGCAACAGGACAGTTGCGTCACGGTGTTTTGGACAAATTTTACCTATTTAACAAAGTCGCCAATTTCAAGAAAAGCGACAGTTGCGCAAAGTGTTTTGACGCCAATTTCGAGCAACAGGACAGTTCTGCACAGTGTTTGGGACAAGTTTTACCTTTTTAACAATAGTTGCCAATTTCGAACAAAACGACAGTTGCGCAGAGTGTTTTTACAAAAATTTCGAGCAACAGGACAGTTGCGCACGTTGTTCTGGACAAGTTTTAGATTGTCAACGAGGAAACTGTTAGTTGGGGAGAGTGTTCAAACCCAAATTTCAAGCAACAGGACAGTTGCGCACGGTGTTTTGGACAAGTTCTTGCTTTTTAACAATAGTCGCAAACTTCTAGAAAAACGACAGTTGCGCAAACTTTTTTGACGCCAATTTCGAGCAATAAGACAGTTGCGCACTTTGTTTCGCACAAGGTATAGCTTTTTAACAAAAGTGGCCAATTTCAATCAACAGGACAGTTGCGCACGGTGTTTGAAACAAGTTTTAGCTATTTAACAAAGTCGCCAGTTTCAAGAAAAAAGGACATTTGCGCAGAGTGTTTTGACGCCAATTTCGAGCAACAGGACAGTTGCGAAAGAGGCTTTTGGCAAGTTTTAGCTTTTTAACAAAAGTCACCAATTTCAAGCACAAAGACATTTGCGCAGAGTGTTTTGACGCCAATAGCTAAAACTTGTCTAAAACCCCTGGCGCATTTGTCCTGTTGCTTGACACTCTGCGCAAGTGTCTTTTTAATCGAAATTGGCCACTTTTGTTAAAAAGCTACAACTTGTCCAAAACACCGTGCTCAACACTTCTGTTGCTCGAAAATGGCGTGAAAACAATCTGCGCAAATATCGTTGTGATTGAAATTGGAGACTTTTTTTAACAAGCTAAACCTTGTGCAAAACAAAGTGCGCGATTGTCCTATTGCTCAAAATAGGCGTCAAAAAAGTCTGCGCAACTATCGTTTTTCTTGAAATTGGTGACTTTTGTTAAAAAGCTAAAGCTTGTTCAAAAGACCCTGCGCAACTGTCCTGTTGCTCGACACTCTGGGCAACTGTCGTTTCGTTCTCGATTAGCGAATTTTAATAAGAAGCTAAAACTTGTCCAAAATACCGTGCGCAGCTAACCTGTTTCTTGAAATTGGCGACTTTTGCCGAAAAGCTAAACGTTGTGCAAAACAAAGAGCGCAACTGTCCTATTGCTCGAAATTGGCGTCAAAAAAGTCTGCGCAACAGTCGTTTTTCTTGAAATTGGTGACTTTTGCTAAAAAGCTATACCATGTTCAAAACACCCTGCGCAACTGTCCTGTTGCTGAAAATTGGCGTCAAAACACTCTGGGCAATTAACGTTTTGCTTGAAATTGGGCAGTTTTGTTAAAAAGCTAAAGCTTGCTTAAAACATCGTGTGCAACTGTCCAGTTGATTGAAATTGGCGTCAAAACACTCTGCGCAACTTTCGTTTTGCTGAAAATTGGCGACTTTTGTTAAAAAGCTAAAGCTTGTCCAAAACACCGTGCGCAAGTGTCGTGTTGCTTGAAATTTGGGTGTTAACACTCTGCGCAATTAACGGTTTGCTTGAACTTGGCGTCTTTTGTTAAAAAGCTAAAACTTGTCCAAAACACCGTGCGCAACAGTGCTGTTGCTTGAAATTGGCCGTTTGACATAAAGCCTGTGGGAAATTGGCATCAAAACGCTATGCGCAACTTTGGTTTTGCTTAAAATGTGCTCCTTTGGTTAACAACAGGAGCAAAACATAAATCTTCAATGAAAAGCGAGAAAAAAACAAAAACCTAAAAAAATATTCTCACTGTTTAACCTAAAGCTTGTGGGAAGGGGGGCTCGCAACTGTCAATTTACCTAAATTGGTGTGTGTGGTCAATAATATCCAAGAAATTCGATTTGCTGTTTTAAATAAAACTTGTAAAAAGCAGCGTGCGCAACCGTACTCTTGCTCGAAATTGGCCTCAAATCACTCTGCGCAACTGTCGTTTTGCTTCAAATTGGCCCGTATTGTTCGGAAGGTAAAGCTTGTGTGAAACACCGTGCGCAACTGTCCTGTTGCTCGAAATTGGCGTCAAAACACTCTGCACAACTGTCTTTTTGTTCGAAATTGGCCCTTTTTCTTGAAAAGCCAAACGGCAAATTTGAAGCAACAGCAATGTTGCGCAAGAAGTTTTGGGCAAATTTTAGCGTTTTAACAAAAGTCGCCAATTTCAAGCAAAACCTTAGTTGCGCAGAGTGTTTAGACCCCGTTTTCAAGCAACACGACAGATCCGCACGGTGTTTTGGACAAGTTTTAGCTTTTTAACAATAGTCCCAAACTTCAAGCAAAAGGACAGTTGCGCAGAGTGTTTTGACGCCAATTTTGAGCAACTGGACAGTTGCACACGATGTTTTGGACAAGCTTTAGCTTTTTAACAAAAGTGGCCAATTTTAAGCAAAACGTTAATTGCGCAGAGTGTTTTGACGCCAATTTTCAGCAACAGGACAGTTGCGCATGGTGTTTTGAACAAGGTTTAGCTTTTTAACAAAAGTCACCAATTTCAAGCAAAACGACAGCTGCGCAGAGTGATTTGAGGCCAATTTCGATAAACAGCACGGTTGCGCACGCTGCATTTTACAAGGTTTATCTAAAACAGCAAATCGAATTTCTTGATATTATTGACCACACATACCAATTTAGGTAAATTGAAAGTTGCGAGCCCTCTTTCCCACAGGCCTTCGGTCAAACGGCCAATTGCAAGCAACAGGACAGTTGCGCCACGGTGTTTTGGACAAGTTTTACCTATTTAACAAAGTCGCCAATTTCAAGAAAAGCGATAGTTGCAGAAAGTGTTTTGACGCCAATTTCGAACAAAACGACAGTTGCGCAGAGTGTTTTGACAAAAATTTCGAGCAACAGGACAGTTGCGCACGTTGTTCTGGACAAGTTTTAGATTGTTAACAAAAAGAAGCCAAGTGCAAGCAAAGTGGTAGTTGGGGAGAGTGTTTAAACCCAAATTTCAAGAAACACGACAGTTGCGCACCGTGTTTTGGACAAGTTTTTGCTGTTTAACAATAGTCGCAAACTTCTAGAAAAACGACAGTTGCGAAAACTTTTTTGACGCCAATTTCGAGCAATAGGACAGTTGCACACTTTGTTTCGCACAAGGTTTAGCTTTTTAACAAAAGTGGCCAATTTCAAGCAACAGGACAGTTGCGCACGTTGTTTTGGACAAGTTTTAGCTTTTTAACAATAGTCGCAAACTTCAAGCAAAACGACAGTTGCGCACAGTGTTTTGACGCCAATTTCAATCAACAGGACAGTTGCGCACGGTGTTTGAAACAAGTTTTAGCTATTTAACAAAGTCGCCAGTTTCAAGCAAAACAACATTTGCGCAGAGTGTTTTGACGCAAATTTCGAGCAACAGGACAGTTGCGCAAGAGGCTTTGGACAAGTTTTAGCTTTTTAACAAAAGTCACCAATTTCAAGCACAACGACATTTGCGCAGAGTGTTGTGACGCCAATAGCTAAAACTTGTCTAAAACCCCTGGCGCATTTGTCCTGTTGCTTGACACTCTGCGCAAGTGTCTTTTTGTTCGAAATTGGCGTCAAAAAAGTCTGCGCAACTATCGTTTTTCTTGAAATTGGTGACTTTTGTTAAAAAGCTAAACCTTGTTCAAAAGACCCTGCGCAACTGTCCTGTTGCTCGACACTCTGCGCAACTGTCGTTTCGTTCTAGATTAGCGACTTTTGTTAAGAAGCTAAAACTTGTCCAAAACACCGTGCGTAGCTAATTTGTTTCTTGAAATTGGCGACTTTTGCCGAAAAGCTAAACGTTGTGCAAAACAAAGTGCGCAACTGTCCTATTGCTCGAAATTGGCGTCAAAAAAGTCTGCGCAACAGTCGTTTTTCTTGAAATTGGTGACTTTTGTTAAAAAGCTAAAGCTTGTCCAAAACATCGTGTGCAACTGTCCAGTTGATAGAAATTGGCGTCAAAACACTTGGCGCAATTGTCGTTTTGCTTGAAACTGGCGACTTTGTTAAATAGCTAAAACTTGTTTAAAACACCGTGCGTAACTGTCGTGTTGCTTGAAATTTGGGTGTAAACACTCTGCGCAACTAACGGTTTGTTTGAACTTGGCGTCTTTTGTTAACAATCTAAAACTTGTCCAGAACGCCGTGCGCAACTATCATGTTGCTCGAAATTGGCGTCAAAACACTCTGCGCAACTGTCGTTTTCCTAGAAGTTTGCGACTATTGTTAAAAAGCTAAAACTTGTGCAAAACACCGCGTGCAACTGTCCAGTTGATTGAAATTGGCGTCAAAACACTCTGCCCAAATATCGTTGTGCTTTAAATTGGAGACTTTTGTTAAAAAGCTAAAAGACCCTGCGCAGCTGTACTGTTGCTCGACACTCTGCGCAACTGTCGTTTCGTTCTAGATTAGCGGCTTTTGTTAAGAAGCTAAAAATTGTCCAAAACACCGTACGCAGCTAACCTGTTTCTTGAAATTGGCGACTGTTGTCAAAAAGCTAAACGTTGTGCAAAACAAAGTGCGCAACTGTCCTATTGCTCGAAATTGGCGTCAAAAAAGTCTGCGCAACAGTCGTTTTTCTTGAAATTGGTGACTTTTGTTAAAAAGCTAAACCTTGTTGAAAAGACCCTGCACAACTGTCCTGTTGCTTAAAATTGGCGTCAAAACACTCTGGGCAGTTAACGTTTTGCTTGAAATTGGGCAGTTTTGTTAAAAAGCTAAAGCTTGTTTAAAACATCGTGTGCAACTGTCCAGTTGATTGAAATTGGCGTCAAAACACTCTGCGCAACTTTCGTTTTGCTGAAAATTGGCGAATTTTGTTAAAAAGCTAAAGCTTGTCCAAAACACCGTGCGCAACTGTCCAGTTGATTGAAATTGGCGTCAAAACACTCGGCGCAACTGTCGTTTCGCTTGAAACTGGCGACTTTGTTATTTAGCTAAAACTTGTTTAAAACACCGTGCGCAAGTGTCCTGTTGCTTGAAATTGGCGACTTTTGTTAAAAAGCTAAAGCTTGTCCAAAACACCGTGCGCAACTGTCCAGTTGATTGAAATTGGCGTCAAAACACTCGGCGCAACTGTCGTTTCGCTTGAAACTGGCGACTTTGTTATTTAGCTAAAACTTGTTTAAAACACCGTGCGCAAGTGTCGTGTTGCTTGAAATTTGGGTGTTAACACTCTGCGCAACTAACAGTTTGCTTGAACTTGGCGTCTTTTGTTAACAATCTAAAACTTGTCCAGAACGCCGTGCGCAACTGTCGTGTTGCTCGAAATTGGCGTCAAAACACTCTGCGCAACTGTCGTTTTCCTAGAAGCTTGCGACTATTGTTAAAAAGCTAAAACTTCTCCAAAACACCGTGTCGCAACTTTAATGTTGCTTGCAATTGGCCGTTTGACCGAAGACCAGTGGGAAAGAGGGCTCGCAACTTTTAATTTACCTAAATTAATTTGTGTGGTCAATAATATCCAAGAAATTCGATTTGCTGTTTTAGATAAAAGTTGTAAAATGCAGCGTGCGCAACCGTGCTGTTGCTCGCAATTGGCCTCAAATCACTCTGCGCAACTGTCGTTTTGCTTGAAATTGATGACTTTTGTTAAAAAGCTAAGCCATGTTCAAAAAACCCTGCGCAACTTTCCTGTTGCTCAAAATTGGCGTCAAAACACTCTGCGCAATTAACGTTTTGCTTAAAATTGGCCACTTTACTTAAAAAGCTAAAGCTTGTTCAAAATATCGTGTGCAACTGTCCAGTTGATTGAAATTGGCGTCCAAACACTCTGCCTAACTGTGGGTTTGCTGAAAGTTTGCGACTATTGTTAAAAAGCAAAAACTTGTCCAAAACACCGTCCGCAACTTTCGTGTTGCTTGAAATTTTGGTGTTAACACTCTGCGCAACTAACGGTTTGCTTGAACTTGGCGTCTTTTGTTAAAAAGCTAAAAGTTGTCCAAAACACCGTGCGCAACAGTGCTGTTGCTTGAAATTGGCGGTTTGACAAAAAGCCTGTGGGAAATTGGCATCAAAACGCTATGCGCAACTTTGGTTTTGCTTAAAATGTGCTCGTTTGGTTAAACATAAACCTTTAATGAAAAACGAGAAAAAAAAAAAACCTAAAAAAATATTCTCACTGTTTAACCTAAAGCTTGTGGGAAAGAGGGCTCGCAACTGTCAATTTACCTAAATTGGTGTGTGTGGTCAATAATATCCAAGAAATTCGATTTGCTTTTTTAGATAAAACTTGTAAAAAGCAGCGTGCGCAACCGTGCTGTTGCTCGAAATTGGCCTCAAATCACTCTGCGGAACTGTCGTTTTGCTTCAAATTGGCCCGTATTGTTCGGAAGGTAAAGCTTGTGTGAAACACCGTGCGCAACTGTCCTGTTGCTCGAAATTGGCGTCAAAACACTCTGCACAACTGTCTTTTTGTTCGAAATTGGCCTTTTTTGTAGAAAAGCCAAACGGCAAATTTCAAGGAACAGCACTGTTGCGCAAGAAGTTTTGGGCAAATTTTAGCGTTTTAACAAAAGTCGCCAATTTCAAGCAAAACGTTAGTTGCGCAGAGTGTTTAGACCCCGTTTTCAAGCAACACGACAGTTGCGCACTGTGTTTTGGACAAGTTTTAGCTTTTTGACAATAGTCGCAAACTTCAAGCAAAACGATAGTTGCGCACAGTGTTTTGACGCCAATTTTAAGCAAAAGGACAGTTGCGCACGGTCTTTTAAACACGTTTTAGCTATTTAACGAAGTCGCCAGTTTCAAGCAAAACGACAGTTGCGCAGAGTGTTTTGACGCCAATTTCAATCAACTGGACAGTTGCACACGATGTTGTGGACAAGCTTTAGCTTTTTAACAAAAGTCACCAATTTCAAGCAAAACGACAGTTGCGCAGAGTGTTTTTACAAAAATTTCGAGCAACAGGACAGTTGCGCACGTTGTTCTGGACAAGTTTTAGATTGTCAACTAGGAAACTGTTAGTTGGGGAGAGTGTTCAAACCCAAATTTCAAGCAACAGGACAGTTGCGCACAGTGTTTTGGACAAGTTTTAGCTTTTTAACAATAGTCGCAAACTTCAAGCAAAACGACAGTTGCGCACAGTGTTTTGACGCCAATTTCAATCAACAGGACAGTTGCGCACGGTGTTTTAAACAAGTTTTAGCTATTTAACAAAGTCGCCACTTTCAAGCAAAACGACATTTGCGTAGAGTGTTTTGACGCCAATTTCGAGCAACAGGACAGTTGCGAAAGGGGCTTTGGACAAGTTTTAGCTTTTTAACAAAAGTCACCAATTTCAAGCACAAAGACATTTGCGCAGAGTGTTTTGACACCAATAGCTAAAACTTGTCTAAAACCCCTGGCGCATTTGTCCTGTTGCTTGACACTCTGCGCAAGTGTCTTTTTGTTCGAATTTTTTCCACTTTCGTTAAAAAGCTACAACTTGTCCAAAACACCGTGCCCAACACTTCTGTTGCTCGAAAATGGCGTCGAAACAATCTGCGCAAATATCGTTGTGATTGAAATTGGAGACTTTTGTTAACAAGCTAAACCTTGTGCAAAACAAAGTGCGCAACTGTCCAATTGCTCAAAATTGGCGTCAAAAAAGTCTGCGCAACTATCGTTTTTCTTGAAATTGGTGACTTTTGTTAAAAAGCTAAAGCTTGTTCAAAAGACCCTGCGCAACTGTCCTGTTGCTCGACACTCTGCGAACCTCTCGTTTCGTTCTAGATTAGCGACTTTTAATAAGAAGCTAAAACTTGTCCAAAACACCGTGCGCAGCTAACCTGTTTCTTGAAATTGGCGACTTTTGCTGAAAAGCTAAACGTTGTGCAAAACAAAGAGCGCAACTGTCCTATTGCTCGAAATTGGCGTCAAAAAAGTCTGCGCAACAGTCGTTTTTCTTGAAATTGGTGACTTTTGTTAAAAAGCTAAACCATGTTCAACACACCCTGCGCAACTGTCCTGTTGCTGAAAATTGGCGTCAAAACACTCTGCGCAATTAACGTTTTGCTTAAAATTGGCCACTTTACTTAAAAAGCTAAAGCTTGTCCAAAACATCGTGTGCAACTGTCCAGTTGATTGAAATTGGCGTCCAAACACTCTGCGCAACTGTCGCTTTGCTGAAAGTTTGCGACTATTGTTAAAAAGCAAAAACTTGTCTAAAACACCGTCCGCAACTGTCGTGTTGCTTGAAATTTTGGTGTTAACACTCTGCGCAATTAACGGTTTGCTTGAACTTGGCGTCTTTTGTTAAAAAGCTAAAACTTGTCCAAAACACCGTGCGGAACAGTGCTGTTGCTTGAAATTGGCCGTTTGACATAAAGCCTGTGGGAAATTGGCATCAAAACGCTATGCGCAACTTTGGTTTTGCTTAAAATGTGCTCCTTTGGTTAACAACAGGAGCAAAACATAAATCTTTAATGAAAAGCGAAAAAAAAACAAAAACCTAAAAAGATATTCTCACTGTTTAACCTAAAGCTTGTGGGAAGGGGGGCTCGCAACTGTCAATTTACCTAAATTGGTGTGTGTGGTCAATAATATCCAAGAAATTCGATTTGCTGTTTTAAATAAAACTTGTAAAAAGCAGCGTGCGCAACCGTACTCTAGCTCGAAATTGGCCTCAAATCACTCTGCGCAACTGTCGTTTTGCTTCAAATTGGCCCGTATTGTTCGGAAGGTAAAGCTTGTGTGAAACACCGTGCGCAACTGTCCTGTTGCTCGAAATTGGCGTCAAAACCCTCTGCACAACTGTCTTTTTGTTCGAAATTGGCCTTTTTTGTAGAAAAGCCAAACGGCAAATTTCAAGCAACAGCACTGTTACGCAAGAAGCTTTGGGCAAATTTTAGCGTTTTAACAAAAGTCGCCAATTTCAAGCAAAACGTTAGTTGCGCAGAGTGTTTAGACCCCGTTTTTAAGCAACACGACAGTTGCGCACTGTGTTTTGGACAAATTTTAGCTTTTTAACAATAGTCGCAAACTTCAAGCAAAACGATAGTTGCGCACAGTGTTTTGACGTCAATTTTAAGCAACAGGACAGTTGCGCACGGTCTTTTAAACAAGTTTTAGCTATTTAACGAAGTCGCCAGCTTCAAGCAAAACGACAGTTGCGCAGAGTGTTTTGACGCCAATTTCAATCAACTGGACAGTTGCACACGATGTTGTGGACAAGCTTTAGCTTTTTAACAAAAGTCACCAATTTCAAGCAAAACGACAGTTGGGCAGAGTGATTTGAGGCCAATTTCGATAAACAGCACGGTTGCGCACGCTGCATTTTACAAGTTTTATCTAAAACAGCAAATCGAATTTCTTCGATATTATTGACCACACATACCAATTTAGGTAAATTGAAAGTTGCGAGCCCTCTTTCCCACAGGCCTTCCGTCAAACGGCCAATTGCAAGCAACAGGACAGTTGCGTCACGGTGTTTTGGACAAATTTTACCTATTTAACAAAGTCGCCAATTTCAAGAAAAGCGACAGTTGCGCAAAGTGTTTTGACGCCAATTTCGAGCAACAGGACAGTTCTGCACAGTGTTTGGGACAAGTTTTACCTTTTTAACAATAGTTGCCAATTTCGAACAAAACGACAGTTGCGCAGAGTGTTTTTACAAAAATTTCGAGCAACAGGACAGTTGCGCACGTTGTTCTGGACAAGTTTTAGATTGTCAACGAGGAAACTGTTAGTTGGGGAGAGTGTTCAAACCCAAATTTCAAGCAACAGGACAGTTGCGCACGGTGTTTTGGACAAGTTCTTGCTTTTTAACAATAGTCGCAAACTTCTAGAAAAACGACAGTTGCGCAAACTTTTTTGACGCCAATTTCGAGCAATAAGACAGTTGCGCACTTTGTTTCGCACAAGGTATAGCTTTTTAACAAAAGTGGCCAATTTCAATCAACAGGACAGTTGCGCACGGTGTTTGAAACAAGTTTTAGCTATTTAACAAAGTCGCCAGTTTCAAGAAAAAAGGACATTTGCGCAGAGTGTTTTGACGCCAATTTCGAGCAACAGGACAGTTGCGAAAGAGGCTTTTGGCAAGTTTTAGCTTTTTAACAAAAGTCACCAATTTCAAGCACAAAGACATTTGCGCAGAGTGTTTTGACGCCAATAGCTAAAACTTGTCTAAAACCCCTGGCGCATTTGTCCTGTTGCTTGACACTCTGCGCAAGTGTCTTTTTAATCGAAATTGGCCACTTTTGTTAAAAAGCTACAACTTGTCCAAAACACCGTGCTCAACACTTCTGTTGCTCGAAAATGGCGTGAAAACAATCTGCGCAAATATCGTTGTGATTGAAATTGGAGACTTTTTTTAACAAGCTAAACCTTGTGCAAAACAAAGTGCGCGATTGTCCTATTGCTCAAAATAGGCGTCAAAAAAGTCTGCGCAACTATCGTTTTTCTTGAAATTGGTGACTTTTGTTAAAAAGCTAAAGCTTGTTCAAAAGACCCTGCGCAACTGTCCTGTTGCTCGACACTCTGGGCAACTGTCGTTTCGTTCTCGATTAGCGAATTTTAATAAGAAGCTAAAACTTGTCCAAAATACCGTGCGCAGCTAACCTGTTTCTTGAAATTGGCGACTTTTGCCGAAAAGCTAAACGTTGTGCAAAACAAAGAGCGCAACTGTCCTATTGCTCGAAATTGGCGTCAAAAAAGTCTGCGCAACAGTCGTTTTTCTTGAAATTGGTGACTTTTGCTAAAAAGCTATACCATGTTCAAAACACCCTGCGCAACTGTCCTGTTGCTGAAAATTGGCGTCAAAACACTCTGGGCAATTAACGTTTTGCTTGAAATTGGGCAGTTTTGTTAAAAAGCTAAAGCTTGCTTAAAACATCGTGTGCAACTGTCCAGTTGATTGAAATTGGCGTCAAAACACTCTGCGCAACTTTCGTTTTGCTGAAAATTGGCGACTTTTGTTAAAAAGCTAAAGCTTGTCCAAAACACCGTGCGCAAGTGTCGTGTTGCTTGAAATTTGGGTGTTAACACTCTGCGCAATTAACGGTTTGCTTGAACTTGGCGTCTTTTGTTAAAAAGCTAAAACTTGTCCAAAACACCGTGCGCAACAGTGCTGTTGCTTGAAATTGGCCGTTTGACATAAAGCCTGTGGGAAATTGGCATCAAAACGCTATGCGCAACTTTGGTTTTGCTTAAAATGTGCTCCTTTGGTTAACAACAGGAGCAAAACATAAATCTTCAATGAAAAGCGAGAAAAAAACAAAAACCTAAAAAAATATTCTCACTGTTTAACCTAAAGCTTGTGGGAAGGGGGGCTCGCAACTGTCAATTTACCTAAATTGGTGTGTGTGGTCAATAATATCCAAGAAATTCGATTTGCTGTTTTAAATAAAACTTGTAAAAAGCAGCGTGCGCAACCGTACTCTAGCTCGAAATTGGCCTCAAATCACTCTGCGCAACTGTCGTTTTGCTTCAAATTGGCCCGTATTGTTCGGAAGGTAAAGCTTGTGTGAAACACCGTGCGCAACTGTCCTGTTGCTCGAAATTGGCGTCAAAACACTCTGCACAACTGTCTTTTTGTTCGAAATTGGCCCTTTTTCTTGAAAAGCCAAACGGCAAATTTGAAGCAACAGCAATGTTGCGCAAGAAGTTTTGGGCAAATTTTAGCGTTTTAACAAAAGTCGCCAATTTCAAGCAAAACCTTAGTTGCGCAGAGTGTTTAGACCCCGTTTTCAAGCAACACGACAGATCCGCACGGTGTTTTGGACAAGTTTTAGCTTTTTAACAATAGTCCCAAACTTCAAGCAAAAGGACAGTTGCGCAGAGTGTTTTGACGCCAATTTTGAGCAACTGGACAGTTGCACACGATGTTTTGGACAAGCTTTAGCTTTTTAACAAAAGTGGCCAATTTTAAGCAAAACGTTAATTGCGCAGAGTGTTTTGACGCCAATTTTCAGCAACAGGACAGTTGCGCATGGTGTTTTGAACAAGGTTTAGCTTTTTAACAAAAGTCACCAATTTCAAGCAAAACGACAGCTGCGCAGAGTGATTTGAGGCCAATTTCGATAAACAGCACGGTTGCGCACGCTGCATTTTACAAGGTTTATCTAAAACAGCAAATCGAATTTCTTGATATTATTGACCACACATACCAATTTAGGTAAATTGAAAGTTGCGAGCCCTCTTTCCCACAGGCCTTCGGTCAAACGGCCAATTGCAAGCAACAGGACAGTTGCGCCACGGTGTTTTGGACAAGTTTTACCTATTTAACAAAGTCGCCAATTTCAAGAAAAGCGATAGTTGCAGAAAGTGTTTTGACGCCAATTTCGAACAAAACGACAGTTGCGCAGAGTGTTTTGACAAAAATTTCGAGCAACAGGACAGTTGCGCACGTTGTTCTGGACAAGTTTTAGATTGTTAACAAAAAGAAGCCAAGTGCAAGCAAAGTGGTAGTTGGGGAGAGTGTTTAAACCCAAATTTCAAGAAACACGACAGTTGCGCACCGTGTTTTGGACAAGTTTTTGCTGTTTAACAATAGTCGCAAACTTCTAGAAAAACGACAGTTGCGAAAACTTTTTTGACGCCAATTTCGAGCAATAGGACAGTTGCACACTTTGTTTCGCACAAGGTTTAGCTTTTTAACAAAAGTGGCCAATTTCAAGCAACAGGACAGTTGCGCACGTTGTTTTGGACAAGTTTTAGCTTTTTAACAATAGTCGCAAACTTCAAGCAAAACGACAGTTGCGCACAGTGTTTTGACGCCAATTTCAATCAACAGGACAGTTGCGCACGGTGTTTGAAACAAGTTTTAGCTATTTAACAAAGTCGCCAGTTTCAAGAAAAAAGGACATTTGCGCAGAGTGTTTTGACGCCAATTTCGAGCAACAGGACAGTTGCGAAAGAGGCTTTTGGCAAGTTTTAGCTTTTTAACAAAAGTCACCAATTTCAAGCACAAAGACATTTGCGCAGAGTGTTTTGACGCCAATAGCTAAAACTTGTCTAAAACCCCTGGCGCATTTGTCCTGTTGCTTGACACTCTGCGCAAGTGTCTTTTTAATCGAAATTGGCCACTTTTGTTAAAAAGCTACAACTTGTCCAAAACACCGTGCTCAACACTTCTGTTGCTCGAAAATGGCGTGAAAACAATCTGCGCAAATATCGTTGTGATTGAAATTGGAGACTTTTTTTAACAAGCTAAACCTTGTGCAAAACAAAGTGCGCGATTGTCCTATTGCTCAAAATAGGCGTCAAAAAAGTCTGCGCAACTATCGTTTTTCTTGAAATTGGTGACTTTTGTTAAAAAGCTAAAGCTTGTTCAAAAGACCCTGCGCAACTGTCCTGTTGCTCGACACTCTGGGCAACTGTCGTTTCGTTCTCGATTAGCGAATTTTAATAAGAAGCTAAAACTTGTCCAAAATACCGTGCGCAGCTAACCTGTTTCTTGAAATTGGCGACTTTTGCCGAAAAGCTAAACGTTGTGCAAAACAAAGAGCGCAACTGTCCTATTGCTCGAAATTGGCGTCAAAAAAGTCTGCGCAACAGTCGTTTTTCTTGAAATTGGTGACTTTTGCTAAAAAGCTATACCATGTTCAAAACACCCTGCGCAACTGTCCTGTTGCTGAAAATTGGCGTCAAAACACTCTGGGCAATTAACGTTTTGCTTGAAATTGGGCAGTTTTGTTAAAAAGCTAAAGCTTGCTTAAAACATCGTGTGCAACTGTCCAGTTGATTGAAATTGGCGTCAAAACACTCTGCGCAACTTTCGTTTTGCTGAAAATTGGCGACTTTTGTTAAAAAGCTAAAGCTTGTCCAAAACACCGTGCGCAAGTGTCGTGTTGCTTGAAATTTGGGTGTTAACACTCTGCGCAATTAACGGTTTGCTTGAACTTGGCGTCTTTTGTTAAAAAGCTAAAACTTGTCCAAAACACCGTGCGCAACAGTGCTGTTGCTTGAAATTGGCCGTTTGACATAAAGCCTGTGGGAAATTGGCATCAAAACGCTATGCGCAACTTTGGTTTTGCTTAAAATGTGCTCCTTTGGTTAACAACAGGAGCAAAACATAAATCTTCAATGAAAAGCGAGAAAAAAACAAAAACCTAAAAAAATATTCTCACTGTTTAACCTAAAGCTTGTGGGAAGGGGGGCTCGCAACTGTCAATTTACCTAAATTGGTGTGTGTGGTCAATAATATCCAAGAAATTCGATTTGCTGTTTTAAATAAAACTTGTAAAAAGCAGCGTGCGCAACCGTACTCTAGCTCGAAATTGGCCTCAAATCACTCTGCGCAACTGTCGTTTTGCTTCAAATTGGCCCGTATTGTTCGGAAGGTAAAGCTTGTGTGAAACACCGTGCGCAACTGTCCTGTTGCTCGAAATTGGCGTCAAAACACTCTGCACAACTGTCTTTTTGTTCGAAATTGGCCCTTTTTCTTGAAAAGCCAAACGGCAAATTTGAAGCAACAGCAATGTTGCGCAAGAAGTTTTGGGCAAATTTTAGCGTTTTAACAAAAGTCGCCAATTTCAAGCAAAACCTTAGTTGCGCAGAGTGTTTAGACCCCGTTTTCAAGCAACACGACAGATCCGCACGGTGTTTTGGACAAGTTTTAGCTTTTTAACAATAGTCCCAAACTTCAAGCAAAAGGACAGTTGCGCAGAGTGTTTTGACGCCAATTTTGAGCAACTGGACAGTTGCACACGATGTTTTGGACAAGCTTTAGCTTTTTAACAAAAGTGGCCAATTTTAAGCAAAACGTTAATTGCGCAGAGTGTTTTGACGCCAATTTTCAGCAACAGGACAGTTGCGCATGGTGTTTTGAACAAGGTTTAGCTTTTTAACAAAAGTCACCAATTTCAAGCAAAACGACAGCTGCGCAGAGTGATTTGAGGCCAATTTCGATAAACAGCACGGTTGCGCACGCTGCATTTTACAAGGTTTATCTAAAACAGCAAATCGAATTTCTTGATATTATTGACCACACATACCAATTTAGGTAAATTGAAAGTTGCGAGCCCTCTTTCCCACAGGCCTTCGGTCAAACGGCCAATTGCAAGCAACAGGACAGTTGCGCCACGGTGTTTTGGACAAGTTTTACCTATTTAACAAAGTCGCCAATTTCAAGAAAAGCGATAGTTGCAGAAAGTGTTTTGACGCCAATTTCGAACAAAACGACAGTTGCGCAGAGTGTTTTGACAAAAATTTCGAGCAACAGGACAGTTGCGCACGTTGTTCTGGACAAGTTTTAGATTGTTAACAAAAAGAAGCCAAGTGCAAGCAAAGTGGTAGTTGGGGAGAGTGTTTAAACCCAAATTTCAAGAAACACGACAGTTGCGCACCGTGTTTTGGACAAGTTTTTGCTGTTTAACAATAGTCGCAAACTTCTAGAAAAACGACAGTTGCGAAAACTTTTTTGACGCCAATTTCGAGCAATAGGACAGTTGCACACTTTGTTTCGCACAAGGTTTAGCTTTTTAACAAAAGTGGCCAATTTCAAGCAACAGGACAGTTGCGCACGTTGTTTTGGACAAGTTTTAGCTTTTTAACAATAGTCGCAAACTTCAAGCAAAACGACAGTTGCGCACAGTGTTTTGACGCCAATTTCAATCAACAGGACAGTTGCGCACGGTGTTTGAAACAAGTTTTAGCTATTTAACAAAGTCGCCAGTTTCAAGCAAAACAACATTTGCGCAGAGTGTTTTGACGCAAATTTCGAGCAACAGGACAGTTGCGCAAGAGGCTTTGGACAAGTTTTAGCTTTTTAACAAAAGTCACCAATTTCAAGCACAACGACATTTGCGCAGAGTGTTGTGACGCCAATAGCTAAAACTTGTCTAAAACCCCTGGCGCATTTGTCCTGTTGCTTGACACTCTGCGCAAGTGTCTTTTTGTTCGAAATTGGCGTCAAAAAAGTCTGCGCAACTATCGTTTTTCTTGAAATTGGTGACTTTTGTTAAAAAGCTAAACCTTGTTCAAAAGACCCTGCGCAACTGTCCTGTTGCTCGACACTCTGCGCAACTGTCGTTTCGTTCTAGATTAGCGACTTTTGTTAAGAAGCTAAAACTTGTCCAAAACACCGTGCGTAGCTAATTTGTTTCTTGAAATTGGCGACTTTTGCCGAAAAGCTAAACGTTGTGCAAAACAAAGTGCGCAACTGTCCTATTGCTCGAAATTGGCGTCAAAAAAGTCTGCGCAACAGTCGTTTTTCTTGAAATTGGTGACTTTTGTTAAAAAGCTAAAGCTTGTCCAAAACATCGTGTGCAACTGTCCAGTTGATAGAAATTGGCGTCAAAACACTTGGCGCAATTGTCGTTTTGCTTGAAACTGGCGACTTTGTTAAATAGCTAAAACTTGTTTAAAACACCGTGCGTAACTGTCGTGTTGCTTGAAATTTGGGTGTAAACACTCTGCGCAACTAACGGTTTGTTTGAACTTGGCGTCTTTTGTTAACAATCTAAAACTTGTCCAGAACGCCGTGCGCAACTATCATGTTGCTCGAAATTGGCGTCAAAACACTCTGCGCAACTGTCGTTTTCCTAGAAGTTTGCGACTATTGTTAAAAAGCTAAAACTTGTGCAAAACACCGCGTGCAACTGTCCAGTTGATTGAAATTGGCGTCAAAACACTCTGCCCAAATATCGTTGTGCTTTAAATTGGAGACTTTTGTTAAAAAGCTAAAAGACCCTGCGCAGCTGTACTGTTGCTCGACACTCTGCGCAACTGTCGTTTCGTTCTAGATTAGCGGCTTTTGTTAAGAAGCTAAAAATTGTCCAAAACACCGTACGCAGCTAACCTGTTTCTTGAAATTGGCGACTGTTGTCAAAAAGCTAAACGTTGTGCAAAACAAAGTGCGCAACTGTCCTATTGCTCGAAATTGGCGTCAAAAAAGTCTGCGCAACAGTCGTTTTTCTTGAAATTGGTGACTTTTGTTAAAAAGCTAAACCTTGTTGAAAAGACCCTGCACAACTGTCCTGTTGCTTAAAATTGGCGTCAAAACACTCTGGGCAGTTAACGTTTTGCTTGAAATTGGGCAGTTTTGTTAAAAAGCTAAAGCTTGTTTAAAACATCGTGTGCAACTGTCCAGTTGATTGAAATTGGCGTCAAAACACTCTGCGCAACTTTCGTTTTGCTGAAAATTGGCGAATTTTGTTAAAAAGCTAAAGCTTGTCCAAAACACCGTGCGCAACTGTCCAGTTGATTGAAATTGGCGTCAAAACACTCGGCGCAACTGTCGTTTCGCTTGAAACTGGCGACTTTGTTATTTAGCTAAAACTTGTTTAAAACACCGTGCGCAAGTGTCGTGTTGCTTGAAATTGGCGACTTTTGTTAAAAAGCTAAAGCTTGTCCAAAACACCGTGCGCAACTGTCCAGTTGATTGAAATTGGCGTCAAAACACTCGGCGCAACTGTCGTTTCGCTTGAAACTGGCGACTTTGTTATTTAGCTAAAACTTGTTTAAAACACCGTGCGCAAGTGTCGTGTTGCTTGAAATTTGGGTGTTAACACTCTGCGCAACTAACAGTTTGCTTGAACTTGGCGTCTTTTGTTAACAATCTAAAACTTGTCCAGAACGCCGTGCGCAACTGTCGTGTTGCTCGAAATTGGCGTCAAAACACTCTGCGCAACTGTCGTTTTCCTAGAAGCTTGCGACTATTGTTAAAAAGCTAAAACTTCTCCAAAACACCGTGTCGCAACTTTAATGTTGCTTGCAATTGGCCGTTTGACCGAAGACCAGTGGGAAAGAGGGCTCGCAACTTTTAATTTACCTAAATTAATTTGTGTGGTCAATAATATCCAAGAAATTCGATTTGCTGTTTTAGATAAAAGTTGTAAAATGCAGCGTGCGCAACCGTGCTGTTGCTCGCAATTGGCCTCAAATCACTCTGCGCAACTGTCGTTTTGCTTGAAATTGATGACTTTTGTTAAAAAGCTAAGCCATGTTCAAAAAACCCTGCGCAACTTTCCTGTTGCTCAAAATTGGCGTCAAAACACTCTGCGCAATTAACGTTTTGCTTAAAATTGGCCACTTTACTTAAAAAGCTAAAGCTTGTTCAAAATATCGTGTGCAACTGTCCAGTTGATTGAAATTGGCGTCCAAACACTCTGCCTAACTGTGGGTTTGCTGAAAGTTTGCGACTATTGTTAAAAAGCAAAAACTTGTCCAAAACACCGTCCGCAACTTTCGTGTTGCTTGAAATTTTGGTGTTAACACTCTGCGCAACTAACGGTTTGCTTGAACTTGGCGTCTTTTGTTAAAAAGCTAAAAGTTGTCCAAAACACCGTGCGCAACAGTGCTGTTGCTTGAAATTGGCGGTTTGACAAAAAGCCTGTGGGAAATTGGCATCAAAACGCTATGCGCAACTTTGGTTTTGCTTAAAATGTGCTCGTTTGGTTAAACATAAACCTTTAATGAAAAACGAGAAAAAAAAAAAACCTAAAAAAATATTCTCACTGTTTAACCTAAAGCTTGTGGGAAAGAGGGCTCGCAACTGTCAATTTACCTAAATTGGTGTGTGTGGTCAATAATATCCAAGAAATTCGATTTGCTTTTTTAGATAAAACTTGTAAAAAGCAGCGTGCGCAACCGTGCTGTTGCTCGAAATTGGCCTCAAATCACTCTGCGGAACTGTCGTTTTGCTTCAAATTGGCCCGTATTGTTCGGAAGGTAAAGCTTGTGTGAAACACCGTGCGCAACTGTCCTGTTGCTCGAAATTGGCGTCAAAACACTCTGCACAACTGTCTTTTTGTTCGAAATTGGCCTTTTTTGTAGAAAAGCCAAACGGCAAATTTCAAGGAACAGCACTGTTGCGCAAGAAGTTTTGGGCAAATTTTAGCGTTTTAACAAAAGTCGCCAATTTCAAGCAAAACGACAGTTGCGCAGAGTGTTTTTACAAAAATTTCGAGCAACAGGACAGTTGCGCACGTTGTTCTGGACAAGTTTTAGATTGTCAACTAGGAAACTGTTAGTTGGGGAGAGTGTTCAAACCCAAATTTCAAGCAACAGGACAGTTGCGCACAGTGTTTTGGACAAGTTTTAGCTTTTTAACAATAGTCGCAAACTTCAAGCAAAACGACAGTTGCGCACAGTGTTTTGACGCCAATTTCAATCAACAGGACAGTTGCGCACGGTGTTTTAAACAAGTTTTAGCTATTTAACAAAGTCGCCACTTTCAAGCAAAACGACATTTGCGTAGAGTGTTTTGACGCCAATTTCGAGCAACAGGACAGTTGCGAAAGGGGCTTTGGACAAGTTTTAGCTTTTTAACAAAAGTCACCAATTTCAAGCACAAAGACATTTGCGCAGAGTGTTTTGACACCAATAGCTAAAACTTGTCTAAAACCCCTGGCGCATTTGTCCTGTTGCTTGACACTCTGCGCAAGTGTCTTTTTGTTCGAATTTTTTCCACTTTCGTTAAAAAGCTACAACTTGTCCAAAACACCGTGACCAACACTTCTGTTGCTCGAAAATGGCGTCGAAACAATCTGCGCAAATATCGTTGTGATTGAAATTGGAGACTTTTGTTAACAAGCTAAACCTTGTGCAAAACAAAGTGCGCAACTGTCCAATTGCTCAAAATTGGCGTCAAAAAAGTCTGCGCAACTATCGTTTTTCTTGAAATTGGTGACTTTTGTTAAAAAGCTAAAGCTTGTTCAAAAGACCCTGCGCAACTGTCCTGTTGCTCGACACTCTGCGAACCTCTCGTTTCGTTCTAGATTAGCGACTTTTAATAAGAAGCTAAAACTTGTCCAAAACACCGTGCGCAGCTAACCTGTTTCTTGAAATTGGCGACTTTTGCTGAAAAGCTAAACGTTGTGCAAAACAAAGAGCGCAACTGTCCTATTGCTCGAAATTGGCGTCAAAAAAGTCTGCGCAACAGTCGTTTTTCTTGAAATTGGTGACTTTTGTTAAAAAGCTAAACCATGTTCAACACACCCTGCGCAACTGTCCTGTTGCTGAAAATTGGCGTCAAAACACTCTGCGCAATTAACGTTTTGCTTAAAACTGGCCACTTTACTTAAAAAGCTAAAGCTTGTCCAAAACATCGTGTGCAACTGTCCAGTTGATTGAAATTGGCGTCCAAACACTCTGCGCAACTGTCGCTTTGCTGAAAGTTTGCGACTATTGTTAAAAAGCAAAAACTTGTCCAAAACACCGTCCGCAACTGTCGTGTTGCTTGAAATTTTGGTGTTAACACTCTGCGCAATTAACGGTTTGCTTGAACTTGGCGTCTTTTGTTAAAAAGCTAAAACTTGTCCAAAACACCGTGCGGAACAGTGCTGTTGCTTGAAATTGGCCGTTTGACATAAAGCCTGTGGGAAATTGGCATCAAAACGCTATGCGCAACTTTGGTTTTGCTTAAAATGTGCTCCTTTGGTTAACAACAGGAGCAAAACATAAATCTTTAATGAAAAGCGAGAAAAAAACAAAAACCTAAAAAGATATTCTCACTGTTTAACCTAAAGCTTGTGGGAAGGGGGGCTCGCAACTGTCAATTTACCTAAATTGGTGTGTGTGGTCAATAATATCCAAGAAATTCGATTTGCTGTTTTAAATAAAACTTGTAAAAAGCAGCGTGCGCAACCGTACTCTAGCTCGAAATTGGCCTCAAATCACTCTGCGCAACTGTCGTTTTGCTTCAAATTGGCCCGTATTGTTCGGAAGGTAAAGCTTGTGTGAAACACCGTTCGCAACTGTCCTGTTGCTCGAAATTGGCGTCAAAACACTCTGCACAACTGTCTTTTTGTTCGAAATTGGCCTTTTTTGTAGAAAAGCCAAACGGCAAATTTCAAGCAACAGCACTGTTACGCAAGAAGCTTTGGGCAAATTTTAGCGTTTTAACAAAAGTCGCCAATTTCAAGCAAAACGTTAGTTGCGCAGAGTGTTTAGACCCCGTTTTTAAGCAACACGACAGTTGCGCACTGTGTTTTGGACAAATTTTAGCTTTTTAACAATAGTCGCAAACTTCAAGCAAAACGATAGTTGCGCACAGTGTTTTGACGTCAATTTTAAGCAACAGGACAGTTGCGCACGGTCTTTTAAACAAGTTTTAGCTATTTAACGAAGTCGCCAGCTTCAAGCAAAACGACAGTTGCGCAGAGTGTTTTGACGCCAATTTCAATCAACTGGACAGTTGCACACGATGTTGTGGACAAGCTTTAGCTTTTTAACAAAAGTCACCAATTTCAAGCAAAACGACAGTTGGGCAGAGTGATTTGAGGCCAATTTCGATAAACAGCACGGTTGCGCACGCTGCATTTTACAAGTTTTATCTAAAACAGCAAATCGAATTTCTTCGATATTATTGACCACACATACCAATTTAGGTAAATTGAAAGTTGCGAGCCCACTTTCCCACAGGCCTTCCGTCAAACGGCCAATTGCAAGCAACAGGACAGTTGCGTCACGGTGTTTTGGACAAATTTTACCTATTTAACAAAGTCGCCAATTTCAAGCAAAGCGACAGTTGCGCAAAGTGTTTTGACGCCAATTTCGAGCAACAGGACAGTTCTGCACAGTGTTTGGGACAAGTTTTACCTTTTTAACAATAGTTGCCAATTTCGAACAAAACGACAGTTGCGCAGAGTGTTTTTACAAAAATTTCGAGCAACAGGACAGTTGCGCACGTTGTTCTGGACAAGTTTTAGATTGTCAACAAGGAAACTGTTAGTTGGGGAGAGTGTTCAAACCCAAATTTCAAGCAACAGGACAGTTGCGCACGGTGTTTTGGACAAGTTCTTGCTTTTTAACAATAGTCGCAAACTTCTAGAAAAAGGACAGTTGCGCAAACTTTTTTGACGCCAATTTCGAGCAATAAGACAGTTGCGCACTTTGTTTCGCACAAGGTATAGCTTTTTAACAAAAGTGGCCAATTTCAATCAACAGGACAGTTGCGCACGGTGTTTGAAACAAGTTTTAGCTATTTAACAAAGTCGCCAGTTTCAAGAAAAAAGGACATTTGCGCAGAGTGTTTTGACGCCAATTTCGAGCAACAGGACAGTTGCGAAAGAGGCTTTGGGCAAGTTTTAGCTTTTTAACAAAAGTCACCAATTTCAAGCACAAAGACATTTGCGCAGAGTGTTTTGACGCCAATAGCTAAAACTTGTCTAAAACCCCTGGCGCATTTGTCCTGTTGCTTGACACTCTGCGCAAGTGTCTTTTTAATCGAAATTGGCCACTTTTGTTAAAAAGCTACAACTTGTCCAAAACACCGTGCTCAACACTTCTGTTGCTCGAAAATGGCGTGAAAACAATCTGCGCAAATATCGTTGTGATTGAAATTGGAGACTTTTTTTAACAAGCTAAACCTTGTGCAAAACAAAGTGCGCGATTGTCCTATTGCTCAAAATAGGCGTCAAAAAAGTCTGCGCAACTATCGTTTTTCTTGAAATTGGTGACTTTTGTTAAAAAGCTAAAGCTTGTTCAAAAGACCCTGCGCAACTGTCCTGTTGCTCGACACTCTGGGCAACTGTCGTTTCGTTCTCGATTAGCGAATTTTAATAAGAAGCTAAAACTTGTCCAAAATACCGTGCGCAGCTAACCTGTTTCTTGAAATTGGCGACTTTTGCCGAAAAGCTAAACGTTGTGCAAAACAAAGAGCGCAACTGTCCTATTGCTCGAAATTGGCGTCAAAAAAGTCTGCGCAACAGTCGTTTTTCTTGAAATTGGTGACTTTTGCTAAAAAGCTATACCATGTTCAAAACACCCTGCGCAACTGTCCTGTTGCTGAAAATTGGCGTCAAAACACTCTGGGCAATTAACGTGTTGCTTGAAATTGGGCAGTTTTGTTAAAAAGCTAAAGCTTGCTTAAAACATCGTGTGCAACTGTCCAGTTGATTGAAATTGGCGTCAAAACACTCTGCGCAACTTTCGTTTTGCTGAAAATTGGCGACTTTTGTTAAAAAGCTAAAGCTTGTCCAAAACACCGTGCGCAAGTGTCGTGTTGCTTGAAATTTGGGTGTTAACACTCTGCGCAATTAACGGTTTGCTTGAACTTGGCGTCTTTTGTTAAAAAGCTAAAACTTGTCCAAAACACCGTGCGCAACAGTGCTGTTGCTTGAAATTGGCCGTTTGACATAAAGCCTGTGGGAAATTGGCATCAAAACGCTATGCGCAACTTTGGTTTTGCTTAAAATGTGCTCCTTTGGTTAACAACAGGAGCAAAACATAAATCTTCAATGAAAAGCGAGAAAAAAACAAAACCCTAAAAAAATATTCTCACTGTTTAACCTAAAGCTTGTGGGAAGGGGGGCTCGCAACTGTCAATTTACCTAAATTGGTGTGTGTGGTCAATAATATCCAAGAAATTCGATTTGCTGTTTTAAATAAAACTTGTAAAAAGCAGCGTGCGCAACCGTACTCTTGCTCGAAATTGGCCTCAAATCACTCTGCGCAACTGTCGTTTTGCTTCAAATTGGCCCGTATTGTTCGGAAGGTAAAGCTTGTGTGAAACACCGTGCGCAACTGTCCTGTTGCTCGAAATTGGCGTCAAAACACTCTGCACAACTGTCTTTTTGTTCGAAATTGGCCCTTTTTCTTGAAAAGCCAAACGGCAAATTTGAAGCAACAGCAATGTTGCGCAAGAAGTTTTGGGCAAATTTTAGCGTTTTAACAAAAGTCGCCAATTTCAAGCAAAACCTTAGTTGCGCAGAGTGTTTAGACCCCGTTTTCAAGCAACACGACAGATCCGCACGGTGTTTTGGACAAGTTTTAGCTTTTTAACAATAGTCCCAAACTTCAAGCAAAAGGACAGTTGCGCAGAGTGTTTTGACGCCAATTTTGAGCAACTGGACAGTTGCACACGATGTTTTGGACAAGCTTTAGCTTTTTAACAAAAGTGGCCAATTTTAAGCAAAACGTTAATTGCGCAGAGTGTTTTGACGCCAATTTTCAGCAACAGGACAGTTGCGCATGGTGTTTTGAACAAGGTTTAGCTTTTTAACAAAAGTCACCAATTTCAAGCAAAACGACAGCTGCGCAGAGTGATTTGAGGCCAATTTCGATAAACAGCACGGTTGCGCACGCTGCATTTTACAAGGTTTATCTAAAACAGCAAATCGAATTTCTTGATATTATTGACCACACATACCAATTTAGGTAAATTGAAAGTTGCGAGCCCTCTTTCCCACAGGCCTTCGGTCAAACGGCCAATTGCAAGCAACAGGACAGTTGCGCCACGGTGTTTTGGACAAGTTTTACCTATTTAACAAAGTCGCCAATTTCAAGAAAAGCGATAGTTGCAGAAAGTGTTTTGACGCCAATTTCGAACAAAACGACAGTTGCGCAGAGTGTTTTGACAAAAATTTCGAGCAACAGGACAGTTGCGCACGTTGTTCTGGACAAGTTTTAGATTGTTAACAAAAAGAAGCCAAGTGCAAGCAAAGTGGTAGTTGGGGAGAGTGTTTAAACCCAAATTTCAAGAAACACGACAGTTGCGCACCGTGTTTTGGACAAGTTTTTGCTGTTTAACAATAGTCGCAAACTTCTAGAAAAACGACAGTTGCGAAAACTTTTTTGACGCCAATTTCGAGCAATAGGACAGTTGCACACTTTGTTTCGCACAAGGTTTAGCTTTTTAACAAAAGTGGCCAATTTCAAGCAACAGGACAGTTGCGCACGTTGTTTTGGACAAGTTTTAGCTTTTTAACAATAGTCGCAAACTTCAAGCAAAACGACAGTTGCGCACACTGTTTTGACGCCAATTTCAATCAACAGGACAGTTGCGCACGGTGTTGGAAACAAGTTTTAGCTATTTAACAAAGTCGCCAGTTTCAAGCAAAACAACATTTGCGCAGAGTGTTTTGACGCAAATTTCGAGCAACAGGACAGTTGCGCAAGAGGCTTTGGACAAGTTTTAGCTTTTTAACAAAAGTCACCAATTTCAAGCACAACGACATTTGCGCAGAGTGTTGTGACGCCAATAGCTAAAACTTGTCTAAAACCCCTGGCGCATTTGTCCTGTTGCTTGACACTCTGCGCAAGTGTCTTTTTGTTCGAAATTGGCGTCAAAAAAGTCTGCGCAACTATCGTTTTTCTTGAAATTGGTGACTTTTGTTAAAAAGCTAAACCTTGTTCAAAAGACCCTGCGCAACTGTCCTGTTGCTCGACACTCTGCGCAACTGTCGTTTCGTTCTAGATTAGCGACTTTTGTTAAGAAGCTAAAACTTGTCCAAAACACCGTGCGTAGCTAATTTGTTTCTTGAAATTGGCGACTTTTGCCGAAAAGCTAAACGTTGTGCAAAACAAAGTGCGCAACTGTCCTATTGCTCGAAATTGGCGTCAAAAAAGTCTGCGCAACAGTCGTTTTTCTTGAAATTGGTGACTTTTGTTAAAAAGCTAAAGCTTGTCCAAAACATCGTGTGCAACTGTCCAGTTGATAGAAATTGGCGTCAAAACACTTGGCGCAATTGTCGTTTTGCTTGAAACTGGCGACTTTGTTAAATAGCTAAAACTTGTTTAAAACACCGTGCGTAACTGTCGTGTTGCTTGAAATTTGGGTGTAAACACTCTGCGCAACTAACGGTTTGTTTGAACTTGGCGTCTTTTGTTAACAATCTAAAACTTGTCCAGAACGCCGTGCGCAACTATCATGTTGCTCGAAATTGGCGTCAAAACACTCTGCGCAACTGTCGTTTTCCTAGAAGTTTGCGACTATTGTTAAAAAGCTAAAACTTGTGCAAAACACCGCGTGCAACTGTCCAGTTGATTGAAATTGGCGTCAAAACACTCTGCCCAAATATCGTTGTGCTTTAAATTGGAGACTTTTGTTAAAAAGCTAAAAGACCCTGCGCAGCTGTACTGTTGCTCGACACTCTGTGCAACTGTCGTTTCGTTCTAGATTAGCGGCTTTTGTTAAGAAGCTAAAAATTGTCCAAAACACCGTACGCAGCTAACCTGTTTCTTGAAATTGGCGACTGTTGTCAAAAAGCTAAACGTTGTGCAAAACAAAGTGCGCAACTGTCCTATTGCTCGAAATTGGCGTCAAAAAAGTCTGCGCAACAGTCGTTTTTCTTGAAATTGGTGACTTTTGTTAAAAAGCTAAACCTTGTTGAAAAGACCCTGCACAACTGTCCTGTTGCTTAAAATTGGCGTCAAAACACTCTGGGCAGTTAACGTTTTCCTTAAAATTGGGCAGTTTTGTTAAAAAAGCTAAAGCTTGTTCAAAAGATCCTGTGCAACTGTCCAGTTGATTGAAATTGGCGTCAAAACACTCTGCGAAACTTTCGTTTTGCTGAAAATTGGCGACTTTTGTTAAAAAGCTAAAGCTTGTCCAGAACACCGTGCTCAACTGTCCAGTTGATTAAAATTGGCGTCAAAACACTCGGCGCAACTGTCGTTTCGGTTGAAACTGGCGACTTTGTTATTTAGCTAATACTTGTTTAAAACACCGTGCGCAAGTGTCGTTTTGCTTGAAATTTGGGTGTAAACAGTCTGCGCAACTAACGGTTTGCTTGAACTTGGCGTCTTTTGTTAACAATCTAAAACTTGTCCAGAACGCCGTGCGCAACTGTCGTGTTGCTCGAAATTGGCGTCAAAACACTCTGCGCAACTGTCGTTTTCCTAGAAACTTGCGACTATTGTTAAAAAGCTAAAACTTGTCCAAAACACCGTGTCGCAACTTTAATGTTGCTTGCAATTGGCCGTTTGACCGAAGACCAGTGGGAAAGAGGGCTCGCAACTTTTAATTTACCTAAATTAATTTGTGTGGTCAATAATATCCAAGAAATTCGATTTGCTGTTTTAGATAAAAGTTGTAAAATGCAGCGTGCGCAACCGTGCTGTTGCTCGAAATTGGCCTCAAATCACTCTGCGCAACTGTCGTTTTGCTTATAATTGGTGACTTTTGGTAAAAATCTAAACCATGTTCAAAATACCCTGCGCTACTGTCCTGTTGCTGAAAATTGGCGTCAAAACACTCTGCGCAATTAACGTTTTGCTTGAAATTGGCCACTTTACTTAAAAAGCTAAAGCTTGTCCAAAACATCGTGTGCAACTGTCCAGTTGATTGAAATTGGCGTCCAAACACTCTGCGCAACTGTCGTTTTGCTTGAAACTGGCGACTTTGTTAAATAGCTAAAGCTTGTGTAAATTGACAGTTGCAAGCCCTAATTTCCCCCAAGCTTTAAGTTAAACGGTGAGAATATTTTTTTAGGTTTTCGTTTTCTTCTCGTTTTTTATTAAAGATTTATGTTTTCCTCCTGTTGTTAACCAAAGGAGCACATTTTAAATAAAACCAAAGTTGCGCATAGCGTTTTGATACCAATTTCCCACAGGCTTTATGACAAACCACCAATTTCAAGCAACACGACAGTTGCGCACGGTGTTTTGGACAAGTTTTAGCTTTTTAACAATAGTCGCAAACTTCTAGAAAAACGACAGCGCACAGTGTTTTGACGCCCATTTCAAGCAAAACGACAGTTGCGCAGAGTGATTTGAGGCCAATTTTGATAAACAGCACGGTTGCGCACGCTGCATTTTACAAGTTTCATCTAAAACAGCAAATCGAATTTCTTGGATATAAGTGACTACACAAACCAATTTAGGTAAATTGAAAGTTGCGAGCCCTCTTTCCCACAGGCCTTCGGTCAAACGGCCAATTGCAAGCAACAGGACAGTTGCGCCACGGTGTTTTGGACAAGTTTTACCTATTTAACAAAGTCGCCAATTTCAAGCAAAGCGACAGTTGCGCAAAGTGTTTTGACGCCAATTTCTAGCAACAGGACAGTTGTGCACAGTGTTTGGGACAAGTTTTACCTTTTTAACAAAAGTCGCCAATTTCGAACAAAACGACAGTTGTGCAAAGTGTTTTGACGCCAATTTCTAGCAAGAGGACAGTTGCACACCGTGTTTTGGACAAGTTTTTGCTTCTTAACAAAAGTCGCAAACTTCTAGAAAAACGACAGTTGCGCAAACTTTTTTGACGCCAATTTCGAGCAATAGGAAAGTTGCGCACTTTGTTTCGCACAAGGTTTAGCTTTTTAACAAAAGTAGCCAATTTCAAGCAACAGGATAGTTGCGCACAGTGTTTTGGACAAGTTTTAGCTTTTTAACAATAGTCGCAAACTTCAAGCAAAACGACAGTTGCGCACAGTGTTTTGACGCCAATTTTAATCAACAGGACAGTTGCGCACGGTTTTTTAAACCAGTTTTAGCTATTTAACAAAGTCGCCAATTTCAAGCAAAACGACATTTGCGCAGAGTGTTTTGACGCCAATTTCAATCAACTGGACAGTTGCACACGATGTTGTGGACAAGCTTTAGCTTTTTAACAAAAGTCACCAATTTCAAGCAAAACGACAGTTGGGCAGAGTGATTTGAGGCCAATTTCGATAAACAGCACGGTTGCGCACGCTGCATTTTAGAAGTTTTATCTAAAACAGCAAATCGAATTTCTTGGATATTATTGACCACACATACCAATTTAGGTAAATTGAAAGTTGCGAGCCCTCTTTCCCACACGCCTTCGGTCAAACGGCTAATTTCAACCAACAAGACAGTTGCGCACGGTGTTTTGGACAAGTTTTAGCTATTTAACAAAGTCGCCAGTTTCAAGCAAAACGACATTTGCGCAGAGTGTTTTGACGCCAATTTCGAGCAACAGGACAGTTGCGCAAGGGGCTTTGGACAAGTTTTAGCTTTTTAACAAAAGTCACCATTTTCAAGCACAGCGACATTTGCGCAGAGTGTTTTGACGCCAATAGCTAAAACTTGTTTAAAACCCCTGGCGCATTTGTCCTGTTGCTTGACACTCTGCGCAAGTGTCTTTTTGTTCGAAATTGGCCACTTTTGTTAAAAAGCTACAACTTGTCCAAAACACCGTGCCCAACACTTCTGTTGCTCGAAAATGGCGTCAAAACACTCTGCGCATATATCGTTGTGATAGAAATTGGAGACTTTTGTTAACAAGCTAAACCTTGTGCAAAACAAAGTGCGTAACTGTCCTATTGCTCAAAATTGGCGTCAAAAAAGTCTGCGCAACTATCGTTTTTCTTGAAATTGGTGACTTTTGTTAAAAGCTAAAGTTTGTTCAAAAGACCCTGCGCAACTGTCCTGTTGCTCGACACTCTGCGCAACTGTCGTTTCGTTCTAGATTAGCGACTTTTGTTAAGAAGCTAAAACTTGTCCAAAACAACGTGCGCAGCTAACCTGTTTCTTGAAATTGGCGACTTTTGCTGAAAAGCTAAATGTTGTGCAAAACATAGTGCGCAACTGTCCTATTGCTCGAAATTGGCGTCAAAAAAGTCTGCGCAACAGTCGTTTTTCTTGAAATTGGTGACTTTTGTTAAAAAGCTAAACCTTGTTGACAAGACCCTGCACAACTGTCCTGTTGCTTAAAATTGGCGTCAAAACACTCTGGGCAGTTAACGTTTTCCTTGAAATTGGGCAGTTTTGTTAAAAAAGCAAAAGCTTGTTCAAAACATCGTGTGCAACTGTCCAGTTGATTGAAATTGGCGTCAAAACACTCTGCGCAACTTTCGTTTTTCTGAAAATTGGCGACTTTTGTTAAAAAGCTAAAGCTTGTCCAGAACAGCGTGCGCAACTGTCCAGTTGATTAAAATTGGCGTCAAAACACTCGGCGCAACTGTCGTTTCGCTTGAAACTGGCGACTTTGTTATTTAGCTAAAACTTGTTTAAAACACCGTGCGCAAGTGTCGTGTTGCTTGAAATTTGGGTGTAAACAGTCTGCGCAACTAACGGTTTGCTTGATCTTGGCGTCTTTTGTTAACAATGTAAAACTTGTCCAGTACGCCGTGCGCAACTGTCGTGTTCCTCGAAATTGGCGTCAAAACACTCTGCGCAACTGTCGTTTTCCTAGAAGCTTGCGACTATTGTTAAAAAGCTAAAACTTGTCCAAAACACCTTGCGCATCTGTCCAGTTGATTGATATTGGCGTCAAAACACTCTGCGCAACTGTCGTTTTGCTTGAAACTGGCGACTGTTAAATAGCTTAAACTTGTTTAAAACACCGTGCGCAACTGTCGTGTTGCTTGAAATTTGGGTGGTAACACTCTGCGCAACTAACAGTTTGCTTGAACTTGGCGTCTTTTGTTGACAATCTAAAACTTGTCCAGAACACCGTGCGCAACTGTCCTGTTGCTCGAAATTGGCGTCAAAACACTCTGCGCAACTGTCCTTTTTCTAAGACTTTGCGACTATTGTTAAAAAGCTAAAACTTCTCCAAAACACCGTGTCGCAACTTTAATGTTGCTTGCAATTGGCCGTTTGACCGAAGACCAGTGGGAAAGAGGGCTCGCAACTTTTAATTTACCTAAATTAATTTGTGTGGTCAATAATATCCAAGAAATTCGATTTGCTGTTTTAGATAAAAGTTGTAAAATGCAGCGTGCGCAACCGTGCTGTTGCTCGAAATTGGCCTCAAATCACTCTGCGCAACTGTCGTTTTGCTTATAATTATTGACTTTTGGTAAAAAGCTAAACCATGTTCAAAACACCCTGCGCTACTGTCCTGTTGCTGAAAATTGGCGTCAAAACACTCTGCGCAATTAACGTTTTGCTTGAAATTGGCCTCTTTACTTAAAAAGCTAAAGCTTGTCCAAAACATCGTGTGCAACTGTCCAGTTGATTGAAATTGGCGTCCAAACACTCTGCGCAACTGTCGTTTTGCTTGAAACTGGCGACTTTGTTAAATAGCTAAAACTTGTGTAAATTGACAGTTGCGAGCCCTAATTTCCCCCAAGCTTTAAGTTAAACGGTGAGAATATTTTTTTAGGTTTTTGTTTTCTTCTCGTTTTTAGTAAAGATTTATGTTTTCCTCCTGTTGTTAACCAAAGGAGCACATTTTAAATAAAACCAAAGTTGCGCATAGCGTTTTAATACCAATTTCCCACAGGCTTTATGACAAACCACCAATTTCAAGCAACACGACAGTTGCGCACGGTGTTTTGGACAAGTTTTAGCTTTTTAACAATAGTCGCAAACTTCTAGCAAAACGACAGCGCACAGTGTTTTGACGCCCATTTCAAGCAAAACGACAGTTGCGCAGAGTGTTTTGACGCCAATTTTGAGCAACTGGACAGTTGCACACGATGTTTTGGACAAGCTTTAGCTTTTTAACAAAAGTCACCAATTTCAAGCAAAACGACAGTTGCGCAGAGTGATTTGAGGCCAATTTCGATAAACAGCACGGTTGCGCACGCTGCATTTTACAAGTTTTATCTAAAACAGCAAATCGAATTTGTTGGATATTATTGACTACACAAACCAATTTAGGTAAATTGAAAGTTGCGAGCCCTCTTTTCCACAGGCCTTCGGTCAAACGGCCAATTGCAAGCAACAGGACAGTTGCGCCACGGTGTTTTGGACAAGTTTTACCTATTTAACAAAGTCGCCAATTTCAAGCAAAGCGACAATTGCGCAAAGTGTTTTGACGCCAATTTCTAGCAACAGGACAGTTGTGCACAGTGTTTTGGACAAGTTTTTGCTTCTTAACAATAGTCGCAAACTTCTAGAAAAACGACAGTTGCGCAAACTTTTTTGACGCCAATTTCGAGCAATAGGAAAGTTGCGCACTTCGTTTCGCACAAGGTTTAGCTTTTTAACAAAAGTGGCCAATTTCAAGCAACAGGATAGTTGCGCACAGTGTTTTGGACAAGTTTTAGCTTTTTAACAATAGTCCCATACTTCAAGCAAAACGACAGTTGCGCACAGTGTTTTGACGCCAATTTGAATCAACAGGACAGTTGCATTGTTTTTTAAACAAGTTTTAGCTATTTAACAAAATCGCCAGTTTCAAGCAAAACGACATTTCCGGAGAGTGTTTTGACGCCAATTTGGAGCAACAGGACAGTTGCGCAAGGGGCTTTGGACAAGTTTTAGCTTTTTAACAAAAGTCACCAATTTCAAGCACAACGACATTTGCGCAGAGTGTTTTGACGCCAATAGCTAAGACTTGTCTAAAACCCCTGGCGCATTTGTCCTGTTGCTTGACACTCTGCGCAAGTGTTTAGCTTTTTAACAAAAGTGGCCAATTTCAAGCAACAGAACAGTTGCGCACGGTGTTTTAAACAAGTTTTAGCTATTTAACAAAGTCGCCAGTTTCAAGCAAAACGACATTTGCGCAGAGTGTTTTGACGTCAATTTCGAGCAACAGGACAGTTGCGCAAGGGGCTTTGGACAAGTGTTAGCTTTTTAACAAAAGTCACCAATTTCAAGCACAACGACATTTGCGCAGAGTGTTTTGACGCCAATAGCTAAGACTTGTCTAAAACCCCTGGCGCATTTGTCCTGTTGCTTGACACTCTGCGCAAGTGTTTAGCTTTTTAACAAAAGTGGCCAATTTCAAGCAACAGGACAGTTGCGCACGGTGTTTTGGACAAGTTTTAGCTTTTTAACAATAGTCGCAAACTTCAAGCAAAACGACAGTTGCGCACAGTGTTTTGACGCCAATTTCAATCAACAGGATAGTGGCGCATGGTATTTTAAACAAGTTTTAGCTATTTAACAAAGTCGCCTGTTTCAAGCAAAACGACATTTGCGCAGAGTGTTTTGACGCCAATTTCGAGCAACAGGACAGTTGCGCAAGGGGCTTTGGACAAGTTTTTGCTTTTTAACAAAAGTCACCAATTTCAAGCACAACGACATTTGCGCAGAGTGTTCTGACGGCAATAGCTAAGACTTGTCTAAAACCCCTGGCGCATTTGTCCTGTTGCTTGACACTCTGCGCAAGTGTTTAGCTTTTTAACAAAAGTGGCCAATTTCAAGCAACAGGACAGTTGCGCACGGTGTTTTGGACAAGTTTTAGCTTTTTAACAATAGTCGCAAACTTCAAGCAAAACGACAGTTGCGCACAGTGTTTTGACGCCAATTTCAATCAACAGGATAGTGGCGCACGGTATTTTAAACAAGTTTTAGCTATTTAACAAAGTCGCCTGTTTCAAGCAAAACGACATTTGCGCAGAGTGTTTTGACGCCAATTTCGAGCAACAGGACAGTTGCGCAAGGGGCTTTGGACAAGTTTTTGCTTTTTAACAAAAGTCACCAATTTCAAGCACAACGACATTTGCGCAGAGTGTTTTGACGCCAATAGCTAAGACTTGTCTAAAACCCCTGGCGCATTTGTCCTGTTGCTTGACACTCTGCGCAAGTGTTTAGCTTTTTAACAAAAGTGGCCAATTTCAAGCAACAGGACAGTTGCGCACGGTGTTTTGGACAAGTTTTAGCTTTTTGACAATAGTCGCAAACTTCAAGCAAAACGACAGTTGCGCACAGTGTTTTGACGCCAATTTCAATCAACAGGACAGTTGCGCACGGTGTTTGAAACAAGTTTAGCTATTTAACAAAGTCACCAGTTTCATCAAAACGACATTTGCCCAGAGTGTTTTGACGCCAATTTCGAGCAACAGGACAGTTGCGCAAGGGGCTTTGGACAAGTTTTAGCTTTTTAACAAAAGTCACCAATTTTTAAGCACAACGACATTTGCGCAGAGTGTTTTGACGCCAATAGCTAAAACTTGTCTAAAACCCCTGGCACATTTGTCCTGTTGCTTGACACTCTGCGCAAGTGTCTTTTTGTTCGAAATTTGGCACTTTTCTTAAAAAGCTACAACTTGTCCAAAAGAACGTGCCCAACACCTCTGTTGCTCGAAAATGGCGTCAAAACAATCTGCACAAATATCGTTGTGATTGAAATTGGAGACTTTTGTTAACAAGCTAAACCTTGTGCAAAACAAAGTGCGCAACTGTCCTATTGCTCAAAATTGCCGTCAAAAAAGTCTGCGCAACTATCGTTTTTCTTGAAATAGGTGACTTTTGTTAAAAAGCTAAACCTTGTTCAAAAGAACCGGCACAACTGTCGTGTTGCTCGAAATTGGCGTCAAAACACTCTGCGCAACTGTCGTTTCGCTTGAAACTGGCGGCTTTTGTATTTAGCTAAAAGTTGTTTAAAACACCGTGCGCAAGTGTCGTGTTGCTCGAAATTGGCGTCAAAACACTCTGCGCAACTGTCGTTTTCCTAGAAGTTTGCGACTGTTGTTAGAAAGCTAAAACTTGTCCAAAACACCGTGCGCAACTGTCCAGTTGATTGAAATTGGCGTTAAAACACTCTGCGCAACTCTCGTTTTGCTTGAAACTGGCGACTTTGTTAAATAGCTAAAACTTGTTTAAAACACCGTGCGCAACTGTCCTATTGCTCGAAATTGATGTCAAAAAAGTTTGCGCAACTTTTGTTTCTCTAGAAATTGGTGACTTTTGTTAAAAAGCTAAACCTTGTTCAAAAGACCCTGCACAACTGTCCTGTTGCTGAAAATTGGCGTCAAAACACTCTGGGCAGTTAACGTTTTGCTTGAAATTGGGCAGTTTTGTTAAAAAGCTAAGGCGTATTCAAAACATCGTGTGCAACTGTCCAGTTGATTGAAATTGGCGTCAAAACACTCTGCCCAGCTTTCGTTTCGCTGAAAATTGGCGACTTTTGTTAAAAAGCTAAAGCTTGTCCAAGACACCGTGCGCAACTGTCCAGTTGATTGAAATTGGCGTCAAAACACTCGGCGCAACTGTCGTTTCGTTTGAAACTGGCGGCTTTTGTATTTAGCTAAAAGTTGTTTAAAACACCGTGCACAAGTGTGGTGTTGCTTGAAATTTGGGTGTAAACACTCTGCGCAACTAACGGTTTGCTTGAACTTGGCGTCTTTTGTCAACAATCTAAAACTTGTCCAGAACGCCGTGCGCAACTGTCGTGTTGCTCGAAATTGGCGTCAAAACACTCCGCGCAACTGTCGTTTTGCTACAAGTTTGCGACTATTGTTAAAAAGCTAAAACTTGTCCAAAACACCGTGTGCAAGTGCCCAGTTGATTAAAATTGGCGTCAAAACACTCTGCGCAACTGTCGTTTTGCTTCAAACTGGCGACTTTGTTAAATAGCTAAAACTTGTTTAAAACATCGTGTGCAAGTGCCCAGTTGATTGAAATTGGCGTCAAAACACTCTGCGCAACTGTTGTTTTGCTTGAAACTGGCAACTTTGTTAAATGGCTAAAACTTGTCCAGAACACCGTGCGCAACTGTCCTGTTGCTTGAAATTGGCCACTTTTGTTAAAAAGCTAAACCTTGTGCGAAACGAAGTGCGCAACTGTCCTATTGCTCGAATTTGGTGTCAAAAAAGTTTGCCTAACTGTCCTCTCTCTAGAAATAGGTGTTTTTTGTTAAAAAGCTAAACCTTGTTCAAAACACCCTGCACAACTGTCGTTTTGCTGAAAATTGGCGTCAAAACACTCTGGGCAGTTAACGTTTTGCTTAAAATTGGGCAGTTTTGTTAAAAAGCTAAAGGTTGTACAAAACATCGTGTGCAATTGTCCAGCTGATTGAAATTGGCGTCAAAACACTCTGCGCAACCTTCTTTTTGCTGAATATTGGCGACTTTTCTTAAAAAGCTAATGCTTGTCCAAAACACCGTGCGCAACTGTCCAGTTGATTGAAATTGGCGTCAAAACACTCGGCGCAACTTTCGTTTCGTTTGAAACTGACGACTGTTTTAAATAGCTAAAACTTGTCCAGAACACCGTGCGCAACTGTGCTGTGGGTCGCAATTGGCGTCAAAACACTCTGCGCAACTGTCGTTTTTCTAGAACTTTGCGACTATTGTTAAAAAGCTAAAACTTGTCCAAAACACCGTGTCGCAACTTTAATGTTGCTTGCAATTGGCCGTTTTAACGAAGACCGGTGGGAAAGAGGGCTTGCAACTTTCAATTTACCTAAATTAATTTCTGTGGTCAATAATATCCAAGAAATTCGATTTGCTGTTTTAGATAAAAGTTGTAAAATGCAGCGTGCGCAACCGTGCTGTTGCTCGAAATTGGCCTTAAATCACTCTGTGCAACTGTCGTTTTGCTTGAAATTGGTGACTTTTGGTAAAAACCTAAACCATGTTCAAAACACCCTGTGCAACTGTCCTGTTGCTGAAAATTGTCGTCAAAACACTCTGCGCAATGAACGTTTTGCTTGAAATTGGCCACTTTACTTAAAAACCTACAGCTTTCCCAAAACATCGTGTGCAACTTTCCAGTTGATTGAAATTGGCGTCCAAACACTCTCCGCAACTGTCGTTTTGCTTGAAACTGGCGACTTTGTTAAATAGCTAAATCTCGTTTAAAACACCGTGCGCAACTGTCGTGTTGCTTGAAATTTAGGTGTAAATACTGTGCGCAACTAACGGTTTGCTTGAACTTGGTAACTTTTGTTAACAATCTAAAACTTGTCCAGAACGCCGTGCGTAACTGTCGTTTTGCTCGAAATTGGCGTCAAAACACTCTGCGCAACTGTCGTTTTCCTAGAAGTTTGCGACTATTGTTAAAAAGCTAAAACTTGTCCAAAACACTGTGCACAACTGTCCAGTTGATTGAAATTGGCGTCAAAACACTCTGCGCAACTGTCGTTTTGCTTGAAACTGGCGACTTTGTTAAATAGCTGAAACTTGTTTAAAACACCGTGCGCTACTGTCGTGTTGCTTATAATTTGGTTGTTAACACTCTGCGCAACTAACAGTTTGCTTGAACTTGGCGACTTTTTGTTAAAAATCTTAAACTTGTCCAGAACACCCTGCGCAACTGTCCTGTTGCTTGAAATTGCCCACTTTTCCTAAAAACCTAAACCTTGTGCGAAACAAAGTGCGCAACTGTCCTATTGCTCAAAATTGGTGTCAAGAAAGTTTGCGCAGCTGTCGTTTCTCTAGAAATTGGTGACTTTTGTTAAAAAGCTAAACCTTGTTCAAAAGACCCTGCACAACTGTCGTGTTGCTCGAAATTGGCGTCAAAACACTCTGCGCAACTGTCGTTTTCCTAGAAGTTTGCGACTATTGTTAGAAAGCTAAAACTTGTCCAAAACACCGTGCGCAACTGTCCAGTTGATTGAAATTGGCGTTAAAACACTCTGCGCAACTGTCGTTTTGCTTGAAACTGGCGACTTTGTTAAATAGCTAAAACTTGTTTAAAACACCGTGCGCTACTGTCGTGTTGCTTGAAATTTGGGTGTTAACACTCTGCGCAACTAACTGTTTGCTTGAACTTGGCGACTTTTTGTTTAAAATCTTAAATTTTTCCAGAACACCGTGCGCAACGGTCCTGTTGCTTAAAATTGGCCACTTTCCCTAAAAAGCTAAACCTTGTGCGAAACGAAGTGCGCAACTGTCCTATTGCCCAAAATTGGTGTCAAAAAAGTTTGCGCAACTGTCGTTTCTCTAGAAATTGGTGACTTTTGTTAAAAAGCTAAACCTTGTTCAAAAGACAATGCACAACTGTCCTGTTGCTGAAAATTGGCGTCAAAACACTCTGGGCAGTTAACGTTTTGCTTGAAATTGGGCAGTTTTGTTAAAATGCTAAGGCGTGTTCAAAACATCGTGTGAACTGTCCAGTTGATTGAAATTGGCGTCAAAACACTCTTCGCAACTTTCGTTTTGCTGAAAATTGGCGACATTTGTTAAAAAGCTAAAGCTTGTCCAAAACACCGAGCGCAACTGTCCAGTGGATTGAAATTAGCGTCAAAACACACCGTGCGCAACTGTCGTGTTGCTTGAAATTTGGGTGTAAACACTCTGCGCAACTAACGGTTTGCTTGAACTTGGCGTCTTTTGTCAACCATCTAAAACTTCTCCAGAACGCCGTGCGCAACTGTCGTGTTCCTCGAAATTGGCGTCAAAACACTCCGCGCAACTGTGGTTTTCCTACAAGTTTGCGACTATTGTTAAAAAGCTAAAACTTGTCCAAAACACCGTGTGCAAGTGCCCAGTTGATTAAAATTGGCGTCAAAACACTCTCCGCAACTGTCGCTTTGCTGAAAGTTTGCGACTATTGTTAGAAAGCAAAAACTTGTCCAAAACACCGTGCGGAACTGTCGTGTTGCTTGAAATTTTGGTGTAAACACTCTGCGCAACTAACTGTTTGCTTGAACTTGGCGACATTTTGTAAAAAATCTAAAACCTGTCCAGAACACCGTGCGCAACTGTCCTGTTGCTTCAAATTGGTTACTTTTGTTAAAAAGCTAAACCTTGTGCGAAAAAAAAAAATGCGCAACTGTCCTGTTGCTCGAAATTGGTGTCAAAAAAGTTTGCCTAACTGTCCTTTCTCTAGAAATTGGTGTTTTTAGTTAAAAAGCTAAACCTTGTTCAAAACACCCTGCACAACTGTCCTGTTGCTGAAAATTGGCGTCGAAACACTCTGGGCAGTTAACTTTTTGCTTGAAATTGGGCAGTTTTGTGAAAAAGCTGAAACTGGTTCAAAACATCGTGTGCAACTGTCCAGTTGATTGAAATTGGCCTCAAAACACTCTGCGCAACCTTCTTTTTGCTGAAAATTGGCGCCTTTTGTTAAAAAGCTAAAGCTTGACCAAAACACCCTGCGCAACTGTCCAGTTGATTAAAATTGGCGTCAAAACACTCGGCGCAACTGTTCTTTTTCTAAAACTTTGCGACTATTGTTAAAAAGCTAAAACTTGTCCAAAACACCCTGTCGCAACTTTAATGTTGCTTGCAATTGGCCGTTTGACCGAAGACCAGTGGGAAAGATTGCTCGCAACTTTCAATTTACCTAAATTAATTTGTGTGGTCAATAATATCCAGGAAATTCGATTTGCTGTTTTAGATAAAAGTTGTAAAATGCAGCGTGCGCAACCGTGCTGTTGCTCTAAATTGGCCTCAAATCACTCTGCGCAACTGTCGTTTTGCTTAAAATTGGTGACTTTTGGTAAAAAGCTAAACCATGTTCAAAACACCCTGCGCAACTGTCCTGTTGCTCGACACTCTGCGCAACTGTCGTTTCGTTCTAGATTAGCGACTTTTGTTAAGAAGCTAAAACTTGTCCAAAACAACGTGCGCAGCTAACCTGTTTCTTGAAATTGGCGACTTTTGCTGAAAAGCTAAATGTTGTGCAAAACATAGTGCGCAACTGTCCTATTGCTCGAAATTGGCGTCAAAAAAGTCTGCGCAACAGTCGTTTTTCTTGAAATTGGTGACTTTTGTTAAAAAGCTAAACCTTGTTGACAAGACCCTGCACAACTGTCCTGTTGCTTAAAATTGGCGTCAAAACACTCTGGGCAGTTAACGTTTTCCTTGAAATTGGGCAGTTTTGTTAAAAAAGCAAAAGCTTGTTCAAAACATCGTGTGCAACTGTCCAGTTGATTGAAATTGGCGTCAAAACACTCTGCGCAACTTTCGTTTTTCTGAAAATTGGCGACTTTTGTTAAAAAGCTAAAGCTTGTCCAGAACAGCGTGCGCAACTGTCCAGTTGATTAAAATTGGCGTCAAAACACTCGGCGCAACTGTCGTTTCGCTTGAAACTGGCGACTTTGTTATTTAACTAAAACTTGTTTAAAACACCGTGCGCAAGTGTCGTGTTGCTTGAAATTTGGGTGTAAAGAGTCTGCGCAACTAACGGTTTGCTTGATCTTGGCGTCTTTTGTTAACAATGTAAAACTTGTCCAGTACGCCGTGCGCAACTGTCGTGTTCCTCGAAATTGGCGTCAAAACACTCTGCGCAACTGTCGTTTTCCTAGAAGCTTGCGACTATTGTTAAAAAGCTAAAACTTGTCCAAAACACCGTGCGCATCTGTCCAGTTGATTGATATTGGCGTCAAAACACTCTGCGCAACTGTCGTTTTGCTTGAAACTGGCGACTGTTAAATAGCTTAAACTTGTTTAAAACACCGTGCGCAACTGTCGTGTTGCTTGAAATTTGGGTGGTAACACTCTGCGCAACTAACAGTTTGCTTGAACTTGGCGTCTTTTGTTGACAATCTAAAACTTGTCCAAAACACCGTGCGCAACTGTCCTGTTGCTCGAAATTGGCGTCAAAACACTCTGCGCAACTGTCCTTTTTCTAAGACTTTGCGACTATTGTTAAAAAGCTAAAACTTCTCCAAAACACCGTGTCGCAACTTTAATGTTGCTTGCAATTGGCCGTTTGACCGAAGACCAGTGGGAAAGAGGGCTCGCAACTTTTAATTTACCAAAATTAATTTGTGTGGTCAATAATATCCAAGAAATTCGATTTGCTGTTTTAGATAAAAGTTGTAAAATGCAGCGTGCGCAACCGTGCTGTTGCTCGAAATTGGCCTCAAATCACTCTGCGCAACTGTCGTTTTGCTTATAATTATTGACTTTTGGTAAAAAGCTAAACCATGTTCAAAACACCCTGCGCTACTGTCCTGTTGCTGAAAATTGGCGTCAAAACACTCTGCGCAATTAACGTTTTGCTTGAAATTGGCCTCTTTACTTAAAAAGCTAAAGCTTGTCCAAAACATCGTGTGCAACTGTCCAGTTGATTGAAATTGGCGTCCAAACACTCTGCGCAACTGTCGTTTTGCTTGAAACTGGCGACTTTGTTAAATAGCTAAAACTTGTGTAAATTGACAGTTGCGAGCCCTAATTTCCCCCAAGCTTTAAGTTAAACGGTGAGAATATTTTTTTAGGTTTTTGTTTTCTTCTCGTTTTTAGTAAAGATTTATGTTTTCCTCCTGTTGTTAACCAAAGGAGCACATTTTAAATAAAACCAAAGTTGCGCATAGCGTTTTAATACCAATTTCCCACAGGCTTTATGACAAACCACCAATTTCAAGCAACACGACAGTTGCGCACGGTGTTTTGGACAAGTTTTAGCTTTTTAACAATAGTCGCAAACTTCTAGCAAAACGACAGCGCACAGTGTTTTGACGCCCATTTCAAGCAAAACGACAGTTGCGCAGAGTGTTTTGACGCCAATTTTGAGCAACTGGACAGTTGCACACGATGTTTTGGACAAGCTTTAGCTTTTTAACAAAAGTCACCAATTTCAAGCAAAACGACAGTTGCGCAGAGTGATTTGAGGCCAATTTCGATAAACAGCACGGTTGCGCACGCTGCATTTTACAAGTTTTATCTAAAACAGCAAATCGAATTTGTTGGATATTATTGACTACACAAACCAATTTAGGTAAATTGAAAGTTGCGAGCCCTCTTTTCCACAGGCCTTCGGTCAAACGGCCAATTGCAAGCAACAGGACAGTTGCGCCACGGTGTTTTGGACAAGTTTTACCTATTTAACAAAGTCGCCAATTTCAAGCAAAGCGACAATTGCGCAAAGTGTTTTGACACCAATTTCTAGCAACAGGACAGTTGTGCACAGTGTTTTGGACAAGTTTTTGCTTCTTAACAATAGTCGCAAACTTCTAGAAAAACGACAGTTGCGCAAACTTTTTTGACGCCAATTTCGAGCAATAGGAAAGTTGCGCACTTCGTTTCGCACAAGGTTTAGCTTTTTAACAAAAGTGGCCAATTTCAAGCAACAGGATAGTTGCGCACAGTGTTTTGGACAAGTTTTAGCTTTTTAACAATAGTCCCATACTTCAAGCAAAACGACAGTTGCGCACAGTGTTTTGACGCCAATTTGAATCAACAGGACAGTTGCATTGTTTTTTAAACAAGTTTTAGCTATTTAACAAAATCGCCAGTTTCAAGCAAAACGACATTTCCGGAGAGTGTTTTGACGCCAATTTGGAGCAACAGGACAGTTGCGCAAGGGGCTTTGGACAAGTTTTAGCTTTTTAACAAAAGTCACCAATTTCAAGCACAACGACATTTGCGCAAAGTGTTTTGACGCCAATGGCAAAAACTTGTCTAAAACCCCTGGCGCATTTGTCCTGTTGCTTGACACTCTGCGCAAGTGTCTTTTTAATACAAATTGGCCACTTTTGTTAAAAAGCTACAACTTGTCCAAAACACCGTGCCCAACACTTCTGTTGCTCGAAAATGGCGTCAAAACACTCCGTGCAAATATCGTTGTGCTTGAAATTGGAGACTTTTGTTAAAAAGCTAAAAGACCCTGCGCAACTGTACTGTTGCTCGACACTCTGCGCAGCTGTCGTTACGTTCTAGATTAGCGACTTTTGTTAAGAAGCTAAAACTTGTCCAAAACACCGTACGCAGCTAACCTGTTTCTTAAAAATGGCGACTTTTGTCAAAAAGCTAAACGTTGTGCAAAATAAAGAGCGCAAGTGTCCTATTGCTCGAAATTGGCGTCAAAAAAATCTGCGCAACAGTCGTTTTTCTTGAAATTGGTGACTTTTGTTAAAAAGCTAAACCTTGTTGAAAAGACCCTGCACAACTGTCCTGTTGCTGAAAATTGGCGTCAAAACACTCTGGGCAGTTAACGTTTTGCTTGAAATTGGGCAGTTTTGTTAAAAAGCTAGAGCTTGTTTAAAACATCGTGTGCAACTGTCCAGTTGATTGAAATTGGCGTCAAAACACTCTGCGCAACTTTCGTTTTGCTGAAAATTGGCGACTTTTGTTAAAAAGCTAAAGCTTGTCCAAAACACCGTGCGCAACTGTCCAGTTGATTGAAATTGGCGTCAAAACACTCGGCGCAACTGTCGTTTTGCTTGAAACTGGCGACTTTGTTATTTAGCTAAAACTTGTTTAAAACACCGTGCGCAAGTGTCGTGTTGCTTGAAATTGGCGACTTTTGTTAAAAAGCTTAAGCTTGTCCAAAACACCGTGCGCAACTGTCCAGTTGATTGAAATTGGCGTCAAAACACTCGGCGCAACTGTCGTTTTGCTTGAAATTGGTGACTTTTGTTAAAAAGCTAAACCTTGTTCAAAACACCATGCACAACTGTCCTGTTGCTGAAAATTGGCGTCAAAACACTCTGGGCAGTTAACGTTTTGCTTGAAATTGGGCAGTTTTGTTAAAAAGCTAAAGCTTGTTTAAAACATCGTGTGCAACTGTCCAGTTGATTGAAATTGGCGTCAAAACACTCTGCGCAACTTTCGTTTTGCTGAAAATTGGCGTCTTTTGTTAAAAAGCTAAAACTTGTCCAAAACACCGTGCACAACAGTGCTGTTGCTTGAAATTGGCCGTTTGACATAAAGCCTGTGCGAAATTGGCATGAAAACGCTATGTCCAACTTTGGTTTTGCTTAAAATGTGCTCCTTTGGTTAACAACAGGAGCAAAACATAAATCTTTAATGAAAAGCGAGAAAAAAACAAAAACCTAAAAAAATATTCTCACTGTTTAACCTAAAGCTTGTGGGAAGGGGGGCTCGCAACTGTCAATTTACCTAAATTGGTGTGTGTGGTCAATAATATCCAAGAAATTCGATTTGCTGTTTTAAATAAAACTTGTAAAAAGCAGCGTGCTCAACCGTGCTGTTGCTCGAAATTTGGCTCAAATCACTCTGCGCAACTGTCGTTTTGCTTCAAATTGGCCCGTACTGTTCGGAAAGTAAAGCTTGTGTGAAACACCGTGCGCAACTGTCCTGTTGCTCGAAATTGGCGTCAAAACAGCCTGCACAACTGTCTTTTTGTTCGAAATTGGCTTTTTTTGTTGAAAAGCCAAACGGCAAATTTCAAGCAACAGCACTGTTGCGCAAGAAGTTTTGGGCAAATTTTAGCGTTTTAACAAAAGTCGCCAATTTCAAGCAAAACGTTAGTTGCGCAGAGTGTTTAGACCCCGTTTTAAAGCAACACGACAGTTGCGCACTGTGTTTTAAACAAGTTTTAGCTATTTAACAAAGTCGCCAGTTTCAAGCAAAACGACAGTTGCGCGGAGTGTTTTGACGCCAATTTCAATCAACTGGACAGTTGCACACGATGTTTTAAACAAGATTTAGCTTTTTAACAAAAGTCACCAATTTCAAGCAAAACGACAGTTGGGCAGAGTGATTTGAGCCCAGTTTCGATAAACAGCACGGTTGCGCACGCTGCATTTTACTAGTTTTATCTAAAACTGCAAATCGAATTTCTTGGATATTATTGACCACAAAAACCAATTTAGGTAAATTGAAAGTTGCGAGCCCTCTTTCCCACAGGCCTTCGGTCAAACGGCCAATTGCAAGCAACAGGACAGTTGCGGCACGGTGTTTAGGACAAGTTTTACCTATTTAACAAAGTCGCCAATTTCAAGCAAAGCGACAGTTGCGCAAAGTGTTTTGACGCCAATTTCTAGCAACAGGACAGTTGCGCACAGTGTTTGGGACATGTTTTAGCTTTTCAACAAAAGTCGCCAATTTCGAACAAAACGACAGTTGTGCGAAGTGTTTTGACGCCAATTTCGAGCAAAAGGCCAGTTGCGCAAGAGGTTTTAAACAAGTTTTAGCTTTTTAACAAAAGTCACCAATTTCAAGCACAACGACAGTTGCGGAGAGTGTTTTGACAAAAATTTCGAGCAACAGGACAGTTGGGCACGTTGTTCTGGACAAGTTTTAGATTGTTAAAAAAAAAAAGCCAAGTTCAAGCAAACTGTTTGTTGGGGAGAGTGTTTAAACCCAAATTTGAAGCAACACGACAGTTGCGCACCGTGTTTTGGACAAGTTTTTGCTTTTTAACAATAGTCGCAAGCTTCAAGAAAAACGAAAGTTGCGGAAACTTTTTTGACGCGAATTTCGAGCAATAGGACAGTTGCGCACTCTGTTTAGCACAAGGTTTAGCTTTTATACAAAAGTGGCCAATTTCAAGCAACAGGACAGTTGCGCACGGTGTTTTGGACAAATTGACAAATTGACAGTTGCGAGCCCTCTTTCCAACAAGCTTTATGTTAAACAGTGAGAATATTTTTTTAGGTTTTAGTTTTTTTCTCGTTTTTTATTGAAGATTTATGTTTTCCTCCTGTTGTTAACCAAAGGAGCACATTTTAATCAAAACCAAAGTTGCGCATAGCGTTTTAATTCCAATTTCCCACAGGCTTTATGTCAAACGGCCAATTTCAAGCAACAGCACTGTAGCGCACGGTGTTTTGGACAAGTTTTAGCTTTTTAACAAAAGACGCCAAGTTCAAGCAAACCGTTAGTTCCGCAGAGTGTTAACACCAAAATTTCAAGCAACACGACAGTTGCGCACGGTGTTTTGGACAAGTTTTTGCTTTTTAACAATAGTCGCAAACTTTCAGCAAAGCGACAGCTGCGCAGAGTGTTTGGACGCCAATTTCAATCAACAGGACAGTTGCACACGATGTTTTGGACAAGCTTTAGCTTTTTAAGTAAAGTGGCCGATTTTAAGGAAAACGTTAATAGCGCAGAGTGTTGTGACGCCAATTTTCAGCAACAGTACAGTTGCGCAGGGTGTTTTGAACATGGTTTAGCTTTTTACAAAAAGTCACCAATTTGAAGCAAAATGACAGTTGCGCAGAGTGATTTGAGGCCAATTTCGAGAAACAGCACGGTTGCGCACGCTGCATTTTTGCAACTTTTATCTAAAACAGCAAATCCAATTTCTTGGATATTATTGACCACACAAATTAATTTAGGTAAATTGAAAGTTGCGAGCCCTCTTTCTCTCTGGTGTTCGGTCAAACGGCCAATTGCAAGCAACATTAAAGTTGGGACACGGTGTTTTGGACAAGTTTTAGCTGTTTAACAATAGTCGCAAAGTTTTAGAAAAAGGACAGTTGCGCAGAGTGTTTTGACGCCAATTTCGAGCAACAGGACAGTTGCGCACGGTGTTCTGGACAAGTTTTAGATTGTTAACAAAAGACGCCAAGTTAAAGCAACCTGTTAGTTGCGCAGAGTGTTAACACCCAAATTTCAAGCAACAAGACAGTTCCGCACGGCTTTTTAAACAAGTTTTAGCTATTTAAAAAAGTCGCCAGTTTCAAGCAAAACGACAGTTGCGCAGAGTGTTTTGACGCCAATTTCAAGCAACTGGACAGTTTCGCACGGTGTTTTGGACAAGCTTTAGGTTTTTAAAAAAACTGTCCAATTTTAAGTTTTTTGTTCGAAATTGGCGACTTTTGTTAAAAACCTAAAACTTGTCCCAAACACTGTGCGCAACTGTCCTGTTTCTAGAAATTGGCGTCAAAACACTTTGCGCAACTGTCGCTTTGCTTGAAATTGGCGACTTTGTTAAATAGGTAAAACTTGTCCAAAACACCGTGGCGCAACTGTCCTGTTGCTTGCAATTGGCCGTTTGACCGAAGGCCTGTGGGAAAGAGGGCTTGCAACTTTCAATTTACCTAAATTGGTTTGTGTAGTCAATAATATCCAAGAAATTCGATTTGCTGTTTTAGATAAAACGTGTAAAATGCAGCGTGCGCAACCGTGCTGTTTATTGAAATTGGCCTCAAATCACTCTGCGCAACTGTCGTTTTGCTTGAAATTGGTGACTTTTGTTAAAAAGCTTAACCTTGTTCAAAACACCATGCGCAACTGTCCTGTTGCTGAAAATTGGCGTCCAAACACTCTGCGCAATTAACGTTTTGCTTAAAATTGGCCACTTTTGTTAAAAAGCTAAAGCTTGTCCAAAACATCGTGTGCAACTGTCCAGTTGCTCAAAATTGGCGTCAAAACACTCTGCGCAAATGTCGTTTTGCTTGAAACTCTTTAGACCCCGTTTTCAAGCAACACGACAGATCCGCACGGTGTTTTGGACAAGTTTTAGCTTTTTAACAATAGTCCCAAACTTCAAGCAAAACGACAGTTGCGCAGAGTGTTTTGACCCCTGGCGCATTAGTCCTGTTGCTTGACACTCTGCGCAAGTGTTTAGCTTTTTAACAAAAGTGGCCAATTACAAGCAGCAGGACAGTTGCGCACGGTGTTTTAAACAAGTTTTAGCTATTTAACAAAGTCGCCAGTTTCAAGCAAAACGACATTTGCGCAGAGTGTTTTGACGCCAATTTCGAGCAACAGGAGAGTTGCGCAAAGGGCTTTGGACAAGTTTTAGCTTTTTAACAAAAGTCACCAATTTCAAGCACAACGACATTTGCGCAGAGTGTTTTGACGCCAATAGCTAAGACTTGTCTAAAACCCCTGGCGCATTTGTCCTGTTGCTTGACACTCTGCGCAAGTGTTTAGCTTTTTAACAAAAGTGGCCAATTTCAAGCAACAGGACAGTTGCGCACGGTGTTTTGGACAAGTTTTAGCTTTTTGACAATAGTCGCAAACTTCAAGCAAAACGACAGTTGCGCGCAGTGTTTTGACGCCAATTTCAATCAACAGGACAGTTGCGCACGGTGTTTTAAACAAGTTTTAGCTATTTAACAAAGTCGTCAGTTTCAAGCAAAACGACATTTGCGCAGAGTGTTTTGACGCCAATTTCGAGCAACAGGACAGTTGCGCAAGGGGCTTTGGACAAGTTTTAGCTTTTTAACAAAAGTCACCAATTTTTAAGCACAACGACATTTGCGCAGAGTGTTTTGACGCCAATAGCTAAAACTTGTCTAAAACCCCTGGCACATTTGTCCTGTTGCTTGACACTCTGCGCAAGTGTCTTTTTGTTCGAAATTTGGCACTTTTCTTAAAAATCTACAACTTGTCCAAAAGAACGTGCCCAACACCTCTGTTGCTCGAAAATGGCGTCAAAACAATCTGCGCAAATATCGTTGTGATTGAAATTGGAGACTTTTGTTAACAAGCTAAACCTTGTGCAAAACAAAGTGCGCAACTGTCCTATTGCTTAAAATTGCCGTCAAAAAAGTCTGCGCAACTATCGTTTTTCTTGAAATAGGTGACTTTTGTTAAAAAGCTAAACCTTGTTCAAAAGACCCGGCACAACTGTCGTGTTGCTCGAAATTGGCGTCAAAACACTCTGCGCAACTGTCGTTTCGCTTGAAACTGGCGGCTTTTGTATTTAGCTAAAAGTTGTTTAAAACACCGTGCGCAAGTGTCGTGTTGCTCGAAATTGGCGTCAAAACACTCTGCGCAACTGTCGTTTTCCTAGAAGTTTGCGACTATTGTTAGAAAGCTAAAACTTGTCCAAAACACCGTGCGCAACTGTCCAGTTGATTGAAATTGGCGTTAAAACACTCTGCGCAACTCTCGTTTTGCTTGAAACTGGCGACTTTGTTAAATAGCTAAAACTTGTTTAAAACACCGTGCGCAACTGTCCTATTGCTCGAAATTGATGTCAAAAAAGTTTGCGCAACTTTTGCTTCTCTAGAAATTGGTGACTTTTGTTAAAAAGCTAAACCTTGTTCAAAAGACCCTGCACAACTGTCCTGTTGCTGAAAATTGGCGTCAAAACACTCTGGGCAGTTAACGTTTTGCTTGAAATTGGGCAGTTTTGTTAAAAAGCTAAGGCGTATTCAAAACATCGTGTGCAACTGTCCAGTTGATTGAAATTGGCGTCAAAATACTCTGCCCAGCTTTCGTTTTGCTGAAAATTGGCGACTTTTGTTAAAAAGCTAAAGCTTGTCCAAGACACCGTGCGCAACTGTCCAGTTGATTGAAATTGGCGTCAAAACACTCGGCGCAACTGTCGTTTCGCTTGAAACTGGCGGCTTTTGTATTTAGCTAAAAGTTGTTTAAAACACCGTGCGCAAGTGTGGTGTTGCTTGAAATTTGGGTGTAAACACTCTGCGCAACTAACGGTTTGCTTGAACTTGGCGTCTTTTGTCAACAATCTAAAACTTGTCCAGAACGCCGTGCGCAACTGTCGTGTTGCTCGAAATTGGCGTCAAAACACTCCGCGCAACTGTCGTTTTGCTACAAGTTTGCGACTATTGTTAAAAAGCTAAAACTTGTCCAAAACACCGTGTCGCAACTTTAATGTTGCTTGCAATTGGCCGTTTGACCGAAGACCAGTGGGAAAGATTGCTCGCAACTTTCAATTTACCTAAATTAATTTGTGTGGTCAATAATATCCAAGAAATTCGATTTGCTGTTTTATATAAAAGTTGTAAAATGCAGCGTGCGCAACCGTGCTGTTGCTCTAAATTGGCCTCAAATCACTCTGCGCAACTGTCGTTTTGCTTAAAATTGGGGACTTTTGGTAAAAAGCTAAACCATGTTCATTGGCGACTTTTGTTAAAAAGCTAAAATTTTTCCAACACACCGTGCGCAACAGTGCTGTTGCTTGAAATTGGCCGTTTGACATAAAGCCTGTGGGCAATTGGCATCAAAACGCTATGCGCAACTTTGGTTTTGCTTAAAATGTGCTCCTTTGGTTAACAACAGGAGGAAAACATAAATCTTTAATAAAAAACGAGAAGAAAACAAAAACCTAGAAAAATGTTCTCACTGTTTAACCTAAAGCTTGTGGGAAAGAGGGCTCGCAACTGTCAATTTACCTAAATTGGTGTTTGTGGTCAATAATATCCAAGAAATTCGATTTGCTGTTTTAGATAGAACTTGTAAAATGCAGCGTGCGCAACCGTGCTGTTGCTCGAAATTGGCCTCAAATCACTCTGCGCAACTGTCGTTTTGCTTCAAATTGGCCCGTATTGCTGGGAAGGTAAAGCTTGTGTGAAACACCGTGCGCGACTGTCCTGTTGCTCGAAATTGGCGTCAAAACACCCTGCGCATCTGTCTTTTTGTTCGAAATTTGCCTTTTTTGTTAAAAAGCCAAACGGCAAATATCAAGCCACAGCACTGTTACGCACGAAGTTTTGGGCAAATTTTAGCGTTTTAACAAAAGTCGCCAATTTCAAGCAAAACGTTTGTTGCGCAGAGTGTTTAGACCCCGTTTTCAAGCAAGACGACAGTTGCGCACGGTGTTTTAAACAAGTTTTAGCTATTTAACAAAGTCGCCAGTTTCAAGCAAAGCGACAGTTGCGCAAAGTGTTTTGACGCCAATTTCTAGCAACAGGACAGTTGCGCACAGTGTTTGGGACATGTTTTAGCTTTTTAACAAAAGTCGCCAATTTCGAACAAAACGACAGTTGCGCAGAGTGTTTTTACAAAAATTTCAAGCAAAACGACAGTTGGGCAGAGTGATTTGAGGCCAATTTCGATAAACAGCACGGTTGCGCACGCTGCATTTTACAAGTTTTATCTGAAACAGCAAATCGAATTTCTTGGATATTATTGACCACACATACCAATTTAGTGAAATTGAAAGTTGCGAGCCCTCTTTCCCACAGGCCTTCGGTCAAACGGCCAATTGCAAGCAACAGGACAGTTGCGGCACGGTGTTTTGGACAAGTTTTACCTATTTAACAAAGTCGCCAATTTCAAGAAAAGCGATAGTTGCGAAAAGCTAAACCTTGTGCGAAACGAAGTGCGCAACTGTCCTATTGCTCAAAATTGGTGTCAAAAAAGTTTGCGCAACTGTCGTTTCTCTAGAAATTGGTGACTTTTGTTAAAAAGCTAAACCTTGTTCAAAAGACAATGCACAACTGTCCTGTTGCTGAAAATTGGCGTCAAAACACTCTGGGCAGTTAACGTTTTGCTTGAAATTGGGCAGTTTTGTTAAAATGCTAAGGCGTGTTCAAAACATCGTGTGAACTGTCCAGTTGATTGAAATTGGCGTCAAAACACTCTTCGCAACTTTCGTTTTGCTGAAAATTGGCGACATTTGTTAAAAAGCTAAAGCTTGTCCAAAACACCGAGCGCAACTGTCCAGTGGATTGAAATTAGCGTCAAAACACACCGTGCGCAACTGTCGTGTTGCTTGAAATTTGGGTGTAAACACTCTGCGCAACTAACGGTTTGCTTGAACTTGGCGTGTTTTGTCAACCATCTAAAACTTCTCCAGAACGCCGTGCGCAACTGTCGTGTTCCTCGAAATTGGCGTCAAAACACTCCGCGCAACTGTGGTTTTCCTACAAGTTTGCGACTATTGTTAAAAAGCTAAAACTTGTCCAAAACACCGTGTGCAAGTGCCCAGTTGATTAAAATTGGCGTCAAAACACTCTCCGCAACTGTCGCTTTGCTGAAAGTTTGCGACTATTGTTAAAAAGCAAAAACTTGTCCAAAACACCGTGCGGAACTGTCGTGTTGCTTGAAATTTTGGTGTAAACACTCTGCGCAACTAACTGTTTGCTTGAACTTGGCGACATTTTGTAAAAAATCTAAAACCTGTCCAGAACACCGTGCGCAACTGTCCTGTTGCTTCAAATTGGTTACTTTTGTTAAAAAGCTAAACCTTGTGCGAAAAAAAAAAATGCGCAACTGTCCTGTTGCTCGAAATTGGTGTCAAAAAAGTTTGCCTAACTGTCCTTTCTCTAGAAATTGGTGTTTTTAGTTAAAAAGCTAAACCTTGTTCAAAACACCCTGCACAACTGTCCTGTTGCTGAAAATTGCCGTCGAAACACTCTGGGCAGTTAACTTTTTGCTTGAAATTGGGCAGTTTTGTAAAAAAGCTGAAACTGGTTCAAAACATCGTGTGCAACTGTCCAGTTGATTGAAATTGGCGTCAAAACACTCTGCGCAACCTTCTTTTTGCTGAAAATTGGCGCCTTTTGTTAAAAAGCTAAAGCTTGACCAAAACACCCTGCGCAACTGTCCAGTTGATTAAAATTGGCGTCAAAATACTCGGCGCAACTGTTCTTTTTCTAAAACTTTGCGACTATTGTTAAAAAGCTAAAACTTGTCCAAAACACCCTGTCGCAACTTTAATGTTGCTTGCAATTGGCCGTTTGACCGAAGACCAGTGGGAAAGATTGCTCGCAACTTTCAATTTACCTAAATTAATTTGTGTGGTCAATAATATCCAGGAAATTCGACTTGCTGTTTTAGATAAAAGTTGTAAAATGCAGCGTGCGCAACCGTGCTGTTGCTCTAAATTGGCCTCAAATCACTCTGCGCAACTGTCGTTTTGCTTAAAATTGGTGACTTTCGGTAAAAAGCTAAACCATGTTCAAAACACCCTGCGCAACTGTCCTGTTGCTGAAAATTGGCGTCAAAACACTCTGTGCAATTAACGTTTTGCTTGAAATTGGCCACTTCACTTAAAAAGCTAAAGCTTGTCCAAAACATCGTGTGCAACTGTCCAGTTGATTGAAATTGGCGTCCAAACACTCTGCGCAACTGTTGTTTTGCTTGAAACTGGCGACTTTGTTAAATAGCTAAAACTTGTGTAAATTGACACTTGCGAGCCCTAATTTCCCCCAAGCTTTAAGTTAAACAGTGAGAATATTTTTTTAGGTTTTTCTTTTCTTCTCGTTTTTTATTGAAGATTTATGTTTTCCTCCTGTTGTTAACCAAAGGAGCACATTTTAAATAAAACCAAAGTTGCGCATAGCGTTTTGATGCCAATTTCCCAGAGGCTTTATGACAAACGGACAATTTCAAGCAACACGGCAGTTGCGCACGGCGTTCTGGACAAGTTTTAGCTTTTTAACAATAGTCGCAAACTTCTAGAAAAACGACAGTTCCACACAGTGTTTTGACGCCCATTTCAAGCAAAACGACAGTTGCGCAGCGGGTTTTGACGCAAATTTTGAGCAACTGGACAGTTGCACACGATGTTTTGGACAAGTTTTACCTATTTAACAAAGTCGCCGATTTCAAGCAAAACGACAGTTGCGCAAAGTGTTTTGACGCCAATTTTGAGCAACAGGACAGTTGCGCACAGTGTTTGGGACAAGGTTTAGCTTTTTAACAATAGTCGCAAACTTGTAGAAAAACGACAGTTGCGCAAAGTGTTTTGACGCCAATTTCAATCAACACGACAGTTGCGCACGGTGTTTTGGACAAGTTTTAGCTATTTAACAAAGTCGCCAGTTTCAAGGAAAACGACATTTGCGCAGAGTGTTTTGACGCCAATTTCGAGCAACACGACAGTTGTGCACCGTGTTTTGGACAAGTTTTTGCTTTTTAACAATATTCGCAAACTTGTAGAAAAACCACAGTTGCGCAGAGTGTTTTGATGCCAATTTCGAGCAACAGGACAGTTGCGCAAGGGGCTTTGCACAAGTTTTAGCTTTTTAACAAAAGTCGCCAATTTCAAGCACAACGACATTTGCGCAGAGAGTTTTGACGCCAATAGCTAAAACTTGTCTAAAACCTCTGGCGCATTTGTCCTGTTGCTCGACACTCTGCGCCACTGTCTTTTTGTTCGAAATTGGCCACTTTTGTTGAAAAGCTACAACTTTTCCAAAACACCGTGCGCAACACTTCTGTTGCTCGAAAATGGCGTCAAAACACTCTGCGCAAATATCCTTGTGCTTGAAATTGGAGACTTTTGTTAAAAAGCTAAAAGACCCTGCGCAACTGTACTGTTGCTCGACACTCTGCGCAACTGTCGTTTCGTTCTAGATTAGCGACTTTTGTTAAGAAGCTAAAACTTGTCCAAAACACCGTACGCAGCTAACCTGTTTCTTGAAATTGGCGACTTTTGTCAAAAAGCTAAACGTTGTGCAAAACAAAGAGCCCAACTGTCCTATTGCTCGAAATTGGCGTCAAAAAAGTCTGCGCAACAGTCTTTTTTCTTGAAATTGTTGACTTTTCTTAAAAAGCTAAACCTTGTTCAACTGTCCTGTTGCTGAAAATTGGCGTCAAAACACTCTGGGCAGTTAACGTTTTGCTTGAAATTGGGCACTTTTGTTAAAAAGCTAAAGCTTGTCCAAAACATCGTGTGCAACTTTTCAGTTGATTGAAATTGGCGTCAAAACACTCTGCGCAACTTTCGTTTTGCTGAAAATTGGCGACTTTTGTTAAAAAGCTAAAATTTTTCCAACACACCGTGCGCAACAGTGATGTTGCTTGAAATTGGCCGTTTGACATAAAGCCTGTGGGCAATTGGCATCAAAACGCTATGCGCAACTTTGGTTTTGCTTAAAATGTGCTCCTTTGGTTAACAACAGGAGGAAAACATAAATCTTTAATAAAAAACGAGAAGAAAACAAAAACCTAGAAAAATATTCTCACTGTTTAACCTAAAGCTTGTGGGAAAGAGGGCTCGCAACTGTCAATTTACCTAAATTGGTGTGTGTGGTCAATAATATCCAAGAAATTCGATTTGCTGTTTTAGATAGAACTTGTAAAATGCAGCGTGCGCAACCGTGCTGTTGCTCGAAATTGGCCTCAAATCACTCTGCGCAACTGTCGTTTTGCTTCAAATTGGCCCGTATTGCTGGGAAGGTAAAGCTTGTGTGAAACACCGTGCGCGACTGTCCTGTTGCTCGAAATTGGCGTCAAAACACCCTGCGCATCTGTCTTTTTGTTCGAAATTTAACTTTTTTGTTAAAAAGCCAAACGGCAAATATCAAGCCACAGCACTGTTACGCACGAAGTTTTGGGCAAATTTTAGCGTTTTAACAAAAGTCGCCAATTTCAAGCAAAACGTTTGTTGCGCAGAGTGTTTAGACCCCGTTTTCAAGCAAGACGACAGTTGCGCACGGTGTTTTAAACAAGTTTTAGCTATTTAACAAAGTCGCCAGTTTCAAGCAAAGCGACAGTTGCGCAAAGTGTTTTGACGCCAATTTCTAGCAACAGGACAGTTGCGCACAGTGTTTGGGACATGTTTTAGCTTTTTAACAAAAGTCGCCAATTTCGAACAAAACGACAGTTGCGCAGAGTGTTTTTACAAAAATTTCAAGCAAAACGACAGTTGGGCAGAGTGATTTGAGGCCAATTTCGATAAACAGCACGGTTGCGCACGCTGCATTTTACAAGTTTTATCTGAAACAGGAAATCGAATTTCTTGGATATTATTGACCACACAAACCAATTTAGGTAAATTGAAAGTTGCGAGCCCTCTTTCCCACAGGCCTTCGTTCAAACGGCCAATTGCAAGCAACAGGACAGTTGCGGCACGGTGTTTTGGACAAGTTTTACCTATTTAACAAAGTCGCCAATTTCAAGCAAAGCGACAGTTGCGCAAAGTGTTTTGACGCCAATTTCTAGCAACAGGACAGTTGCGCACAGTGTTTGGGACATGTTTTAGCTTTTTAACAAAAGTCGCCAATTTCGAACAAAACGACAGTTGTGCGAAGTGTTTTGACGCCAATTTCGAGCAACAGGCCAGTTGCGCAAGAGGTTTTAAACAAGTTTTAGCTTTTTAACAAAAGTCACCAATTTCAAGCACAACGACAGTTGCGGAGAGTGTTTTGACAAAAATTTCGAGCAACAGGAGAGTTGCGCACGTTGTTCTGGACAAGTTTTAGATTGTTAACAAAAAAAAAGCCAAGTTCAAGCAAACTGTTTGTTGGGGAGAGTGTTTAAACCCACATTTCAAGCAACACGACAGTTGCGCACCGTGTTTTGGACAAGTTTTTGCTTTTTAACAATAGTCGCAAACTTCAAGAAAAACGAAAGTTCTGCAAACTTTTTTGACGCCAATTTCGAGCAATAGGACAGTTGCGCACTTTGTTTCGCACAAGGTTTAGCTTTTTAACAAAAGTGGCCAATTTCAAGCAACAGGACAGTTGCGCACGGTGTTTTGGACAAGTTTTAGCTTTTTAACAATAGTCGCAAACTTCAAGCAAAGGAAAGTTGCGCACAGTGTTTTGACGCGAATTTCAATCAACAGGATAGTGGCTCACGGTATTTTAAACAAGTTTTAGCTATTTAACAAAGTCGCCTGTTTCAAGCAAAACGACATTTGCGCAGAGTGTTTTGACGCCAATTTCGAGCAACAGGACAGTTGCGCACGGTGTTTTGGACAAGTTTTAGCTTTTTAACAATAGTCGCAAACTTCAAGCAAAACGACAGTTGCGCACAGTGTTTAGACGCCAATTTCAATCAACAGGACAGTTGCGCACGGTGTTTTAAACAAGTTTTAGCTATTTAACAAAGTCGCCAGTTTCAAGCAAAACGACATTTGCGCAGAGTGTTTTGACGCCAATTTCGAGCAACAGGACAGTTGCGCAAGGGGCTTTGCACAAGTCTTAGCTTTTTAACAAGTTACCAATTTCAAGCACAACGACATTTGCGCAGAGTGTTTTGACGCCAATAGCTAAGACTTGTCTAAAACCCCTGGCGCATTTGTCCTGTTGCTTGACACTCTGCGCAAGTGTCTTTTTGTTCGAAATTTGGCACTTTTGTTAAAAAGCTACAACTTGTCCAAAAGAACGTGCCCAACACCTCTGTTGCTCGAAAATGGCGTCAAAACAATCTGCGCAAATATCGTTGTGATTCAAATTGGAGACTTTTGTTAACAAGCTAAACCTTGTTCAAAACAAAGTGCGATACTGTCCTATTGCTCAAAATTGGCGTCAAAAAAGTCTGCGCAACTATCGTTTTTCTTGAAATAGGTGACTTTTGTTAAAAAGCTAAACCTTGTTCAAAAGACCCGGCACAACTGTCGTGTTGCTCGAAATTGGCGTCAAAACACTCTGCGCAACTGTCGTTTTCCTAGAAGTTTCCGACTATTGTTAGAAAGCTAAAACTTGTCCAAAACACCGTGCGCAACTGTCCAGTTGATTAAAATTGGCGTTAAAACTCTCTGCGCAACTCTCGCTTTGCTTGAAACTGGCGACTTTGTTAAATAGCTAAAACATGTTTAAAACACCGTGCGCAACTGTCCTATTGCTCGAAATTGATGTCAAAAAAGTTTGCGCAACTGTCGTTTCTCTAGAAATTGGTGACTTTTGTTAAAAAGCTTAAATTTGTTCAAAAGACCCTGCAGAACTGTCCTGTTGCTGAAAATTGGCGTCAAAACACTCTGGGCAGTTAACATTTTGCTTGAAATTGGGCGGTTTTGTTAAAAAGCTAAGGCGTGTTCAAAACATCGTGTGCACCTGTCCAGTTGATTGAAATTGGCGTCAAAACACTCTGCGCAACTTTCGTTTTGCTGAAAATTGGCGACTTTTGTTACAAAGCTAAAGCTTGTCCAAGACACCGTGCGCAACTGTCCAGTTGATTGAAATTGGCGTCAAAACACTCGGCGCAACTGTCGTTTCGCTTGAAACTGGCGGCTTTGTTATTTAGCTAAAACTTGTTTAAAACACCGTGCGCAAGTGTCGTGTTGCTTGAAATTTGGGTGTAAACACTCTGCGCAACTAACGGTATGCTTGAACTTGGCGTCTTTTGTCAACAATCTAAAACTTGTCCAGAACGCCGTGCGCAACTGTGCTGTTGCTCGAAATTGGAGTCAAAACACTCTGCGCAACTCTCGTTTTTCTAGAACTTTGCGACTATTGTTAAAAAGCTAAAACTTGTCCAAAACACCGTGCCCAACTGTCCAGTTGATTGAAGTTTGCTTTAAAACACTCTGCGCAACTCTCGTTTTGCTTGAAGTTGGCGACTTTTGTTAAAAAGCTAAAACTTGTTTAAAACCCCTTGCGCAACTGTCCTGTTGCTCGAAATTGGCGTCAAAACACTTAGCACAACTGTCGTTTTGTTCGAAATTGGCGAATTTTGTTAAAAAGCTAAAACTTGTCCCAAACACTGTGCGCAACTGTCCTGTTGCTAGAAATTAGCATCAAAACACTTTGCGCAACTGTCGCTTTGCTTGAAATTGGCGACTTTGTTAAATAGGTAAAACTTGTCCAAAACACCGTGGCGCAACTGTCCTGTTGCTTGCAATTGGCCGTTTGACCGAAGGCCTGTGGGAAAGAGGGCTCGCTACTTTCAATTTACCTAAATTGGTTTGTGTGGTCATTAATATCGAAGAAATTCGATTTGCTGTTTTAGATAAAACTTGTAAAATGCAGCGTGCGCAAACGTGCTGTTTATCGAAATTGACCTCAAATCACTCTGCGCAACTGTCGTTTTGCTTGAAATTGGTGACTTTTGTTAGAAAGCTAAACCTTGTTCAAAACACCATGCGCAACTGTCCTGTTGCTCAGAATTGGAGTCAAAAAACTCTGCGCAATTAACGTTTTGCTTAAAATTTGCCACTTTTCTTAAAAAGCTAAAGCTTGTCGTTTTGCTTGAAATTGGCCGTTTGTCATAAAGCCTGTGGGCAATTGGCATCAAAACGCTATGCGCAACTTTGGTTTTATTTAAAATGTGCTCTTTTGGTTAACAACAGGAGGAAAACATAAATCTTTAATAAAAAACGAGAAGAAAACAAAAACCTAAAAAAATATTCTCACCGTTTAAATTAAAGCTTGGGGGAAATTAGGGCTCGCAACTGTCAATTTACACAAGTTTTAGCTATTTAACAAAGTCGCCAGTTTCAAGCAAAACGACAGTTGCACAGAGTGTTTGGACGCCAATTTCTGCACACGATGTTTTGGACAAGCTTTAGCTTTTTAAGTAAAGTGGCCTATTTCAAGCAAAAAGTTAATTGCGCAGAGTGTTTTGACGCCAATTTTCAGCAACAGGACTGTTGCGCAGGGTGTTTTGAACATGGTTTAGCTTTTTACCAAAAGTCACCAATTTCAAGCAAAACGACAGTTGCGCAGAGTGATTTGAGGCCAATTTCGAGCAACAGCACGGTTGCGCACGCTGCATTTTGCAAGTTTTATCTAAAACAGCAAATCGAACTTCTTGGATATTATTGACCACACAAATTAATTTAGGTAAATTGAAAGTTGCGAGCCCTCTTTCCCACTGGTCTTCGGTCAAACGGCCAATTCTAAGCAACATTAAAGTTGCGACAGGGTGTTTTGGACAAGTTTTACTTTTTAACAATAGTCGCAAACTTCTAGGAAAACGACAGTTCCGCAGAGTGTTTTGACGCCAATTTCGAGCAACACGACAGTTGCGCACGGCGTTCTGGACAAGTTTTAGATTGTTAACAAAAGACGCCAAGTTCAAGCAAACCGTTAGTTGCGCAGAGTGTTTACACCCAAATTTTCAAGCAACACGACAGTTGCGCACGGTGTGTTTTGACGCCAATTTCGAGCAACACGACAGTTGCGCACGGCGTTCTGGACAACTTTTAGATTGTTAACAAAAGACGCCAAGTTCAAGCAAACCGTTAGTTGCGCAGACTGTTTACACCCAAATTTCAAGCAACACGACACTTGCGCACGGTGTTTTAAACAAGTTTTAGCTAAATAACAAAGTCGCCAGTTTCAAGCGAAACTACAGTTGCGCCAAGTGTTTTGACTTCAATTTCAATCAACTTTACTGTTGCGCACGAAGTTTTGAACACGCTATAGCTTTTTAACTGGCCAGAGTGTTTTGACGCCAATTTTCAGCAACAGGACAGTTGTGCAGGGTCTATTGAACAAGGTTTAGCTTTTTAACAAAAGTCACCAATTTCTAGAGAAACGACAGTTGCGCAAACTTTTTTGACACCAATTTCGAGCAATAGGACAGTTGCGCACTTTGTTTCGCACAAGGTTTAGCTTTCTAGCAAAAGTGGCCAATTTCAAGCAACAGGTCAGTTGCGCACGGTGTTCTGGACAAGTTTAAGATTTTTAACAAAAAGTCGCCAAGTTCAAGCAAACTGTTAGTTGCGCAGAGTGTTAACACCCAAATTTCAAGCAACACGACAGTAGCGGACGGTGTTTTAAACAAGTTTAAGCTATTTAACAAAGTCGCCAGTTTCAAGCAATACGACAGTTGTGCAGAGTGTTTGGACGCCAATTTCAATCAACTGGACAGTCGCGCACGGTGTTTTGGACAAGTTTTAGCTTTTTAACAATAGTCGCAAACTTCTAGGAAAACGACAGTTGCGCAGAGTGTTTTGACGCCAATTTCGATTAACACGATAGTTACGCACGGCGTTCTGGACAAGTTTTAGATTGTTAACAAAAGACGCCAAGTTCAAGCAAACCGTTAGTTCCGCAACTGGACAGTTGGACACGATGTTTTGGACAAGCTTTAGCTTTTTAACAAAAGTCACCAATTTCAAGAAAAACGACTGTTACGCAGACTTTTTTGACGCCAATTTCGAGCAATAGGACAGTTGCGCACTTTGTTTTGCACAACGTTTAGCTTTTCGGCAAAAGTCGCCAATTTCAAGAAACAGGTTAGCTGCGCACGGTGTTTTGGACAAGTTTCAGCTTCTTAACAAAAGTCGCTAATCTAGAACGAAACGACAGTTGCGCAGAGTGTTGAGCAACAGGACAGTTGCGCAGGGTCTTTTGAACAAGGTTTAGCTTTTTAACAAAAGTCACCAATTTAAAGAAAAACGATAGTTGCGCAGACTTTTTTGACGCCAATTTTTAGCAATAGGAAAGTTGCGCCCTTTGTTTTGCACAAGGTTTAGCTTGTTAACAAAAGTCTCCAATTTCAATCTCAACGATATTTGCGCAGATTGTTTTGACGCCATTTTTGAGCAACAGAAGTGTTCGGCACGGTGTTTTGGACAAGTTGTAGCTTTGTAACAAAAGTGGCCAATTTCGAACAAAAAGACACTTGCGCAGAGTGTCAAGCAACAGGACAAATGCGCCAGGGGTTTTAGACAAGTTTTAGCTATTGGCGTCAAAACACTCTACGCAAATGTCGTTGTGCCTGAACTTGGCGACTTTTGTTAAAAAGCTAAGACATGTCCAAAGCCCCTTGCGCAACTGCCCTGTTGCTCGAAATTGGCGTCAAAAAACTCTGCGCAAATGTCGTTTTGCTTGAAACTGGCGACTTTGTTAAATAGCTAAAACTTGTTTAAAACACCGTGCGCAACTGTCCTGTTGATTGAAATTGGCGTCAAAACACTGTGCGCAACTGTCGTTTTGCTTGAAGTTTGCGACTATTGTTAAAAAGCTTAAACTTGTTTAAAACCCCTTGCGCAACTGGCCTGTTGCTCGAAATTGGCGTCAAAACACTCTGCGCAACTGTCGTTTTGTTCGAAATTGGTGACTTTTGTTAAAAAGCTAAAACTTGTCCCAAACACTGTGAGCAACTGTCCTGTTGCTCGAAATTGGCGTCAAAACACTCTGCGCAAATGTCGTTTTGCTTGAAACTGGCGACTTTTTTAAATAGCTAAAACTTGTTTAAAACACCGTGCGCAACTGTCCTGTTGATTGAAATTGGCGTCAAAACACTGTGCGCAACTGTCGTTTTGCTTGAAGTTTGCGACTATTGTTAAAAAGCTTAAACTTGTTTAAAACCCCTTGCGCAACTGGCCTGTTGCTCGAAATTGGCGTCAAAACACTCTGCGCAACTGTCGTTTTGTTCAAAATTGGCGACTTTTGTTAAAAAGCTAAAACTTGTCCCAAACACTGTGCGCAACTGTCCTGTTGCTAGAAATTGGCGTCAAAACACGTTGCGCAACTGTCGCTTTCCTTGAAATTGGCGACTTTGTTAAATAGGTAAAACTTGTCCAAAACACCGTTTGGCAACTGTCCTGTTGCTTGCAATTGGCCGTTTGACCGAAGGCCTGTGGGAAAGAGGGCTCGCAACTTTCAATTTACCTAAATTGGTTTGTGTGGTCAATAATATCCAAGAAATTCGATTTCCTGTTTTAGATAAAACTTGCAAAATGCAGCGTGCGCAACCGTGCTGTTTATTGAAATTGGCCTCAAATCACTCTGCGCAACTGTCGTTTTGCTTGAAATTGGTGACTTTTGTTAAAAAGCTAAAGCTTGTTTAAAACATCGTGTGCAACTGTGCAGTTGATTGAAATTGGCGTCAAAACACTCTGCGCAACTGTCGTTTTGCTTGAAACTGGCGACATTTGTTAAATAGCTAAAACTTGTTTAAAACACCGTGCGCAACTGTCCTGTTGCTTAAAATTGGCGTCAAAACACTGTGCGCAACTGTCGTTTTGCTTGAAGTTTGCGACTATTGTAAAAAAGCTAAAACTTGTCCAAAACACCGTGCGCAACTGTCGTGTTGCTTGAAAACGGGGTCTAAACACTCTGCGCAACTAACGTTTTGCTTGAAATTGGCGACTTTTGTTAAAACACTAAAATTTGCCCAAAACTTCTTGCGCAACAGTGCTGTTGCTTGAAATTTGCCGTTTGGCTTTTCATCAAAAAGGGCCAATTTTGAACAAAAAGACAGTTGTGCAGAGTGTTTTGACGCCAATTTCGAGCAACAGGACAGTTGCGCACGGTGTTTCACACAAGCTTTACCTTCCGAACAATACGGGCCAATTTGAAGCAAAACGACAGTTGCGCAGAGTGATTTGAGGCCAATTTCGAGCAAGAGCACGGTTGCGCACGCTGCTTTTTACAAGTTTTATCTAAAACAGCAAATCGAATTTCTTGGAAATTATTGACCAAACACACCAATTTAGGTAAATTGACAGTTGCGAGCCCTCTTTCCAACAAGCTTTAGGTTAAACAGTGAGAATATTTTTTTAGGTTTTTGTTTTTTTCTCGTTTTTCATTAAAGATTTATGTTTTCCTCCTGTTGTTAACCAAAGGAGCACATTTTAAGCAAAACCAAAGTTGCGCATAGCGTTTTGAGGCCAATTTCCCACAGGCTTTATGTCAAACGGCCAATTTCAAGCAACAGCACTTTTGCGCACGGTGTTTTGGACATGTTTTAGCTTTTTAACAAAAGACGCCAAGTTCAAGCAAACCGTTAGTTGCGCAGAGTGTTAACACCAAAATTTCAAGCAACACGACAGTTGCGGACGGTGTTTTGGACAAGTTTTTGCGTTTTAACAATAGTCGCAATCTTTCAGCAAAGCGACAGTTGCGCAGAGTGTTTGGACGCAAATTTCAATCAACTGGACAGTTGCACACGATGTTTTGGACAAGCTTTAGCTTTTTAAGTAAAGTGGCCAATTTTAAGCAAAACGTTAATTGCGCAGAGTGTTTTGACGCCAATTTTGAGCGACAGGACAGTTGCGCAGGGTGTTTTGAACATGGTTTAGCTTTTTACCAAAACTCACCAATTTCAAGCAAAACGAAAGTTGCGCAGAGTGATTTGAGGCCAATTTCGAGCAACAGCACGGTTGCACACGCTGCATTTTACAACTTTTATCTAAAACAGCAAATCGAATTTCTTAGATATTATTGACCACAGTAATTAATTTAGGCAAATTGAAAGTTGCGAGCCCTCTTTCCCACTGGTCTTCGGTCAAACGGCCAATTGCAAGCAACATTAAAGTTGCGAGACGGTCTTTTGGACAAGTTTTAGCTTTTTAACAATAGTCGCAAAGGTCTAGAAAAAGGACAGTTGCGCAGAGTGTTTTGACGCCAATTTCGAGAAACAGGACAGTTGCGCAGGGTGTTCTGGACAAGTTTTAGATTGTTAACAAAAGACGCCAAGTTCAAGCAAACCGTTAGTTGCGCAGAGTGTTAACACCCCAATTTCAATCAACTGGACAGTTGCGCACGGCGTTTTGGACAAGCTTTAGGCTTTCAACAAAAGTTGCCAATTTTCAGCAAAACGATAGTTGCGCAGAGTGTTCTGACGCCAATTTCAATTAACTGGACAGTTGGAAGCGATGTTTTGAACAAGCTTTAGCTTTTTTACAAAACTGCCTAATTTCAAGCAAAACGTTAACTGCCCAGAGTGTTTTGACGCCAATTTTCAGCAACAGGACAGTTGTGCAGGGTCTTTTCAACAAGGTTTAGCTTTTTAACAAAAGTCACCAATTTCAAGAAAAACGACTGTTGCGCAGACTTTTTTGACGCCAATTTTGAGCAATAGGACAGTTGCGCTCTTTTTTTCCCACAAGGTTTAGCTTTTTAACAAAAATGGCCCATTTTAGCAAAACGACAGTTGCGCAGAGTGTTTGGACGCAAATTTCAATCAACTGGACAGTTGCGCACGTTGTTCTGGACTAGTTTTAGATTGTTAACAAAAGAAAGCCAACTTCAAGCAAACTGTTAGTTCGGGAGAGTGTTTAAACCCAAATTTCAAGCAACATGACAGTTGCGCCTTGTTTTGGACAAGTTTTTGCTTTTTAACAATAGTCGCAAACTTCTAGAAAAACAACAGTTGCGCAAACTTTTTTGACGCCAATTTCGAGCAATAGGACAGTTGCGCACTTTGTTTCGCACAAGGTTTAGCTTTTTAACAAAAGTGGCCAATTTCAAGCAACCGGACACTTGCGCACGGTGTTTTGGACAAGTTTTAGCTTTTTAACAATAGTCGCAAACTTCAAGCAAAACGACAGTTGCGCACAGTGTTTTGACGCCAATTTCAATCAACAGGACAGTTGCCCACGGTATTTTAAACAAGTTTTAGCTATTTACCAAAGTCGCCAGTTTCAAGCAAAACGACATTTGCGCAGAGTGTTTTGACGCCAATTTCGAGCAACAGGACAGTTGCGCAAGGGGCTTTGCACAAGTTTTAGCTTTTTAACAAAAGTCGCCAATTTCAAGCACAACGACATTTGCGCAGAGTGTTTTGACGCCAATAGCTAAAACTTGTCTGAAACCCCTGGCGCATTTGTCCTGTTGTTCGACACTCTGCGCCACTGTCTTTTTGTTCGAAATTGGCCACTTTTGTTAAAACTTGTCCAAAACTTGTCCAAAACACCGTACGCAGCTAACCTGTTTCTTGAAATTGGCGACTTTTGTCAAAAAGCTAAACGTTGTGAAAAACAAAGAGCGCAACTGTCCTATTGATGGAAATTGACGTCAAAACACTCTGGGCAGTTAAAGTAATGCTCGAAATTGGCCACTTTTGTTAAAAAGCTAAAGCTTGTCCAAAACAACGTGCGCAACTGTCCAGTTGATTATAATTGGCGTCAAAACACTCTGCGCAACTGTCGTTTTGCTTGAAACTGGCGACTTTGTTAAATAGCTAAAACTTGTCCAAAACACCGTGGCGCAACTGTCCTGTTGCTCGAAATTGGCGTCAAAACACTCTGCGCAACTGTCGTTTTTCTAGAAGTTTGCGCCTATTGTTAAAAAGCTAAAACTTGTCCCAAACACCGTGCCCAACTGTCTAGTTGATTGAAATTTGCGTTAAAACACTCTGCGCAACTGTCGTTTCGCTTGAAATTGGCGATTTTGTTAAATAGCTAAAACTTGTTTAAAACACCGTGCGCAACTGTCGTGTTGCTTAAAATTTTGGTGTAAACACTCTGCGCAACTAACGGTTTGCTTGAACTTGGCGACTTTTTTGTTAAAAATCTAAACCTTGTCCTGAACACCGTGCGCAACTGTCCTGTTGCTTGAATTTGGCGCCAAAACACTCTGCGCAACTGTTGTTTTTCTAGAAGTTTGCCACTATTGTTAAAAAGCTAAAACTTGTCAAAAAAACCGTGCGCAACTGTCGTGTTGCTTGAAATTTTTCTGTAAACACTCTACGCAACTAACGGTTTGCTTGAAATTGGCGACTTTTTTGTTAAAAATCTAAAACTTGTCCTGAACACCGTGCGCAACTGTCCTGTTGCTTGAAATGGGCGCCAAAACACTCTGCGCAACTGTTGTTTTTCTAGAAGTTTGCCACTATTGTTGAAAAGCTAAAACTTGTCCAAAACACCGCGCGCATTTGTCGTGTTGCTAGATTTTGGCGTCAAAACACTGTGCGCAACTGTCGTTTTGCTTGAAGTTTGCGTTTATTGTTAAAAAGCTAAAACTTGTCCAAAACACCGTACGCAACTGTCGTGTTGCTTGAAATTGGCCACTTTTGTTAAAAAGCTAAACCTTTCTGCGAAACAAAGTGTGCAACTGTCCTATTGCTCGAAATTGGCGTCATAAAAGTTTGTGCAACTGTCGTTTTTCTAGAAGTTTGCGACTATTGTTAAAAAGCAAAAACTTGTCCAAAACACGGTGCGCAACTGTCCTGTTGCTTGCAATTGGCCGTTTGACCGAAGGCCTGTGGTAAAGAGGGCTCGCAACTTTCAATTTACCTAAATTGGTTTGTGTGGTCAATAATATCCAAGAAATTCGATTTCCTGTTTTAGATACAACTTGTAAAATGTAGCGTGCGCAACCGTGCTGTTGCTTGAAATTGGCCTCAAATCACTCTGCGCAAGTGTCGTTTTGCTTGAAATTGGTGAATTTTGTTAAAAAGCTAAACCTTGTTCAAAACACCATGCGCAACTGTCCGGTTCCTCAAAATTGGCGCCAAAACACTCCGCGCAATTAACGTTTTGCTTAAAATTGGCCACTTTTGTTAAAAAGCTAAAGCTTGTCCAAAACATCGTGTGCAACTGTCCAGTCACTCAAAATCGGCGTCAAAACACTCTGCGCAACTGTCGTTTTGCTTGAAATGGGCCATTTTTGTTAAAAAGATAAACCTTTCTGCGAAATAAAGTGCGCAACTGTCCTATTGCTCGAAATTGGCGTCAAAAAAGTTTGCGCAACTGTCGTTTTTCTAGAAGTTTGCGACTATTGTTAAAAAGAAAAAACTTGTCCAAAACATGGTGCGCAACTGTCGTGTTGCTTGAAATTTGGGTTTAAACACTCTCCCCAACTAACAGTTTGCTTGAACTTGGCATTTTTTTGTTAACAATCTAAAACTTGTCCAGAACAACGTGCGCAACTGTCCTGTTGCTCGAAATTTTCGTCAAAACACTGTGCGCAACTGTCGTTGTGCTTGAAATGGTGACTTTTGTTAAAAAGCTACAACTTGTCCAAAACACCCTGCGCAACATTTCTGATGCTCGAAAATGGCGTCAAAACACTCTGCGCAAATATCCTTGTGCTTGAAATTGGAGACTTTTGTTAAAAAGCTAAAAGACCCTGCGCAACTGTACTGTTGCTCGACACTCTGCGCAACTGTCGTTTCGTTCTAGATTAGCGACTTTTGTTAAGAAGCTAAAACTTGTCCAAAACACCGTACGCAGCTAACCTGTTTCTTGAAATTGGCGACTTTTGTCAAAAAGCTAAACGTTGTGCAAAACAAAGAGCGCAACTGTCCTATTGCTCGAAATTGACGTCAAAAAAGTCTGCGCAACAGTCGTTTTTCTTGAAATTGTTGACCTTTGTTAAAAAGCTAAACGTTGTTCAAAAGACCCTGCACAACTGTCCTGTTGCTGAAAATTGGCGTCAAAACACTCTGGGCAGTTAACGTTTTGCTTGAAATTGGGCACTTTTGTTAAGAAGCTAAAGCTTGTCCAAAACATCGTGTGCAACTGTCCAGTTGATTGAAATTGGCGTCAAAACACTCTGCGCAACTTTCGTTTTGCTTGAAATTGGCGACATTTGTTAAAAGGCTAAAGCTTGTTTAAAACACCGTGCGCAACTGTCCAGTTGATTGAAATTGGCGTCGAAAGACTCGGCGCAACTGTCGTTTCGCCTGAAACTGGCGACCTTGTTAAATAGCTGAAACTTGGTTGAAACACAGTGCGCAACTGTCGTGTTGCTTGAAATTTGGGTGTTAACACTCTGCGCAACTAACGGTTTGCTTGAACCTTGCGTCTTTTGTTAACAATCTAAAATATGTCCAGAACACCGTGCGCAACCGGCTGTTGCTCGAAATAGGAGTCAAAACACTCTGCGCAACTCTCGTTTTTCTAGAACTTGGCGACTATTGTTAAAAAGCTAAAACTTGTCCAAAACACCGTGCCCAACTGTCCAGTTGATTGAAGTTTGCGTTAAAACACTCTGCGCAACTGTCGTTTTGCTTGAAATTGGCGACTATTGTTAAAAAGCTAAAACTTGTCCAAAACACCGTGTCGCAACTTTAATGTTGCTTGCAATTGGCCGTTTTACCGAAGACCAGTGGGAAAGAGGGCTCGCAACTTTTAATTTACCTAAATTAATTTGTGTGGTCAATAATATCCAAGAAATTCGATTTGCTCTTTTAGATAAAAGTTGTAAAATGCAGCGTCCGCAACCGTGCTCTTGCTCGAAATTGGCCTCAAATCACTCTGCGCAACTGTCGTTTTGCTTCAGATTGGCCCGTATTGTTTGGAAGGTAAAGCTTGTGTGAAACACCGTGCGCAACTGTCCTGTTGCTCGAAATTGGCGTCAAAACACTCTGCACAACTGTCTTTTTGTTCGAAATTGGCCTTTTTTGTTTAAAAGCTAAACCATGTTCAAAACACCCTGTGCAACTGTCCTGTTGCTCAAAATTGGCGTCAAAACACTCTGCGCAATTAACGTTTTGCTTAAAATTGGCCACTTTACTTAAAAAGCTAAAGCTTGTCCAAAACATCGTGTGCAACTGTCTAGTTGATTGAAATTTGCGTCCAAACACTCTGCGCAACTGTCGCTTTGCTGAAAGATTGCGACTATTGTTAAAAAGCAAAAACTTGTCCAAAACACCGTGCGCAACTGTCGTGTTGCTTGAAATTTTGGTGTTAACACTCTGCGCAACTAACGGTTTGCTTGAACTTGGCGTCTTTTGTTAAAAAGCTAAAACATGTCCAAAACACCGTGCGCAAAAGTGCTGTTGCTTGAAATTGGCCGTTTGACATAAAGCCTGTGGGAAATTGGCCTCAAACCGTTATGCGCAACTTTGGTTTTGCTTAAAATGTGCTCCTTTGGTTAACAACAGGAGGAAAACATAAATCTTTAATGAAAAACGAGAAAAAAAACAAAAACCTAAAAAAATATTCTCACTGTTTATCCTAAAGCTTGTGGGAAAGAGGGCTCGCAACTGTCAATTTACCTAAATTGGTGTGTGTGGTCAATAATATCCAAGAAATTCGATTTGCTCTTTTAGATAAAATTTGTAAAAAGCAGCGTCCGCAACCGTGCTCTTGCTCGAAATTGGCCTCAAATCACTCTGCGCAACTGTCGTTTTGCTTCAAATTGGCCCGTATTGTTTGGAAGGTAAAGCTTGTGTGAAACACCGTGCGCAACTGTCCTGTTGCTCGAAATTGGCGTCAAAACACTCTGCACAACTGTCTTTTTGTTCGAAATTGGCCTTTTTTGTTGAAAAGCCAAACGGCAAATTTCAAGCAACAGCACTGTTGCGCAAGAAGTTTTGGGCAAATTTTAGTGTTTTAACAAAAGTCGCCAATTTCAAGCAAAACGTTAGTTGCGTAGAGTGTTTAGACCCCGTTTTCAAGCAACACGACAGTTGCACACGGTGTTTTGGACAAGTCTTAGCTTTTTAACAATAGTCGCAAACTTCAAGCAAAACGACAGTTGCGCACAGTGTTTTGACGCCAATTTTAAGCAACAGGACAGTTGCGCACGGTGTTTTAAACAAGTTTTAGCTATTTAACAAATGTCGCCAGTTTCAAGCAAAACGACAGTTGCGCAGAGTGTTTTGACGCCAATTTCAATCAACTGGACAGTTGCACACGATGTTTTAAACAAGCTTTAGCTTTTTAACAAAAGTCACCAATTTCAAGCAAAACGACAGTTGCGCAGAGTGATTTGAGGCCAATTTCGATAAACAGCACGGTTGCGCACGCTGCATTTTACAAGTTTTATCTAAAACAGGAAATCGAATTTCTTGGATATTATTGACCACACAAACCAATTTAGGTAAATTGAAAGTTGCGAGCCCTCTTTCCCACAGGCCTTCGGTGAAACGGCCAATTGCAAGCAACAGGACAGTTGCGCCACGGTGTTTTGGACAAGTTTTACCTATTTAACAAAGTCGCCAATTTCAAGCAAAGCGACAGTTGCGCAAAGTGTTTTGATGCTAATTTCTAGCAACAGGACAGTTGCGCACAGTGTTTGGGACAAGTCTTAGCTTTTTAACAAAAGTCGCCAATTTCGAACAAAACGACAGTTGCGCAGAGTGTTTTGACGCCAATTTCGAGCAACAGGCCAGTTGCGCAAGGGGTTTTAAACAAGTTTAAGCTTTTTAACAATAGTCGCAAACTTCAAGCAAAACGACAGTTGCGCAAAGTGTTTTGACGCCAATTTTAATCAACAGGACAGTTGCGCACGGTGTTTTAAACAAGTTTTAGCTATTTAACAAAGTCGCCAGTTTCAAGGAAAACGACATTTGCGCAGAGTGTTTTGACGCCAATTTCGAGCAACAGGACAGTTGCGCAAGGGGCTTTGGACAAGTTTTAGCTTTTTAACAATAGTCACCAATTTCAAGCAAAACGACAGTTGCGCACAGTGTTTTGACGCCAATTTTAAGCAACAGGACAGTTGCGCACGGTGTTTTAAACAAGTTTTAGCTATTTAACAAAGTCGCCAGTTTCAAGCAAAACGACAGTTGCGCAGAGTGTTTTGACGCCAATTTCAATCAACTGGACAGTTGCACACGATGTTTTAAACAAGCTTTAGCTTTTTAACAAAAGTCACCAATTTCAAGCAAAACGACAGTTGGGCAGAGTGATTTGAGGCCAATTTCGATAAACAGCACGGTTGCGCACGCTGCATTTTACAAGTTTTATCTAAAACAGGAAATCGAATTTCTTGGATATTATTGACCACACAAACCAATTTAGGTAAATTGTAAGTTGCGAGCCCTCTTTCCCACAGGCCTTCGGTGAAACGGCCAATTGCAAGCAACAGGACAGTTGCTCCACGGTGTTTTGGACAAGTTTTACCTATTTAACAAAGTCGCCAATTTCAAGCAAAGCGACAGTTGCGCAAAGTGTTTTGATGCTAATTTCTAGCAACAGGACAGTTGCGCACAGTGTTTGGGACAAGTCTTAGCTTTTTAACAAAAGTCGCCAATTTCGAACAAAACGACAGTTGCGCAGAGTGTTTTGACGCCAATTTCGAGCAACAGGCCAGTTGCGCAAGGGGTTTTAAACAAGTTTAAGCTTTTTAACAATAGTCGCAAACTTCAAGCAAAACGACAGTTGCGCAAAGTGTTTTGACGCCAATTTTAATCAACAGGACAGTTGCGCACGGTGTTTTAAACAAGTTTTAGCTATTTAACAAAGTCGCCAGTTTCAAGGAAAACGACATTTGCGCAGAGTGTTTTGACGCCAATTTCGAGCAACAGGACAGTTGCGCAAGGGGCTTTGGACAAGTTTTAGCTTTTTAACAAAAGTCACCAATTTCAAGCAAAACGACAGTTGCGCACAGTGTTTTGACGCCAATTTTAAGCAACAGGACAGTTGCGCACGGTGTTTTAAACAAGTTTTAGCTATTTAACAAAGTCGCCAGTTTCAAGCAAAACGACAGTTGCGCAGAGTGTTTTGACGCCAATTTCAATCAACTGGACAGTTGCACACGATGTTTTAAACAAGCTTTAGCTTTTTAACAAAAGTCACCAATTTCAAGCAAAACGACAGTTGGGCAGAGTGATTTGAGGCCAATTTCGATAAACAGCACGGTTGCGCACGCTGCATTTTACAAGTTTTATCTAAAACAGGAAATCGAATTTCTTGGATATTATTGACCACACAAACCAATTTAGGTAAATTGTAAGTTGCGAGCCCTCTTTCCCACAGGCCTTCGGTGAAACGGCCAATTGCAAGCAACAGGACAGTTGCTCCACGGTGTTTTGGACAAGTTTTACCTATTTAACAAAGTCGCCAATTTCAAGCAAAGCGACAGTTGCGCAAAGTGTTTTGATGCTAATTTCTAGCAACAGGACAGTTGCGCACAGTGTTTGGGACAAGTTTTAGCTTTTTAACAAAAGTCGCCAATTTCGAACAAAACGACAGTTGCGCAGAGTGTTTTGACGCCAATTTCGAGCAACAGGCCAGTTGCGCAAGGGGTTTTAAACAAGTTTAAGCTTTTTAACAATAGTCGCAAACTTCAAGGAAAACGACAGTTGCGCACAGTGTTTTGACGCCAATTTTAAGCAACAGGACAGTTGCGCACGGTGTTTTAAACAAGTTTTAGCTATTTAACAAAGTCGCCAGTTTCTAGGAAAACGACATTTGCGTAGAGTGTTTTGACGCCAATAGCTAAAACTTGTCTAAAACCCCTGGCGCATTTGTCCTGTTGCTTGACACTGTGCGCAAGTGTCTTTTTGTTCGAAATTGGCCACTTTTGTTAAAAAGCTACAACTTGTCCAAAACACCGTGCCCAACACTTCTGTTGCTCAAAAATGGCGTCAAAACAATCTGCGCAAATATCGTTGTGATTGAAATTGGAGACTTTTGTTGACAAGCTAAACCTTGTGCAAAACAAAGGGCGCAACTGTCCTATTGCTCAAAATTGGCGTCAAAAAAGTCTCCGCAACTATCGTTTTTCTTGAAATTGGTGACTTTTGTTAAAAAGCTAAACCTTGTTCAAAAGACCCTGCGCAACTGTCCTGTTGCTCGACACTCTGCGCAACTGTCGTTTCGTTCTAGATTAGCGACTTTTGTTAAGAAGCTAAAACTTGTCCAAAACACCGTGCGTAGCTAACCTGTTTCTTGAAATTGGCGACTTTTGCCGAAAAGCTAAACATTGTGCAAAACAAAGTGCGCAACTGTCCTATTGCTCGAAATTGGCGTCAAAAAAGTCTGCGTAACAGTCGTTCTTCTTGAAATTGGTGACTTTTGTTAAAAAGCTAAAGCTTGTCCAAAACATCGTGTGCAACTGTCCAGTTGATAGAAATTGGCGTCAAAACACTTGGCGCAACTGTCGTTTTGCTTGAAACTGGCGACTTTGTTAATTAGCTAAAACTTGCTTAAAACACCGTGCGCAACTGTCGTGTTGCTTGAAATTTGGGTGTAAACACTCTGCGCAACTAACGGTTTGCTTGAACTTGGCGTCTTTTATTAACAATGTAAAACTTGTCCAGAACGCCGTGCGTAACTGTCGTGTTGCTCGAAATTAGCGTCAAAACACTCTGCGCAACTGTCGTTTTCCTAGAAGTTTGCGACTATTGTTAAAAAGCTAAAACTTGTCCCAAACACTGTGCGCAACTGTCCTGTTGCTAGAAATTGGCGTCAAAACACTTGGCGCAACTGTCGTTTTGCTTGAAACTGGCGACTTTGTTAATTAGCTAAAACTTGCTTAAAACACCGTGCGCAACTGTCGTGTTGCTTGAAATTTGGGTGTAAACACTCTGCGCAACTAACGGTTTGCTTGAACTTGGCGTCTTTTGTTAACAATGTAAAACTTGTCCAGAACGCCGTGCGTAACTGTCGTGTTGCTCGAAATTGGCATCAAAACACTCTGCGCAACTGTCGTTTTCCTAGAAGTTTGCGACTATTGTTAAAAAGCTAAAACTTGTCCCAAACACTGTCCGCAACTGTCCTGTTGCTAGAAATTGGCGTCAAAACACTTTGCGCAACTGTCGTTTTGCTTGAAACTGGCGACTTTGTTAAATAGCTAAAAATTGTTTAAAACACCGTGCGCTACTGTCGTGTTGCTTGAAATTTGGGTGTTAACAGTCTGCGCAACTAACAGTTTGGTTGAACTTGGCGACTTTTTGTTAAAAATCTTAAACTCGTCCAGAACACCGTGCGCAACTGTCCTGTTGCTTGAAATTGGCCACTTTTGCTTAAAAGCTAAACCTTGTGCGAAACAAAGTGCGCAACTGTCCTATTGCTCGAAATTGGTGTCAAAAAAGTTTGCGCAACTGTCGTTTCTCTAGAAATTGGTGACTTTTGTTAAAAAGCTAAACCTTGTTCAAAAGACCCTGCACAACTGTCCTGTTGCTGAAAATTGGCGTCAAAATACTCTGGCCAGTTAACGTTTTCCTTGAAATTAGGACGTTTTGTTAAACAGCTATAGCGTGTTCAAAACATCGTGTGCAACTGTCCAGTTGATTGAAATTGGCGTCAAAACACTCTTCGCAACTTTCGTTTTCCTGAAAATTGGCGACTTTTGTTAAAAAGCTAAAGCTTGTCCAAAACACCGTGCGCAACAGTCCAGTTGATTGAAATTGAAGTCAAAACACTCGGCGCAACTGTAGTTTCACTTGAAACTGGCGACTTTGTTATTTAGCTAAAACTTGTTTAAAACACCGTGCGGAAGTGTCGTGTTGCTTGAAATTTAGGTGTAAACACTGTGCGCAACTAACGGTTTGCTTCAAATTGGCGACATTTGTTAGAAAGCTAAAGCTTGTCCAAAACACCGTGCGCAACTGTCCAGTTGATTGAAATTGGCGTCGAAAGACTCGGCGCAACTGTCGTTTCGCTTGAAACTGGCGACCTTGTTAAATAGCTGAAACTTGGTTAAAACACCGTGCGCAACTGTCGTGTTGCTTGAAATTTGGGTGTTAACACTCTGCGCAACTAACCGTTTGCTTGAACTTCGCGTCTTTTGTTAACAATCTAAAATATGTCCAGAACACCGTGCGCAACTGTGCTGTTGCTCGAAATTGCAGTCAAAACACTCTGCGCAACTCTCGTTTTTCTAGAACTTTGCGACTATTATTAAAAAGCTAAAACTTGTCCAAAACACCGTGCCCAACTGTCCAGTTGATTGAAGTTTGCGTTAAAACACTCTGCGCAACTGTCGTTTTGCTTGAAATTGGCGACTTTTGTTAAATTGCTAAAACTTGTCCAAAACACCGTGGCGCAACTTTAATATTGCTGAAAAGGGGCCTGGGTAGCAATGGCGTAAGACGTGTCCTTGATCCGTCCGCCACATATTCTATTTTTCCCGGGTGGTAAATGGAAGAACTGTTGAAAAAGATCTTGGAAAGGAAAAGAAGCGAGCGTTCCTCTTCAGAGGAGTCGAGCACTTCACCAGAAGCAAAAAAAGCGAGGAGTGATGAAGTAAACTCTCCTGAAGAAGTCGAGGAGCACGAGGTTGAAGACGAAATCTTTACGGTTTTGTACATGGCCGAAGGTTTTCATAAAGCTTTGGAGGAGATAAATCGAAAGCTGGAGAAGCTAGACGCTATCCAAACAACAGTAAATGAAGTCCAAACGTCCCTTCAAAAATTGGAAGGAAGAATACAGAAGCTGGAATATTCGCAAACAACCGCCAGCCACGACATTGAGAACTTGAAAGAAAGCTTAAATAAAGCTGAGAAGCAACAGCAGAATTCGACAGCGAGCCTAGAATTTTACCAGGAGAAAACAGATCTCGCTTTAACCGATTTGCAGAAGAAAAATGCTGTTTTAGAAGCTAAGCTTAAAGAGGTACAAGACAAGAATCTCTATTTGGAAGCCTACTCGAGGCGGGAAAATATAATTTTTGAAAATATTGTGCAAGAAACAGACAAAGAAGACACTGAATTAGCCGTTCGCACCTTCCTCGAGACGGAATTAGGATACAAAGATGCAAACACCGTTGAAATACAGAGGGTTCATCGCTTAGGAAAGAAGAAGGAAGAAAAGCCCAGGCAAATTATCGCAAGGTTCCTCCGCTATAAGAACTGTGAAGAAATTCTAGCTTTGGGCTCCCGTTTGCGAGGAAGTAGATTTAAAATGTATCAAGATCTACCCTACGAAATAGTAGCAAGAAGAAGAAAGCAAATGGACACTTTTAAAGAAGCTAGGAAAAATAACATCCCTGCATCTTTTAGTCGGGCACAACCGGATAAACTCTTGATAAAAGGTAAAATTTGGCCAGTTGGTAAACCTCTCGAGATACCAGGATAGGTGAGAATGCTTCTTCATCATGTCATTACTCATTAGGTAACCAAGATCACGTTAGTGTCGTTTGACCACATTTGCCACCCGTTATTATCAATTGCTAGATAATTATTTAGGCGATCGGAATAGAGGTTCGTAACAGATGGCGCTTCGGTTTTTCTTATCTGTCTGTAAGATTCTAGGTAAAAGTCCTAACTTTCCCCCCATGTCCCTTTACGAAGAGGTTTCTTATTTAGTTGTGTTTATCTGTGCATGTTCTGTTTGGTTTCTATGTTTTAATAGCTTAATCATTTGTTTTAGAAGTAAACGCCTAGTACAAATTCCTATCATACCGTGCAGTGATTGTGGAGCTTTGACACCAGGTGATGTAAGGCTTCCTCTGCAAAGCTGCCCAAGAGAATAGCTATGGCTTTGACAATAGCATCACTAAACGTCAGGGGATTAAGAGACAATACAAAGCGTAGAGAGGTGTTTAATTGGCTTCGCAAAAAAAATTACTCGGCATATATGCTACAAGAAGTCCACTGCACTGAAAATACTAATCACGTATGGTCTGCTGAATGGGGCTATCAAGCTATTTTTAGTACTTATAAGAGCAATAAAGCAGGGGTATGCATCCTTTTCAACAACAACTTCGATTTTCAAATAGAAAAAACTTACACTGACCCCCAAGGACGCTTCATTATTTGCGACATTAAAACCAATGAAAAGTGTTTTACTTTAGGGAACATATATGCTCCTAATGAAGACAACCCAACTTTCTTCCTTGACTTCTTTGATCACCTTGCAGATTTCAAATGTGATGATATTATTATAGGAGGCGACTACAACCTTGTACAAAAATGACGAATCGGTAAATCCTTCACTTCTTTGGGAAATGATAAAGCTAAAAGTGCGCGAAAAATCGCTCCGCTACTCCAAGAGCAAAGCAAAGCAAGCTAAACAACGCGAAACATTTCTGGAACAAACAATTGCCAGATTAGAAGCGGATCTCGATAATAAAAACTCCGATGAAATGCACTCCTTACACCTGGAGGAACAATTGAATGAAAGCAGACTTGAGCTTGAAAAGATAATTGAAATCCGCACCAAAGGCGCAATTTTGAGATCTAAGTCTAAATGGTATAATGAAGGAGAGAAAAACACCAAGTATTTTCTTAATTTAGAAAAACGACACTACAAGCAAGGGACAATAAGTCAAATTAAAATAAACGATAGCGAATTTGTCACCTCGGATAAAAAAATATTAACTGAATGTGTGGCGTTCTATAAAAATCTCTACTCATCCAAAGGTAACACATACAACCAAGATGGTACAACTGTTTTCTTTGAGGGTGGTGATGAAAGAGCCATTGACGAACATGAATTAACTTCGTGCGAAGGAGTTTTAACTGAAAAAGAGTGCCTTGAGGCTTTAAGAGATATGGAATCAGAAAAGACCCCTGGGACCGACGGCCTACCAGCCGAATTTTACAAAGTGTTTTGGAAAGATGTATCCAGCACCCTAATTAGCGCACTGAACTACGCTTATGAAACTGGAAAACTCTCAATAACCCAGAGAAGAGGAATTATCAAACTTATCCCTAAGAAAGACGCAGAACCGTTCTTTATTAAGAATTGGAGACCCCTAACCCTCCTGAACAGCGACTATAAAATAGCGGCAAAATCAATTGCTAATCGCTTGAAACCTCTCCTCCCTGATCTCATTAATTACGACCAGACTGGCTTTATAAGAGGTCGTTTTATCGGAGAAAACATCCGCCTTATCGATAGCGTTATTTGCTACGCTAAAGAAAACAATATACCAGGATTACTTTTGTTTTTAGATTTTGAAAAAGCTTTTGACACGATAGAATGGCCTTTCATTAGGAAAACCTTTCAACATTTTGGTTTTGGTAGTAGCATCTTAAAATGGCTAAACCTTTTCTATTGCTGCCCAGAAAGCTGCGTTTTGAATAATGGTTGGGCGAGTGATTTTTTTGAAATCCAAAAAGGTGTAAGGCAAGGCTGTCCCCTCTCACCGTATCTGTTTGTTCTGGCAGTAGAAGTTTTAGCTAAGGCAATTCGTGAAAATGAAAGTATTAAAGGGATCTTTGTAAACGGTAAAGAAATAAAACTAAGTCAGTATGCAGACGATACAACTCTTATACTAGATGGAAAAAAGGAATCGCTAATAGCCTCTCTCAAAACACTGGACGATTTTTATGAAGTCTCTGGCTTAAAACTTAATGACAAAAAAACAGAAGCCTTTTGGATTGGGGCAAATTGTAACAAAGATGAAATATCAATTGTCGGAAGAAACTTTAAATGGCCGAAGTGTAAAGTTAAAGCTTTAGGTGTCTGGTTTTCAAATGATCCGGAAGCAACTGCAACTTTAAATTATAATGAAAAACTAGATAAGGTCCGGAATGTTTTGAGCTGCTGGAAATACCGTAGACTTACCCTAGTTGGAAAGATAACGGTCCTAAAAAGTCTGGTTGCCTCTCAGCTCGTTTATGTGCTCTCACCTTTACATACAAATGTGAAAATTATCAAAGAAGTAAACAAGTTATTTTTTTCATTCCTCTGGAATGGAAAAGGAGATAAAATCAAACGAGACATTATAACAAACGATTATGCTAATGGAGGACTTAAAATGATAGACATACAGTCTTTTAACAAGTCCCTGAAAGCTACATGGATTAAAAAATATCTGGATGAAGAGAACCAGGGAAAATGGAAATATTTTTTTGATATAGAGTTAGAGCGATTTGGAGGCACAATAGTCCTCACTAGTAATTTAAACAAGAAAGATACCATTGAGAATCTCAAGATTAAGAATAACTTTATAAAAGAGATACTTTCAATCTGGGCGGAAGTCAATTTTGATGAAAACATAACGTCCGAGAAACAATTTCTTGAACAAACTTTATGGTACAACTCACTCATTAGAATCGATAACTGCCCCGTCTTCTATCGTGAATGGTTTGATCGAGGCGTTACGAAAGTGAAACATTTGAAAGATGAACATAACAAATTTTTATCACTAGCTGAGCTGCAGCGAAAATACAGCCTCAAAGTTTGTCTTTTAAAGTATTTCGGACTAGTGTCTGCTCTAAAATCTCTTTGGACTACATGTAAAACAAACTGTATCAAAAACTGCAACAATTATGAAACCTTTGTAGTAAGATTAACAGAATGCCAAAGTGCGAGCAAACTTGTATACACCAAGTTGCTTTCTACAAAATGCAAGTTACCATCCCATAATCAACAGAAATGGCTAAAAGACTGCAACGAAAATGATGTGGAGGCGATTAATTGGCGGGAAGCCTACCAGTTGGCCGCTAAATATACTAAAAGTACAAGAATTATTGAATTCCAATATAAATTTTTACATAGACGAATATCAACGAACGACTTCTTAACAAAAATTGGCGTAAAAGACAACCCAAATTGTTCTTTTTGTAATAATGAACCGGAGAAACTTCTTCATCTTTTTTGGTCTTGTCCTAAAGTGGCCTTTTTCTGGCATAGTTTATCTCTTAAGCTGACTTTGCTCCACATTACACCGGAATATTACACATTAGATCTATTTGTTGCACTTGGTCTAAAGCCGGATTCTTCAAAAAACTGCCAGCAAATTAATTTCCTTCTCCTTCTAGCCAGAAATTACATCTGGATTAGCAAAAGAAGGGAAACCTCGCCAAAGATAGCAGGCTTCCTACAATACCTCAAATCATTCTACCACATAGAGACCACTGCAGGTCCCATTTTACCAAAAAAATGGGAAAATGTGAGCTCCTTATTTCAGTAAGCCTTTGATTTTGTATACATTTGTATATCTCGATCCTCTGCTCATTTTCTCCAGCATTAACCTGGTGTATCTTTTGCTTCACAATCGCTGCCTCTTTAAGACACTTAAGATATAAGTGCGTTTACCGTGAATGTTTGGTCTTGTAAATGTTGGTTTTGAAGTACAATTATTAATTAGAACTGCTTGTAAATAGTGCATTGTAGTGCGAGTAGTGAGTAGGTAGTGTTGTAAGTACTGAGTATTGTAAGTCTTTACATTGTAAACAGAGTAAGTACCTTAGTCTATTGCATTCTAAATATTGTATTGTAAGTAGTGTAAGTATCGTAGTGTTTGTAAGTATTTTTGATTGTTGATTGTCGATTGAATAAATGTTATTAAAGATAAAAAAAATAAAAATAAAAAAAAAAAAAGAACAGGACATAAAAAAAAAAAAAAAAAAACTTTAATATTGCTTGCAATTGGCCGTTTGACCGAAGACCAGTGGGAAAGAGGGCTCGCAACTTTTAATTTACCTAAATTGGTTTGTGTGGTCAATAATATCCAAGAAATTCGATTTGCTGTTTTAGATAAAAGTTGTAAAATGCAGCGTGCGCAACCGTGCTGTTGCTCGAAATTGGCCTCAAATCACTCTGCGCAACTGTCGTTTTGCTTGAAATTGGTGACTTTTGTTTAAAAGCTAAACCATGTTCAAAACACCCTGCGGAACCTTCCTGTTGCTGAAAATTGGCGTCAAAACACTTTGCGGAATTAACGTTTTGCTTGAAATTGGCCACTTTAGATAAAAAGCTAAAGCGTGTCCAAAACATCGTGTGCAGCTGTCCAGTTGGTTGAAATTGGCGTCCAAACACTCTCCGCAACTGTCTTTTTGTTCGAAATTGGCCACTTTTGTTAAGAAGCTAAAACTTGTTCAAAACACCGTGCGCAGCTGTCCTGTTGCTTAAAATTGGTCACTTTTGTTAAAAAGCTAAACCTTGTGCAAAACAAAGTGCGCAACTGTCGTATTGCTCGAAATTGCCGTCAAAAAAGTCTGTGCAACTGTCGTTTTTCTTGAAATTGGTGACTTTTGTTAAAAAGCTAAACCTTGTTCAAAAAACCCTGCGCGACTCTCCTAATGCTTAAAATTGGCGTGAAAACACTCTGAGCAGTTAACGTTTTCCTTGAAATTTGGCACTTTTGTTAAACAGCTAAAGCTTGTTCAAAACATCGTGTGCAACTGTCCAGTTGATTGAAATTGGCGTCAAAACACTCTGCGCAACTGTCGTTTTGCTTGAAATTGGCGACTTTTGTTAAAAAGCTAAAGCTTGTCCAAAACACCGTGCGCAACTGTCCAGTTGATTGAAATTGGCGTCAAAACACTCTGCGCAACTTTCGTTTTGTTTGAAACTGGCGACTTTGTTAAATAGCTAAAACTTGTTTAAAACACCGTGCGCAACTGTCCTATTCCTTGAAATTGGCGTCAAAACACTCTGCGCAACTATCGCTTTGCTGAAAGTTTGCGACTACTGTTAAAGAGCAAAAACTTGTCCAAAACACCGTGCGCAACTGTCGTGTTGCTTGAAATTTTGGTGTAAACACTCTGCGCAACTAACGGTTTTCTTGAACTTGGCGTCTTTTGTTAGCAATCTAAAACTTGTCCAGAACACCGTGCGCAACTGTCCTGTTGCTCGCAATTGGCGTCAAAACACTCTGCGCAACTGTCGTTTTTCTAGAAGTTTGCGACTATTGTTAAAAAGCTAAAACTTGTCCGAAACACCGTGCGCAACTGTCGTGTTGCTTGAAATTGGGGTCTAAACACTCTGCGCAACTAACGTTTTGCTTGAAATTGGCGACTTTTGTTAAAAAGCTAAAATTTGTCCAAAACACCGTGCGCAACAGTGCTGTTGCTTGAAATTGGCCGTTTGACATAAAGCCTGTGGGAAATTGGCATCAAAACGCTATGCGGAAATTTGGTTTTGCTTAAAATGTGCTCCTTTGGTTAACAACAGGAGGAAAACATAAATCTTTAATAAAAAACGAGAAGAAAACAAAAACCTAAAAAAATATTCTCACTGTTTAACCTAAAGCTTGTGGGAAAAAGGGCTCGCAACTGTCAATTTACCTAAATTGGTGTGTGTGGTCAATAATATTCAAGAAATTCGATTTGCTGTTTTAGATAAAACTTGTAAAAAGCAGCGTCCGCAACCGTGCTCTTGCTCGAAATTGGCCTCAAATCACTCTGCGCAACTGTCGTTTTGCTTCAAATTGGCCCGTATTGTTTGGAAGGTAAAGCTTGTGTGAAACACCGTGCGCAACTGTCCTGTTGCTCGAAATTGGCGTCAAAACACCTTGCGCAACTATCTTTTTGTTCGAAATTGGCCACTTTTGTTAAAAAGCTACAACTTGTCCAAAACACCGTGCGCAACACTTCTGTTGCTCGAAATTGGCGTCAAAACACTCTGCGCAAATATCGTTGTGCTTGAAATTGGAGATTTTTGTTAAGAAGCTAACACTTGTCCAAAACTCCCTGCGGGGCTGTCCTGTTGCTTGAAATTGGCCACTTTTGTTAAAAAGCTAAACCTTGTGCAAAACAAATTGCGGAACTGTCCTATTGCTCAAAATTGGCGTCAAAAAAGTCTCCGCAACTATCGTTTTTCTTGCAATTGGTGACTTTTGTTAAAAAGCTAAACGTTGTTCAAAAGACCCCGCGCAACTGTCCTGTGGCTCGACACTCTGCGCAACTGTCGTTTCGTTCTAGATTAGCGACTTTTGTTAAGAAGCTAAAACTTGTTCAAAACACCGTGCGCAGCTAACCTGTTTCTTGAAATTGCGACTTTTGCCGAAAAGCTAAACGTTGTGCAAAACAAAGTGCCCAACTGTCCTATTGCTCGAAATTGGCGTCAAAAAAGTCTGCGCAACAGTGGTTTTTCTTGAAATTGGTGACTTTTGTTGAAAAGCTAAAGCTTGTCCAAAACATCGTGTGCAACTGTCCAGTTCATTGAAACTGGCGTCAAAACACTCTGAGCAACTTTCGTTTTGCTCAAAATTGGCGACTTTTGTTAAAAAGCTAAAGCTTGTCCACAGCACCGTCCGCAACTGTCCAGTTGATAGAAATTGGCGTCAAAACACTCGGCGCAACTGTCGTTTTGCTTGAAACTGGCGACTTTGTTAAATAGCTAAAACTTGTTTAAAACACCTTGCGCAAGAGTCGTGTCGCTTGAAATTTGAGTGTAAACACTCTGCGCAACTAACGGTTTGCTTGAACTTGGCGTCTTTTGTTAGCAATCTAAAACTTGTCCAGAACGCCGTGCGCAACTGTCGTGTTGCTCGAAATTGGCGTCAAAACACTCTGTGCAACTGTCGTTTTTCTAGAACTTTGCGACTATTGTTTGAAAAGCTTAAACTTGTCCAAAACACCCTGCGCAACTGTCCCGTTGATTGAAATTGGAGTCAAAACACTCTGCGCAACTGTCTTTTTTCTAGAACTTTGCGACTATTGTTAAAAAGCTAAAGGGTGTCCAAAAAATCGTGTGCAACTTTCCAGTTGATTGAAATTGGCGTGAGAACACTCGGCGAAACTGTCCTGTTGCTTAAAATAGGCGTCAAAACACTCTGTGCAACTGTCGTTTTGTTTGAAATTGGCGACTTTGTCAAATAGCTAAAACTTGTTTTAACACACCGTGCGCAACTGTCCTGTTGTTTAAAATTGGCGTCAAAACACTCTGCGCAACTGTCGTTTTGCTTGAAATTGGTGACTTTGGTGACTTTTGTTAAAAAGCTGAACCATGTTCAAAACACCCTGCGCAACTGTCCTGTTGCTCAAAATTGGCGCCAAAACACTCTGCGCAACTGTCGTTTTTCTAGAAGTTTGCGCCTATTGTTAAAAAGGTAAAACTTGTCCAAAACACCTAGCGCAACAGTGCTGTTGCTTGAAATTGGCCACTTTACTTAAAAAGCTAAAGCTTTTCCAAAACTTCGTGTGCAACTGTAGAGTTTATTGAAATTGGCGTCCAAACACTGTCCGCAACTGTCGCTTTGCTGAAAGTTTGCGACTATTGTTAAAAAGCGAAAACTTGTCCAAAACACTGTGCGCAACTGTCGTGTTGCTTGAAATTTTGGTGCAAACACTCTGCGCAACTAACGGTTTGCTTGAACTTGGCGTCTTTTGTTAACAAATAAAACTTGTCCAGAACACCGTGCGCAACTGTCCTGTTGCTCGAAATTGGCGTCAAAACATTCTGCGCAACTGTCACAGCAGCAAGCCACAGCACTGTTGCGCACGAAGTTTTTGCCAAATTTTAGCGTTTTAACAAAAGTCGCCAATTTCAAGCCAAACGTTAGTTGCGCAGAGTGTTTAGACCCCGTTTTCAAGCAACACGACAGTTGCGCACGGTGTTTTGGACAAGTTTTAGCTTTTTAACAATAGTTGCAAACTTCAAGCAAAACGACAGTTGCGCACAGTGTTTTGACGCCAATTTTAAGCAACAGGACAGTTGCGCACGGTGTTTTAAACAAGTTTTAGCTATTAAAAAAAGTCGCCAGTTTCAAGCAAAACGACAGTTCCGCAGAGTGTTTTCAGGCCAATTTCAATCAACTGGACAGTTGCACACGATGTTTTAGACAAGCTTTAGCATTTTAGGTAAAGTGGCCAATTTCAAGCAAAACGTTAATTGCGCAGAGTGTTTTGACGCCAATTTTGAGCAACAGGACAGTTCCGCAGGGTGTTTTGAGGCCAATTTCGAGCAACAGCACGGTTGCGCACGCTGCATTTTACAACTTTTATCTAAAACAGCAAATCGAATTTCTTGGATATTATTGACCACACAAACCAATTTAGGTAAATTGAAAGTTGCGAGCCCTCTTTCCCACAGGCCTTCGGTCAAACGGCCAATTGCAAGCAACAGGACAGTGGCGCCACGGTGCTTTGGACAAGTTTTACCTATTTAACAAAGTCGCCAATTTCAAGCAAAACGACAGTTGCTCAGAGTGTTTTGATGCAAATTTCAATCAACTGGACAGTTGCACACGATGTTTTAGACAAGCTTTAGCTTTTTAACAAAAGTCGCCAAATTCAAGCAAAACGACAGTTGCGCAGAATTTTTTGACGCCAATTTCGAGCAACAGGACAGTTGCGCACTTTGTTTTGGACAAGGTTTAGCTTTTTAACAAAAGTCGGCAATTTCAAGCAAAACGAAAGTTGCGCGGAGTGTTTTGACGCCAAATTTCAGCAACAGGAAAGTTGTGCAAGGTGTTTTGAACAAGGCTTAGCTTTTTAACAAAAGTCACCAATTTCAAGAATAACGACAGTTGCGCAGACTTTTTTGACGCCAATTTCGAGCAATAGGACAGTTGCGCACTTTGTTTTGGACAAGGTTTAGCTTTTTAAGAAAAGTGGCCAATTTCAAGCAACAGGACAGCTGCGCACGGTGTTTTGGACAAGTTTTAGCTTCTTAACAAAAGTCGCCAATCTAAAACGAAACGACAGTCGCGCAGAGTGTTTTGACGCCAATTTCGAGCAACAGGACAGTTGCGCAAGGGGTTTTGGACAAGTTTTAGCTCTTTAATAAAAGTCACCAATTTCAAGCACAACGACATTTGCCCAGAGTGTTTTGACGCCAATAGCTAAAACTTGTCCAAAACCCCTTGCGCATTTGTCCTGTTGCTCGAAATTGGCGTCTAAACACTCTGCGCATATATAGTTGTGCTTGAAATTGGTAACTTTTGTGAAAAAGCTAACAATTGTCCAAAACCCCTTACGCAACTGTCCTGTTGCTCGAAATTGGCGTCAAAACTTTCCGCGCAACTGTCGTTTTTTTCTAGATTGGCGACTTTTGTTAAGAAGCTAAAACTTGTCCAAAACACCGTGCGCAGCTGTCCTGTTGCTTGAAATTGGCCACTTTTGTCAAAAAGCTAAACCTTGTGCGAAACAAAGTGCGCAACTGTCCTATTGCTCGAAATTGGCGTCAAAAAAGTCTGCGCAACAGTCGTTTTTCTTGAAATTGGTGACTTTAGTTAAAAAGCTGAACCTTGTTCAAAAGACCCTGCGAAACGGTCCTGTTGCTTAAAATTGGCGTCAAAACACTCTGGGCAGTTAACGTTTTGCTTGAAATTAGGCACTTTTGTTGAAAAGCTAAGGCTTGTCCAAAACATCGTGTGCAACTGTCCAATTGATTGAAATTGGCGTCAAAACACTCTGCGCAACTTTCGTTTTGCTGAAAATTGGCGACTTTTGTTAAAAAGCTAAAGCTTGTCCAAAACACAGTCCGCAACTGTCCTGTTGCTCGAAATTGGCGTCAAAACACTCTGCGTAACTGTCGTTTTTCTAGAAGTTTGCGAGTATTGTTAAAAAGCTAAAACTTGTCCAAAACAGCCTGCGCAACTGTCCAGTTGATTGAAATTGGCGTCAAAACACTCTGCGCAACTGTCGTTTTGCCTGAAACTGGTGACTTTGTTAAATAGCTAAAACTTGTCCAAAACACCGTGGCGCAACTGTCCTGTTGCTCGAAATTGGCGTCAAAACACTCTGCGCAACTGTCGTTTTTCTAGAAGTTTGCGCCTATTGTTAAAAAGCTAAAACTTGTCCAAAACACCGTGTGCAACTGTCCAGTTGATTGAAGTTGGCGTCAAAACACTCTGCGCAACTAACTTTTTGCTTGAAATTGGCGACTTTTGTTAAAAAGCTAACATTTGTCCAAAACACCGTGCGCAACAGTGCTGTTGCTTGAAATTGGCCGTTTGACATAAAGCCCGTGGGAAATTGGCATCAGAACGCTATGCGCAACTTTGGTTTTGTTGAAATGAGCTCCTTTCGTTAAGAAAACGAGGAAAACATAAATCTTTAATAAAAAACGAGAAGAAAACAACAACCTGAAAAAATATTCTCACCGTTTGACTTAAAGCTTGTGGGAAAGAGGGCTCGCAACTGTCAATTTACCTAAATTGGTGTGTGTGGTCAATGATTTCCAAGAAATTCGATCTGCTGTTTCAGATAAAACTTGTAAAAATTAGCGTGCGCAACCGTGCTGTTGCTCGAAATTGGCCTCAAATCACTCTGCGCAACTATCGTTTTGCTTCAAATTGGCCCGTATTTTTTGGAAGGTAAAGGTTGTGTGAAACACCGTGCGTAACTGTCCTGTTGCTCGAAATTGGCGTCAAAACACTCTGCGCAACTGTCTTTTTGTTCGAGACTGGCCACTTTTGTTGAAAAGTCAAACGGCCAATTTCAAGCAACAGCACTGTTGCGCTCGGTGTTTTGGACAAATTTTAAATTTTTAACAAAAGTCGCAAATTTCAAGCAAAAAGTTAGTTGTGCAGAGTGTTTAGACCCCAATTTCAAGCAACAGGACAGTTGCGCACGGTGTTCTGAACAAGTTTTAGATTGTTAACAAAAAAAGCCAAGTTCAAGCAAACCGTTAGTTGCGCAGAGTGTTTAGACCCCAATTTCAAGGAACACGACAGTTGCGCACGGTGTTTTGGACAAGTTTTCGCTTTTTAACAATAGTCACAAACTTGAAGCAAAACGACCGTTGCGCCGAGTGTTGTGACGCCAATTTCAAGCAACAGGACAGTTGCGCAGGGTGTTTTAAACAAGTTTTAGCTATTTAACAAGTTCAATAACCCGGACAGTTGCGCACGGTGATTTGGACAAGGTTTAGCTTTTTAACAAAAGTCGCCAATTTCAAGCAAAACAAAAGTTGCGCAGAGTGTTTTGAGGCCAATTTCGAGCAACAGGACAGTTGCGCACGGTGTTTCACACAAGCTTTACCTTCCGAACAATACGGGCCAATTTGAGGCAAAGCAACAGTTGCCCAGAGTTATTTAAGGCCAATTTCGTGCAACAGTACGGTTGCGCACGCTGCTTTTTACAAGTTTTATCTAAAACAGCAAATCGAATTTCTTGGATATTATTGACCACGCAAACCAATTTAGGTAAATTGAAAGTTGCGAGCCCTCTTTCCCAAAGGCCTTCGGTCAAACGGCCAATTTCAAGCAAGAGGACAGTTGCGCCACGGTGTTTTGGACAATTTTTAGCTATTTAACAAAAGTGGCCAGTTTCAAGCAAAATGACAGTTGCGCAGAGCTTTTTGACGCCAATTTCAATCAATTGGACAGTTGTTCACGGTGATTTGGACAAGTTTTAGCTTTTTAACAATAGTCGCAAACTTCTAGAAAAGCGACAGTTGCGCAGACTTTTTTGACGCTTATTTCGAGCAATAGGACAGTTGCGCTCTTTGTTTTGCGCAAGGTTTAGCTTTTTAACAAAAGTGGCCAATTTCAAGCAACAGGACACTTGCGCACGGTGTTCTGGACAAGTTTTAGATTGTTAACAAAAGTCGCCAATCTAGAACAAAACGACAGTTGCGCAGTGTTTTGACGCCAATTTCGAGCAACAGGACAGTTGCGCAAGAGGTTTTGGACAAGTGTTAGCTTTTTAAAAAAAGTCACCAATTTTAAGCGCAACGACAGTTGCGGAGTGTGTTTTGACGCCAATTTCGAGCAACAGGACTGTTACGCACGGTGTTTTGGACAAGTTTTAGCTTTTCAACCAAAGTTGCCAATTTGAAGCAAAACGACAGTTGTGCAGAGTGATTTGAGGCCAATTTCGAGCAACAGCACGGTTGCGCACGCTGCTTTTTACAAGTTTTATCTAAAACAGCAAATCGAATTTCTTGGATATTATTGACCACACACACCAATTTAGGTAAATTGACAGTTGCGAGCCCTCTTTCCCACAAGCTTTAGGTCAAACGGTGAGAATATTCTGTCAGGTTGTTGTTTTCTTCTCGTTTTTTACTTAAGATTTAAGTTTTCCTCTGTTGTTAACCAAAGGAGCACATTTTAAGCAAAACCAAAGTTGCGCATAGCGTTTCGATGCAAATTTCCCACAGGCTTTATGTTAAACGGCCATTTTCAAGCAACAGCTCTGTGGCGCACGGTGTCTTGGAAAAATTTTAGCTTTTTAACAAAAGTCACCAATTTCAAGCAAAACTTTAGTTGCGTAGAGTGTTTAGACCCCTATTTCAAGCAACACGACAGTTGCGCACGGTGTTTTGGACAAGTTTGGTAACAAGCTTGGTAACAAAAGACGCCAAGTTCAAGCAAATCGACTGTTGCGCAGAGTGTTTTCACGCCAATTTCGAGCAACAGGACAGTTGCGCAAGGGGCTTTAGACAAGTTTTAGCTTTTTAACAAAACTCACTACTTTCAAACACAACGACAGTTGCGCAGAGTGTTTTGACGCCAATTTCGAGCAACAGGACAGTTGCGCACGGTGTTTCACAGAAGCTTTACCTTCCGAACAATACGGGCAAATTTAAAGCAAAACGACAGTTGCGCAGGGTGATTTGAGGCCAATTTCGAGCAACAGCACGGTTGCGCACGCTGCTTTTTACAAGTTTTATCTAAGACAGCAAATCGAATTTCTTGGATATTATCGACTACACAAACCAATTTAGGTAAACTGAAAGTTTCGAGCCCTCTTCCCCACAGGCCTTCGGTCAAACGGCCAATTTTAAGCAACAGGACAGTTGCGCACGGTGTTTTAAACAAGTTTTAGCTATTTAACAAAATCGCCAGTTTCAAGCAAAACGACAGTTGCGCAGAGTGTTTTGAGTGTTTTCGGAAATGTCCTTTTGCTGAAAATTGGCGTCAAAACACTCTGCGCAATTAACGTTTTTCTTGAAATTGGCCACTTTAGTTAAAAAGCGAAAGCTTGTCCAAAACATCGTGTGCAACTGTCCAGTTGATTGAAATTGGCGTCAAAACACTCTGCGGAACTTTCGTTTTGCTTGAAATTGGCGACTTTTGTTAAAAAGCTAAAGCTTGTCTAAAACACAAGCTTACAAAAACAGGCTTTTCTAAAAGTGGTGCATTTGTAGGTGTCGTGGAAGTAAGTGATTCAGTTAGCAGAGCTAACAAACATAGGCTGCACCTAAAGATGGACGGCCATACTTGTAGTGTAACTTGGTGAATTTGTAGGTAGAATTTACACATGGAGGCAGCAAATAAGCTTGCGCACCCATTACTGCAGTGTAACCAGGTGATGTTGTAGATAAACCGTGCAATCATATTCTTAAGGCGGCGCACCCATAAGTGTAGTGTAACCAAGTTATTCTGTAAGTAAAGCTACCAAACATGGGCTCCACTTAAGGTTGGACACACATTAGTGTAGTGTAGCCCAGTAATTCTGTAGCTAGAGTTTACAAACATAGGATGCACGATGTAAGGTAAAAAATTCAAGTCAGCCAAAATCTTGAATTCAGGATTTTTTAAAGCTAAGATCTGCAAACTAGCCAAACTCTTGAAATTAGGATTTTTATCCTTGGGAAATGATGTATCGGTTCCCAAAAAGATAACCTCAAGACTCCCAAGGTGGAATTTTTTGTACAGTGCCTAGGCCTCATTTTCTTGGCCGAGCGTTAATATGGCCAGGCTACGTCGGTGAGCATACTCTCGGTCTGTTGGGATCATATTCTTAGACTTTGTCTTAGTCTGTGGGATTTGTTTCTCTATCTGGGAAAGCTCCATTGGTTTCTATACCTGCTGCTATCCTATTTCTACGATCCTGGCGTGCTTTTATTACGTTAAAGTTCGAATTTTCTTGAAAAGGATCTGTTGAATGAGAGCATGTCGGAGAAAATAGCACCTTGTGTCTCTTACCTTGTATATTATTATTTTATAAAATATAATGAAGATAAACAAACGTCGGAGAATCTAGATATCCTTCTTAGATTAGTGTAGTCAATATTTGTAAGCTATACCCTATAGAATCACTGTGTTACACTAAACTAATGGGTGTCCAACCTTAAGTGCAGCCTATGTTCGTTAGCTTTACCTATAGAATAACTGGCTAAGACTACACTTACGGTTGTCTTTCTTATTGCAGCCTATGTTTGTAAGCTCTTTCTAAACAATCACTGGGTTACACTAAACTTATAGAGCGCAACCTTAAGTGGAGCCTATGTTTGTATCCTTTAGGTACAACATCACTGGGTTACACTACACTGATGGGTGCAAAACCTTTTGTTCTGTCCCTGTTTTTAAACCCCTTCCTACAGATTTTCTAAGTTACACTAGAGTTATGAGTGTCCATCCTTAAGTACATCCTATGTTTGTAAGCGTTACGTACAGAATCACTAAGTTCTACGAGACCTATGGATGCACCACCTATAGTGGAGCCTATGTTTGTATGTTTTACCTACAAAATCACCGCATTACACTACACGTATTGTTGTCTAACCAAACTAAGTTTGTTATCTCTACGTACGGAATCACTGGGTTACACTAAGCTTCTGGGTGCGCCACCTTAGGTGCAGACTACGTTTGTTAGCTCTATTTATATAGTCACTAGGGTACACTACACCTATGCTTGTCCCACCTTAACTGCAGCCTTTGTTTGTAAGCTCTAGCTACAGAATTATTGGTTTACACTACACTTTTGAGGGCGCCTCCTTAACTGCAGCCTAAGCTTTTTAGCTCTACCTCCAAAATCAATGAGTTACATTACACTAATGGGTGTGCCACCTTAAGTTTCGCCATTGTTTGTAAACTTTACATACAGCAGCACAGGGTTACACTACACTTATGGGTGTGAAATCTTAAGAGCAGCCTCTGTTTGTAAGCTCTACCTAGAGGATAAGAGGGTTATTCTACACTTATGCGTGCGTTAAGTGAAGTGCAGCCTATTTTTGTAAGCTCTGAGTACAGAATCACTTGGTTACACTACACTTCTAAGTGTCAAACCAGAATAACTTAAAGTGGCCAATCCATAAGTTAAGTGGAACCCAGTGATTCAGTAGGGAGAGCCTAGGAACAGAGGCTGCACTTAAGGTTTTGCACCCATAACCTTAGTCTAATGCTGATGGTGAGAGCTAAAAAATATAGGCTGCACCTAAGGTGGCGCACTTGTAAGTGTAGTGTAAGCGAATGATTTCCTAGGTAGAGCTAACAAACATAAGCTGCACTTAAGGTTATACACCTATAGGTGTAGTGTTACCCAGTTATTCTGTAAGTATAGCTTACAAGGATAGGCTACACTTAGGGTTGGACACACATAACTCTAGTGGTGAGTTGCACCTCTTATTGTATGCCAGGTAGCGTGTAAACAAGCGCTTATGCCTAAACATTACCCAGCCTTTGACTAAGTGTCTCGTTCTGCAACTCCGTAATTATGTCAGATAGTACGGCCATCAGTGTCTTGGACTTAGCATTGCTCAATCTAGCTAAAAGTGTCTCCCGGTTGACATTTGGTAGCCTGTTAGCCAAAGTGTTGACACGTGCTTCGGAATCTAAGTCTCCCAGTTTTATAAAAAATTTCAAAGCAACCACCTCTGCTAGCGTGCTAGCGAGCGTCTATACCGGTGTTTGGGACTCCGCATTACACAGCCTGTAGAAAAATTCATGGCTTCCACCTCTTTTGCGTGCAAGATAGCCTGTGGATCAGCTCCTTAGCCTCCACATGGCCCTGTGTAAAACAAGGTGGTTTGTTATCCACCTTAGCTTCCGTGCGGCAGCTTGACAATCTGTGCTTAGGTATCCAGATCGTCCAGTTTATTCATAAGTGTCTGGGCCTCTAGGTGTACTAGTCTTCCAGCCACCTTGTCTTTTAGCCTTCAAATGTGTTAGTGTGTTGTCAACTGTCTCCTGCTCTTGCTCTTATAGACTTTTTGCAAGAATTTTGACCAGTTCTTAACCTGCACACTGGCCAGTGTGACGCCAAGTGACTAAAAGCGCAGCGTTTCCAACTAAAGCCTCGTACTCCACATCTAAAAATTTTTTGTCAATAGTATGGGCCGTTACTTTTGCTACATTACCAGTTAACGTATAGGTCAGTGCCTCAGACTCAACCTTTGCTAGTGTTGGGACCAGTTTGTAGGACAGTGTCTTTTCCTCAGCATTGCCTATAGTGTTACAAAATGTCTTGTCCTCCATCTCGGCTACCGTGGAGGCAAACTCGAGAAGCAGTTCCTTGGCTTCCATATCGCCCAGTCGATCACCAAGTGTCTCGTTCTCCACTTCTCCGAGCCTGTCAGTCACCAACGCCAACATTCCCTCGCTCTTCAAATTGGCCAGAGTATCCTAAAGGTTCCTTGCCTGCTCTTGCGACCGTGTCATCCAGCGTGTCGACCACTCCTTTGGTCTTCCACCTGTGATACTGCACCACACATCGTCTGGTAAAGCGACTCGGCCTCCAAATCGTCCAGAGTGTTACCAAGTTTTTTAACTTCCACTTCGGCTGGTTTGTTAGTGAAGGCGACGACATGAGCTTAGGCCTGCACACTCCTTAGTGTGTTAACAACGCGGCCTCTACATTAAGGAGTATGTTGTCAACTGTCTTGGACTTCACCTCTGCTTGCGTGGTTGCCAGCGTGTGGACCAGTACCTCGGCTTTCATACTCTCCATCCCAATATGTCACCGACTGCCTCGGGATTAAGGCTTGTGTAAAGTGTCAGCCATCCAGACGACATTTTCCCCCGTTTTACATCGCCCACAGATTTACAAAATTTTAGGGTCTTTAGCTTTTGCGTGCATGTTAACTAGCGTGTTGCTTCTTGCCTCAACCTGCATGTTGTACTGCGGCCTCTTCATCCTAGATTGTATTTTAAAATGTATCGGCCTCTACGTTGGTTACCATGCCAGGCAGCTCGACGATCAGTTCCTGGGCCCTAATATACCCCAGTTTGTCGCCAAGTGTCTTGGACTTCAGCTGTTCTAGCTGTCAGCAGGTTATCGACCATTGTTTCGGCCTTGAGATCACTTAGTATATTGCAACTGTATCAGTCACCACCATACTTGTCTATACTCAGTGCATTGCTAGAGAAAAGGTAGATGTACGTGACATTCTTGATAGTGATTACAAGCTAATTGCCCAAATTACAGGAACTGCAGTGTTACCGAGCGAGAAATGCTTCTCAAGTAAGAATGAAGTATGTTTTCTTATATCCATGTTCAGTGAGAATTTTTTCCGGTCTAATCTTTAAGATTTCTACGAAAACCGTACACAGCGACGGGGAGAATATCTAATGTAAGCCTTGCCGACCTAATATACAATATTGCTCTTTCGCGGGTGAGGACAAAACATGGACCAGGGGTCCATGAACGCCCACCTTGGACCGGGTCCATGGACCCCCTGTCATGGACCGGGTTCATATGGACAGTTTTTTTTGAAATAGTGAGAAATGAACAAAAAAGAAATAGAGCAAAAATAAGATTAAAAAGAACAACAACAACAAACAATCCTTGATTGATGAGTATTATTCAATTGTGCTTGTATGATGCAAACACACGACTTTTACCTCACCCAAAATAATGCTTGTTCTTCTGAATTGTTTCCTCTGACGGGTGGATTATGCTTTGGAGGAAAACGTTTTGACTGAGCAAATGTGAATTTTTTGCTCGTTACAGTAAAACCTGTGCTAACTGGACACCCTCGGGGAACGCTGTACTCTCCGCTTAATACAGGGTGTCCGCCTAATACAGGTTTCAATAGATGTCATATGAGGTGTCAATTCCCATTCAAATGAACAGTGGAAACGCTCTGAATACTCCTTAAGAGACTAGGATGATATATATATACGTTTGCATCAATTTCTTTATGAAAGTTGACCAATGGATCATAGTACCATAAACATAGATTGGAACTCAAAGTTGAAGAAATGAGATGAGCAAAACAAGCTCTATAGAAACAAAACGAAATAAAAAACAATACCCCGGTACTGTACTGTGAAACTAATCAAGTCAAGTTTCTTAAAACTAAATATTGAAAAATTTGTGGGTGGCAATTCAAGGCAATCTTTTGCATTTCCGGTGTCTCGCATGTTAGGTGGTGGAATTTAATTATTATTTTCAGTTTAATACAGGTTGGCAACGATAGAAGTAACCATTTCAGGTTCTTTTTAGTTGTCCGCGTCCGCTTAATAGAGGTGTCCGCTGGTTTCACTGTATTTCACTGTATTTCATGCTGAAAGGTCAATGTTTGGTCAACCTGGGGGCACCTTAGCGTTTTTAGCAGGATGATTAATTCTTATGGATAGTGATTTACAGATCCGAATATCAAAGAAGTGGATTGTAGCATAAACTGAATTTAGCTACATCAACTTTGGAGAATTACGATGTGACTCAGTCACAATTTCTCTAAAAGCAATGAACTCTAAACTTTAGCTTGTTCATAATGCGAGTCTTTGTACGGGAGCGCGTTGGCTTGATAGTCTTCTTCTTCGTCGACTGTACATGTGCAAGCAGAGTACGTCAGCACAACTAAATATTTGTGAACAGCATCTTGTCAAATCTTATTTTTGCACTATTTCTGTTTTTGTTCAATTTTCATTACTTAAGAAAAAGTGTACATGGACGCGGTCCTTAACCGGGGTTGTATGGACCCGGTCCACGAAAGTAGTCCATGGACCCGGTCCAAACTGGGGGTAAATGGACCCTTGGTTCATATTTGGTCCTCACCCCCTTTCACTCAGGGACACTCTGGCGTAATTCGCTTTTTGGTAGTTTTTATTTTACGGTTTGTAGAAACAGGTATACACAGTCCCTTATCATTCCTTAATAATCGGTCAGATCCAGCGCCGTAAAAACAGCTTAAGTCGACGGTTGTTTGTTCAAAATCTTTGTCGAACAATTGGGCAATCGTTCCAATACTTCCAAGTAGCGAAAGTCTCCGATTAGATCTTTATTTTCTCGAAATTTTTAATCAAGGTTCGTTATAGCAGTAAAGCAACTGTTCTTAGCTTTAGCTCTTAGCTGTTCTTTACTTTCTGGAGTAATCTGCACCTTAATATCGTTTCAACTGCACGCAATGACCTTTGCTTTACGTTCTATTTTGAAAGCCATTTTCAATCCGGAATTTAAAAAGTCCGGAAAAATCCGGTAGTGCCAGGCTTCCGCGCGGCATGAAATTAGCCAATAAGTGTCGTCCTGCACGTCTGCTAGTTGTGTCAGCCTGCGTGTCGATCTTTTCCTTGGCCTATACATCACCAAAGTTTTCCGAAAGTCTCATAATCTTTACTTTTACAAGCGTGTCGGCCAGCGTGTCAAGCAGTGCTTTTCCCTCCACGTCGCTTAGTGTTTCGGCAATTGTCTTGGCCTGCAGCTTTGCTAGTGGGTCAGCCAGCGTATCTAGCAGTGTCTTGGCCATCATGTCACTTAGTGTCTACCTCCACTACCGTGTAAGCCAGCGTGTCGTCCAGTGCCTCAGCCACCACTTTGTTAAATGTCGATAACTGTTTTGACATCCACTTCTTCTAAGCTGTTAACTAGCGTGTGGACGAGTGCCTCTGAAGCTACATCGCGCAGTCTTTCGCCAGAAGTCTCAGCCACTACCTCTGCAAGGCTGTGAATCGGCGTGTCGACCCGTGCGTTGGCCTATACATCGCCCATGGTGTCGCAAACACTCTAAGCCTTTACCCTTGGTAGCCTCTTGGCCAGTGTTTTAAGCAGTTTCCTTCGGCCTCCACTTCTTATAGTGTTTCGCCAAGTGTCATGGGCCCAAGCTCTGCTAGTGTGTCAGCTAGTGTTTCCACCAGTGTCTCTTTCTTTACCTTCGCTAGCGTGTTAGCAAGCTTGTCGACCAATGCTTTGTCCTCCAGTTCACTTTGAGTACAAAAGTCTAAAATGAAATTTCTAAAATCACGGGCTTTGCAGGATATTTTGAAAAGCTTACTAGCCTAAAACGAGCATTTCGAGGCATATTGTGTCTGATATCGTGGGCCAATAATGTTTAGAAAACTCCAAACAAACCTTTTTCTGGGGTACACCCAAAAAAACTTTAAAGAGTCTGTGTGGAGTTTTCTGAATATAACCAGCTAACATCTCGGAGACAATTTGCCCCGAAATGCTTACTTTTTGGAATATTCTTAGAAATCCCATGATTTTAGAAGTTTCATCACTTTCGTACTCTAATGTGTGTCAGCCAGCGTGTCAACCAGGGCCTTGGCCTTTACATCACCTTGTGTTTTGCCACATTTCTCCTTCTCCACCACTTCTACCGTGTCAGCCACCATGGCCAACATTGCCTCAGCCTCCAAATCCCTAAGAGTGTTGCGAAGTGTCTCGCTCGCAACTACTGCAATCGTGTCAGCCAGTTTCTCGAGCAGTGCCTAGGCTCCCAAAGCACCTACTGCGTCTGCAAATGTTCCAGTTTGCACTCCTGCTTGCTCTGTGTCTCGACATCCACAATGCCGACCGTGTCGCTCTTTCTCTCGGCCTCCACATCGCCATGTGTTTCAAAAGAGTCTTGCCTTTTACCTTTGTTATTGTGGCAGCTGGTGTGTGAACTGGTACCTTTTCCTGCACATCCACCAGTGTGTCGCTAACTTCTGCGGCCTCCATTTTTGCTAGCGTGTCAGCAGGCGTATCGACTACTGTTTTTGTTTGCACCCTGCCCGATGTTTTACTAGGAATGTCTCCTTAATCTCTGCTACCCAGCGTGTTGATCAGCATTTTGACTTCTTTTTCACTTAGTTTGTAACCAAGTGTCTTGGCATCTACCTCTGATGCTGTGTGTCGGAAGTGTATTAGCTTTCAAATCTGCTAGTTTGTTACCCAGCGTGTCGACCAGTGTCTCGCCCCAACATCGTCCAGTGTGTCAACAAGTCCCTAATTCTGCACAGCGCCAAGTATGTCACCAAGTGATACAACTCTGCTACCGTGTCATAAAGCGCATCGATCAATGTGTCGCCAAGTGTCTTAACTATTACCTCTGCTTGCGCGTCAACCAGAGTTTTGACCATCCGTGTGGCCCCTATATTGCCATTAATGTAACAAAATGTGTCGGACTCCACTCCTCCTAGCATATAAGCCAGCACGTAGACCGGTGCCAAGGCATAAACATCTTTCAGTGGGCAAGAAAGTGTCTGGGCTTCATCATCGGATAGCCTGTAAGCCAGCATTTCCACCAGTGTGTCGGGAAGTGTTTTGACCCTTGTCGAGTAGCGAGTTGCGTTGGTAGTTTCACAGTGTCTATACCAGGCGATCGGTCTTCTTAAGGCCTGGTGTGTCACTACGATTCTCGGCTCTACTTTTGCTTTCGTCTCACCCAAGTTGTCGACCAGAGTTTCGACATGGCATCGTGTGTCGCCAATTGTTCCAGCCTTCTCTTTTATTAGTTTGTAAGCAAGCATGTCGATAATAGTATTAACTTGCTTGTCTGCAAGCGTAGCGTTTCGACCAGTGGCTTGGGCTTTACTTTGTTTAATGTTTCGCCACAGTGTTGAAAAGTGTGTTGGCCTCCACATCTGCTACAGTGTCAGCTAGCGCGTCGATCAGTGTGTTACAAACTGCCTCCACTGTCAGACAGTGTCTCGACTTTCCTATTGTACACTGTTTCGCCAATTCACTAGTTTGTACATCTAATAGCCTCTTTTGTCGTATTAAACAGCGTGTGGACCAGTGCCTTGGCCTCCACATTTCGCACTCTGTTGCCATGAGTCTTGTCCTCCACTTCTGCTAGCCCGTTAGACTGCGTGTTGACAAGAACCTTGGCCTGTACATCACCCAGTCACTCGAAAAGACTCGAAGCCTTCACCTCTGAGAGTGTGTCTGCTAGCATGTCGACCAGTGCTTTTCCCTCAAGCTAGCATCCTGTCTCGCAAAGTAAATTTTCCTGCAACTTCTCATGCGTGTTCACCAATGTGTAGAGCTTCATATTAACCAGTGGGTTAAAGTTGTCTTTGCCTTCTCTTCTGCAAGCGTTTCGTTTACCTAAGAACCAGTGCCTTAGCGTCCACAGCTCCCACACTGCCGCTAAGTGTATTGGCCTAAACCTCTCCTTGCGTGTCAGCCAGCGTGTCGACTAGTGTCTTGCCCTACACATCGCCAAGTGTCACATCAAATGTCTGGCAACAAAATGTTTCGAGCAGTGCCTTAGCCTTCACGTCGCCCAATCTCTAGACAAGTGTCTCTTCCTATTTATTTTTGTTGCCCTTTCAGGCTACGTGTCCACCAGTGCTTTGCCGTCCTCTTAGCATAGTCTCGCTCGGCTTCCACTTCTGCTACTGTGTCAGCCAGGGTTTTGACAAGCGTCTTGGCCTTTACGTGTACTACACGTTGGCCAGTGTGACGACCAGTGCGTCCACCTTCACATCAAGGAGTGTGTCGAAATTGTCTATTCTTCTACTCATCCAACCACTGTGTAGTCCAGCGCCTCGGATTCCAAATCGCCCAGTGTCTCAACATATTTTTGTCCGCCTCCAATTTGTTTACCGTGTTGACCAGCGTGACAGTCAACACCTAGGTGTCTTCATCGTTCAGTGTGTTGCCAACTGTAACAGTATCCATCTCTGCTAGACTGTCAGCCAGAGTGTCGACTAGTCACTCTGCATCCCCAATTCTTCCCCCCATCGTGTCAGCTAGCGCGACGAACAGTTCCTAGGGGATCAGGGGAGTTGCCCCCAGGTGTTTCGGAATCCACCTCTTTTAGCCTGTTCGCCAGTGTGTCAAAGAGTGCTTGGATCCCACATCGCCCAGTGTGTCTTAAACTGTCGCGGACGACAGTAGCTTTTCAACCTGTGTCGACTACTGCCCTAGTCTTTTCATCGCCCAGTCTCTCGCCAAGTGTCTCGCTCTCCACGTTTTCTGGCATATCAGCCGGAGTGTCGAGCAGTGCTTCGGCCTCTACATCGCCCAGTGTGTTTTGACAAGTGCCTTGGTCTCTACATCTTTCAGTGTTTCACCACGTGACTTGGTCATCACCGCTGCTTCCGTGTAAGAAAGCGTGTTGACTAGTGCCTCGGCCTTTACATCGCCCAGTGTATCGCCAAGTTTTTTGGCCTCTACTTTTGCTAGCGTGTCAGTTAGCGTTTCCCCCTGTGTCTCGTAATCCAGATCGCCGACTGTTTAAAAGTTCATTGGCTTTAACCTCTATTAACGTGTTAACCAGAGTGTTCACAAGTGCTTCAGCTTTTAAGTCGCCTAGTGTGCCTGCACTTCGCTCAACGTGTTGCAAAGTTTGACAGCCTTTACTTTTGCTAGAGTGTTAGCCACCGTATTGACCAATACCTTGGCGTCCTCCTCTGCTAGCTTGGCAGCTAGCGCGACTGCAATTGCATCAGTCTGTGTCACGTCATCAACCTTCGATGGCTCTTCAGCAACCGTGTCCAACTGTGCCTGGGCTGCCTCCAAATCGCCTAGAGTATCGTCAACTGTGTCTGCCTGCACTTGCGAGCGTGTCATCAGGGGTGTCGAGCACTGCTTCTGCCTCCAAATCGTCCACTGTGTTCCCATGTGTCTTCCTCTGAACTTCATGCAGCTTGGTTCATTGTAACCAAGCGTGCCAGGGCTTTGGTTTCTACATCAGTGCAAAGTTTCTACATCTTTGCCCAGTGCGTCGCTCTCTGTCAAGGCCTTAGAGTCTGCTAGCAAGTATTTAGCGTGTTGACAACAAGTGTGCAAGCCTTCACTTCCCCAAGTGGGTCACTAAAAGTCGTTTGTATACCAGGTATTTGACTCCACCTTGGCTTCCGTGTCACCCTGCACTTCGACAGGTTCCTCGATCTCTACATCGCCGATTGTTTTGCAAGTGTCTCGGCGTCGACTTTTGCTAGAGTGTGTCGCCAAGTGTCTCGGGCTCCGCATCTCCCAGTTTGTCTCTAAGTGTCTCGTGTGCCATCTATTTAAGTGTTTTCGGCATCGTCTTTACCAGTGGCCGGGACTTCACAATCACACAGTGTGTCACAAGGTGTCTCGGCTTCAAACTCAGCTACCTTGTCAGCCAGCACCAATCATAGTGCGTCGGTGTCCTTATCGCTTTGTCTCTCGCGAAGTGTCTCGCTCTCCACCACTGTCCAGTGCGTGGACCAATGCATTAACATCCACATTACCCAGTGTGTCACCAACAGTTTCAACCTTTACCTATGCTAGCTTGGCAGCCAAATTAATAACCATTGCTTCGGCCTCCACATCGTTCAATGTCTCGGTCTTCAAATGTATGGCTCTTTACTTTTGAAAAATTTGCAGCAAGTGTGTAGATCAGTACCTCAATTTGGTCTTTTGCTAGTTTTTCATCCAGCGTGTCCCTTATTGTCTCGGCCCTTTCATTGCATTTTAAGTCACCAAATTTCTTGGCGTCCACCTTGGGTATGGCGTCAACCAGCGTGAGGACCTCAACATCGCCCAATGTGTAGCCAAGGCTCTCGGCCTCCCCTTTTGCCAACGTCACAGGCAGCGTCTCGACCAATCCTTCGCCCTCTCGATCGCCGGGTGTGTTGCCAAGTGTCTTTGCCTCTACCTCTGCTACTGTGTCAGCCAGACTGTCGACCAGTATCTTGCCTCTACATAGGATAGTGTGTTGTTAAGTTTCTCGGCTTCCAATTCTGTTAGCGTCTCAGAAAGCGTGCCGTCCACTGCTTCGGCCTCCACATCATCTGGTGTGTTCCCAAGGTTCTCGACTTCCGCCTCTGCTGCTCTGTCAGCGAGAGTATTGACCACTGCCTTAACCTTTACATGGCTAAGTGTCTCGGTTTTTATCTCTGCTAAGCTTTACCTACAGAGTAACTGGGTTACACTACCCTTATGGATGCCCCTCTTTGTGCAGCCTTTGTTTGTAAGCTCTTCCTAAAGAATCACTGGGCGACAATAATTATATGAGTGCGCCACCTTAAATGCAGCCTATGTTTGTATGCTTTAAATACAATATCACTATGTTACACTACACTAATGGGTGGGCAAGCTTAAGTGCTCTGTCTGTTTGTAAACGCTACCAGTACCAGTACACTACCAGTATGGGTGTCAATCCTTAAGTGCATCGTATGTTTGTAAGCTCTACCTACATAATCACTTCACTTAAAAGTGCCCAACATTAAGTGGGGCCTATGTTTGTTAGCTCTACATACAAAATTACTGCGTTAAACGATACATATGGCTGCGCCAACTTAAATAGAGCCTATGTTTTTTAGCTCGACATAATGAATCACTAAGTTACACTACAGTAACAGGTGTCCAACCTAAAGCGCAGCCTATGTTTGTTAGCTCTACCTACAAAATAACTGGGTTACACTATACGTATTGGTGCTCCACCTTAAGTGCAGCCTATGGTTGTAAGCTTTACCTACAGCATCACTGTGTTACACTACTAATGAGTACGCCACCTTAATTGCAGCCTCTTTTTGTAAAATCTACCTACAGAAGCACTAAGTTACACTTCAAGTATGAGCGTCCAACCTTAAACGCAGCCTATGTTTGTCAGCTTTTCCTACAGAATCACTCCCCTACACTACATTTATGGGAGCGCATCCTTGAAACCAGCCTGTTTTTGAACATTAACAACAGAATTGCTGACTTACCCTACACTTATGGGTTCGCCACCTTAAGTTTAGGCTACGTTTGTAATCTCTACCTGCTAAATCATGGCTGTGTCACCTTAATTGCAGCGTATGTTTGTAAGCGCTATCTTCAGAATCACTAGGTTACACTACATTTATGGTTTGCCAATTAAAGTGCAGCCTATGATATGAGCTGTACTTAGGGGATTAATGGAATAAACTACACGTATGAAAGCGCCAACTTAACTTCAGCCTATGATTCTAAGCTGCACTTATAAAATCAGTGGGTTAGACTACACTAATTGAAATTCCACCGTTACGTGCAGCTTATGTTTGTCAGCTCTACCTACAGAATCATTTAGTTCCACGAGATCTATGGATGCGCCACCTATGGTGGAGCCTATGTTTATAAGCTTTACCTACCAAATCGCTGCATTACACTACACGTATTGTTGTCTAAACTTAAGTGCAATCTAAGTTTGTTAGCTCTACGTACAGAATCACCGGGATACAGTAAACTTATGGGTGCGCTACCTTGAGTGCAGCCTACGTTTGTTAGCTTTATTTAGATGGTCACTGAGTTACACTACACCTATGATTGTGCCACCTTAATAGCAGCTTATGTTTGTAAGCTCGACCTACAGAATCACTGGGCTATATACATATATGGGTGTCATTCCTTAAGTAAGGTAAGCTCGACCTACAGAATCACTGGGCTATATACATATATGGGTGTCATTCCTTAAGTGCAGCCTATGTTTTTAAGTTCTGCCTACAGAATCACAGAGTTACATTTCATTTATAGGTGTCCAACCTTGAGTGAAGCCTATGTTTGTAAACTCTTCCTACACAATCACTGGGCTACACTAGACTTTTGGGTGTCCAGCCTTATGTGCAGCATATGTTTTTTAGCTGCACTTATAGGATCACTGCCTTACACTCTACTTCTGGGTTTTTATCCTTAAGTGGAGCCTATGTTTGTAATGTCTACCTATAGAATCATTAAGTAACACTCAACTTCTGGGGGCGCCATCCTAGGTGCAGCCTATCTTTGTAATCTCAAGCTACAGAATTACTTAGTTACACTACACTTTTATTTGTCCAACTCTAGGTGTAACATATGTTTCTAAGCTGTCCCAACGCATTCGAAGGGTTACACCACACTTATCAGTGCGCTAACTTAAGTGCAGCTTATGTTTGTATGCTCTGGCTACAAAATCATTGGGTTACACTACACTTATAGGAGTCCAACCTCAAGAGCAGCCTATGTTATTTAGCTCTACCCACAGAATCACTGGGTTACACTACACTTATGGGTGTCCAAGCTTAAGTGCAACCTATGTTTGTTAACTCTACCTACAGAATCACTCGGTTACATTACACTTATTAATGCACCACCCTAAATGGAGACTTCTTTTGTAAGCCCTAGCTACTAAAAAAAAGGTTACATTACACTAATGGATGCGCCACCTTAAGTGCAGCCTATGATTCTAATCTCTACTTACAATATCGCTTGGTAACACTACACCTACCTTAATAGCAACTCATTATTGAAATTCCTATCTACTAAATCAATCGGTTCGACGACACCTATAAAGCGCCACCCTAAGTGCAGCCTAAGTTTGAAAACTCTACTTCGAGGATCAGTGGGTTACACAATACTTATGGGTATCCAACTTTAAGTAATGCCTGTGTTTTTTATCTTTACCTGGAGAAAAACTAAGTTAAACTAGACTTATGGGTAGACCACCTTAAATGCGGCTTATGTTTGTAAGCTCTACCTACAAAAACACTGGATTACACTACACTTTTGGATGTGCCATCTTAAGTGCAGGCTAGGTTTTAAGCTCTACCTACATAACCACATTCTTACACTACACATACGGGTATCCAATCTTAAGTATAGCCTATTTTTGTCACCTCTATCTACAGAATTACTGGGTTACACTACACTTATGGCTTTGCTAACTTAAGTGCAGCTTTTGTTTGTAAGCTCTACCTACAAAATCACTGGGTTACACCACACTTATGACGGTGCCTCCTAAATCGCTGCCTTTGCTTTTTAGCTCTACTTCCAGAATAAATAAGTTACATTACACTTTTTTTATTTAAGAAAATAATCTTTATTACAAAACCTCAATTAAAATCCTATTTACAATTAACCTGCTGTTACAAAAAATCTAATTAATTCACCAAAACACTATCTACAATTCCATCCGTTACAAAAGAAAACCCTCGTCCTTCATTAGAGAACAAAAAAACAATCCAGTTACATTACACTTATGGGTGTCCAGCCTTAGGAGCAATCTATGTTTGTTAGCTTTACCTACAGAATCGCTGGGTTACACAACAATAATGGGTGTCCAACCTTAAGTGCAACCTCTGCTTGTTACCCAGTCTACCTACAGAATCACCGGGTGAGACTACACTTATGGGAGCGTCACCTTAAGTGTAATCAATGTTTGTATGCTCTTATTCGAGCGTTATGTGAAATGCAGCTTATGTTTGTAAGCTCTGCGTACAGAATCACCCGGTTACGCTACACTTATGGGTGTCAAACCAGAATAACTTAAAGTGGCCAATCCATAAGTGTATTGGAACCTAGTGATTCAGTAGGTAGAGCTTACGAACAGAGGCTGCACTTAAGGTGACGCACCCGTAACCTTAGTCTCATCCTGATTTTGATGTGATTCTCCACGTAGAGCTAAGGTGGCGCACTTAAAACTGTAGTGCAACCCAGTGATAGTGTAGGTAGAGCTAACAAACATAGGCTTGACTCAAGGTTGGACAGCTATAGGTGTAGTGTAACCAAGTTATTCTGAAAGTAGAGCTTATAAGCATAGGTTACATTTAGGGTTCGACCCCCATAACTCTGGTGTAAAGAAATAGATTTTTAGGCTTCCACCCTTATCGTATGCCAGCCAGCGTGTAGACAAGCACTTCTGCCTCAACATCACCCAGTGTGAGGGCCGCTAGTTAATCAGTTAAAGTACCGTCCCGTGTTACCCTGGTTAGATAAAGTTGATTATTATTAGTATTATTATGAGGGATAAAGTTTCTCGTTCTGCACGTCCGCTCTTGTGTCAGCCAGCACAGCCACCAGTGCCCTGGCAATAACATCTCTCAATCTAGCTAAAAGTGTCTCTCCCTTTACATTTCCTACCCATTAGCCACTGTGTTGACAAGTGCTTCGGCATCTAAGCCTCCCAGTTTTTTTGCCAAATTTTTCAGTAACCTCCACGGTAAGCGTGTCAGGGAGAGTCTATACCGGTGTTTGGGACTCCGCATTACCGAGCCTTTTTTGCGTGCAACATAGCGTGTGGATCAGCTCCTTTGCTTCCACATGGCCCTGTATATTAGAAGGTGGCTCGTTCTCCAACTTGACTTCAGTGTCTGAAGCATGACGACCTGTTTATATTGCCAAATGTCTAGCTGTGTGTCTCGCTTTCCACCTCTTCTTGCGGGTTTAGCTTGTCTGTCCAGCTGTGCGTCGGCCTCTACATTGCCCATTGTGTCGCGAACTCTCTAAGACTCTACCTCTGCTAGCGTTTTAGCCAGAACCTCGACCCGTGTTCGGGCTTCTTCGTCGCCCATTGTGTGGCTGTGTCTCGACCGTCGCCTCTTCTAGCCAGATTGTCGATCACTATTCAAGCCGCGACTTCGCTTAATCTGTCGTTAACTGTCTCAGCAAAAACCACTTTTAGGGTGGCAGACAGCTTTTGGACTGGCGCCTTCTCCTGCCCTTCAGCCGGTGTGTCACCAAGTTTGCCAGAGTTCACCTCAGCTAGCGTGTCAAACACCAGGGCGACTAATGCCTAGATCTCTAAAAATGCTTGGTCTGATGGCCAAACTTTTCGACCAGTGCCTTGGCCTCCGTTTCTTTCAATCTCTCGCCAAGTGTGTCGCTTTTTGTTGTTTCTACCGTTTTTCACAGGGATGTCGACAAGTGCCTCCTTCTCCACATAACCCATAGTGTCGCTAAGCGTTTCAGCTTCCACCTTTGCTAGGATATCGGTCAACGTGTCGACCACTTTTTTGACCTGCACATCGACCAGTTTTACGCCAAGTGTCCGGCGGCTAAACATTTCAACCACTGCTTTAGTCTCGGCATCGTCCAATCTCTCGCTAAATGTTTCGGCCTCTCCTCTACCCAGCGATTCAGCCAATTGGTGGACCAAAGCCTCGGCCTACACTTCGGTTTCCGTGTCGAAAGTCTCTTGCCTTTGTACTAGTGCTTCTGATACCACATCACTAGATCTCTTAGCTAGTGTTTCGGCTTCACGAGTGCCTCGGCCTACACATCGTCCAGTGATTTGCGAAATAATTCGTGTTCCTGTTTTTTTATGCATAATAAATAGCGTATCGCCTTGTAGCTCGGCCTTCACACTGGCTAACGTCTCGCTATGTGTCTCGGCGTGCACCTCAGCTACCTTGTTAACCAGCGCAAGGACTTGTGCCTAAATCATTACAACCCAGTCTTTCGCGAACTGTCTTGCTCTTCTTTTTCTTCTACCGTGCCAGCTAGTATGTTTAGAGGGTTTTCGGCCTCTAAATTGCCCAGTGTATTGCCAAACTTCTGGGCTTCGTCCATTAAATCGACTAGTGTGTCACCAACTGTCTTAGCCTTCACTTCTCCAATAATATCAGCAAGAGTGTCGACCAGTACCGTGGTCTCTGCATCCTAGATTTTGTTTTAAAAGGTATCGGCCCCCAGGTTAGTTACCTTGTCAGCCAGCTGGATGATCAGTACCTGGGTTCTTATATATCCCAGTTTGTCGCCACGTGTCTTGAACTTTAGCTGTTCTAGCTGTCAGCAGGTTTTCGACCATTGTTTCGTCCTTTACATCACTTAGTGTGATGCATATGTATTAGTCACCACCTATTTCAGCGTAGCAACCAGCGTTTGTTACAGTGCCTCTGCCTTCCCATCGGTCAGTGTGTCACCAAGTTTCTCGGCCTTCATTTTCGCTATAGTGTCAGCAAGCTTGACGACGAGTAACTAGACCTCCAGATTGCCAAGTTTGTTGGCAAGTGTCTCGGATTCCACTTCTTCTAGCCTGTCAGCTAGGTTATCGACCAATGTTCCGAACAAAACATACTTTAGTTTGTCAATAACTGTATCAGCAACAAAAAATTCTAGCGTGGCAGCCAGCGTTTTGACCAAGGCTCCAGCTTACATATCAGCCAGTGTGTGACCAAGTTTCTTGTCTTCCAACCCGGTAGCCTGTCAAACAGCGCAAGGAGTAATGCCTTGGTCCCTACATCGCCAAGTCTGTTGAAAAGTATCTTCCTCAACACTTTTTTTAGCGTGTCAGCCGGTGTGCATTGCACTACTTTGTCCTACACATCCCTTAGTTTCTCGCTAACTGTTTGGGCCTTTACCTTTGTTAGCCTGTCAGGAAGCGTGTAGTGCAGTGCCTCGGCTTCGAGGTCGCCCACTTGGTTTCCAAGTGTCATAGTCTTAACCTTTGCAAGCGTGTCACCACAGTCTGTCAACCAGTGTCTTGCCCTCCACATCGCTTACTGTGACGTTCCGTCTTCGGCAGCAAAACGTCTTAAGCAATGCCTTGGCCTCCACATAGTCCAATATCTAGGCCAGTGTCTCTGCCTTTCTTTTTTGGTTCCTTTTTAGGCAGCGTCTCGACCAGTGTCTAGGCCTAAAAAGCGACCAATGTGTTACAAAATGTCTCGGCTCCCACTCCTGCTGGCGTGTCAGCTGGTGTGTCCAGCAGTGCGTCGTCGACAACATTGTCTAGTGTGTCGTTAACCGTCAGGGCCCCCACCTCTGCTATCGTTTCATCCAGCGTCTCGACCAGCGTGTCGACTAGTGTTTTGGTCTTTGCATCTCCCAGTTTGGCCAATTGTCTTGTTTGTTACTTTTGCTAGCGTCTCATTCGGCCTGTGGACAAGTGCGTTGTTTATTACATCGTCAAATACGTCGCCAAAAGTCTCAGTCCTTACCTCTGGCAACCTCTCAGCCAGAGTGTTGACTATGGCCCTAGTATGCAAATCGTCCAATGTGTTACAAAGTTTCTTGACTTCCACACGACGACTTGTGCCTTGTCTTTCGTAAGGCCTATTTTGAAAAAAAGTGTGGTTCTCTACACTTGTGTCAGCCATTGTGCGGAGCAATGCCTTGGACTCAACGTCGCTTAGTGTGTTTCTAAGTTTCCCGGCCTTCTCCTCTGCTAGCATTTATGCTTGTATGTTCTGGATTGCCTCGGCCTTCTCATCGCTTAGTGTATTGCCAAAGGTCTGGACCTTTACCACTTCTACTGCTTCAACCAGCGTTTTCGACAGCGTCTTTCCCTTGTCTTGGCCGATTGTGTCCCCAACTTTCTTGGACTCATCTGCAGTCGTGTTAGCCGGCGTGTAAGGCAGCGTGTGAATCAGTGCCCCCACATCTCACAAAGTGTCGCTACGTATGTTAGCCTCCACGTTGTGTAGTGTGTCACCAACCGTCTGGATTAGTGCCTGGGCCTGCACATCGCAAAATGTCTCTCGACGTGTCTCGAGCTACACCCTGACCACCGCGTTACCCCGGGAGTCGGCCACTCTTATTGCCCTTTGTGTCACCAAGTGTCTCGGAGCCAAAACCATTAGTCTTTCAACCAGCTTGTAGAAACGTTCCTGGGCCTTTAAATTGTCAGTGTGTCACAAAGTGTTACGGGATTAACACTTGCTAGCGAGGCCGCCAGCGAGAAGATTAGTGTTTCCTCCTCCACATCATTTAGGGTTTCATTAACTTTCTACGACTGCACCGTTTATTGCGTACGAGCTAATGTGTAAAACAGTGCATCGCCCTCTACATTGCCAAATGTATGACCAAGTTTCTTGTTCACAACGTGCGCTTACGCGTCAGCCAACACGGTTACCAGTGCCTTGGCTCTTACATCACCTAGTATAGCGCCACGTGTCTCGTCCTCCAGCTTGGCTAGCAGGTCAACTACAGTGTCGCCCTATCCAACTTTGTCGCCAAGTGTCTCGGATTTTAGCCCTTCTAGCCTTTCACGAGGTCATCGACCATTCTTTCGGCCTTGACATCGCTTAGTGTATTGCAACGGTTTTACCAACAACCTCTGGTAGCCTGATTGCGAGCGTGTGTACGTCTGTCTCGTCCGCCGCATCGCCTATTGTGTCAGCAATTGTCTCGGCTTCTACTTTGGTTAAAGTGGCAGCTATCGTGACGGTTAGTGCCTTCGCCTCAGGAGTGCCTAATCTGTCGCCAAGTGTGTTGTGTTCCACATTGTTGTGTGTTCTAACAAAGCCTCGCACTGCAAAGTGTCCAGAGTATCGTCAATTCTCTTTCACTCCACTTGCAAGCTTGTCATCGTGCATCTCGACAACTGCTCTGCTTCGGTCTCCACGTCTCCTGCGGTGTTGCCAAGTTTTTTCACCTCCACCTCTGCCACTGTGTCAACCAGTATCTCCACCTCCACCTCTGCCTCGAGTACCTCCAGTATTTCCACCTCCACCTTTGCTACTGTGTCGACCAGTATCTTGGCCTATACATCGCTTAGTATGTCGACATGTTGCTCGGCCTCTACTTTGCTAGCGTGTAAGCTACCGTGTCGGGTAGTATCTCGGCCTGCACAACTGCGAGAGTGTCGGCCATCGAGTTGACCACTGCGTTGGCCGCTCGGCCAGTGCTACTGCTTTCCCATGGCCCAGTGCGTTGCTAATTGTCTCGTGTCTACATGTAATAGCGTCTCAGCTAGTGTTCTGACATGTGCCTCGGCCTCTACATTACCCAGTGTGTTTGGAAGTGTTTTGCCCTCCACCAAAGCTAGTGTGTTAGTCTGCGTGTTAACCAGTACCTCGGTCTCGGCTTCCCTCATTGTGTCATCAAACGTCTCGGGCTACAACTCTACTAGCGTGTTCCAGCATGTCAACCACGGCCTTGTTCTCCACATCGCCCGGTTTTTTTCCAAGTGTCACCACCTCCACCTGTAATAATGTGTGAGCCTAAGTGTCGACCAGTACCTGGGCCAGTACATCCCTTAGTGTGTCGATACATGTCTCGCCACCCATTTCTACTAAGGTGTCAGGCAGCATGTTGACCAGCGCCTTGGCCTCCACTATGTGCAGTGTGTCGCCAAGGGCTGTTCCCTCCACCTCTGCTAGCCCGTTAGCGAGCGTATTGACCTGCGCCTCCTCCCTCACATCGCCCAGTGTAATCTCTTTGCCTCAACATCTGCTAACGTGTCATCGAGCGCGTCAATCAGTACCAGGCCTTTTCATCGACTAGTGTGTCTCAAAGTTTCTCGTCCTTCACCTCTGTTAGCGTGTAAGCCAGCGTTTTGAAAAGTGCTTCGACCTCAAGTTTATCAAGTGTGTCGCCAAGTGATTTTACTCCACTTCTTCTTGGGTCTTAAACAGCGTGACGACCAGTGCCTCGGCCTCCAAATCTTTAAGTTTATTGCCATGAGTCTCGTCCTGCACCTCTGCTAGTGTGTCAGCCTGCGTCTCGATCTGTTCCTTGGCCTATACATCACCCAGTTTTTCCAATTACTCATAGTCTTCACTTCTACAAGCGTGTAGGCAAGCGTGTCAAACAGTGCTTTTCCCTCCACGTCGCTTAGTGTTTCGCCAATTGTCTTGGTCTGCAGCTTTGCTAGTAGGCCAGGCAGCGTACGAGGCAGTGTCTTGGCCATCATGTCACCTAGTGTTTCGGGGCAGCCTCGGGAAACGTGTCAGCCAGGACGAACACCACTGCCTTGCTCTGTTCTTGTTCCAGTGTGTCCCCAAATGTCTTAGCCTCCACCTCCACTATCGTGTAACAGAGCGTCTTGACCAGTGCCTCGGTCTTTTATACATCGACCAATGTTTCTCCACGTTTCTCAGCCTCCACCTCGGCTGCCGTGTAAGCCAGCGTATCGACCAGTGCCTCAGCCTCCACTTTGTTAAGTGGCGATAAGTGTCTTGACATCCACTTCTTGTAGGCTCTTAACCAGCGTGTGGACCGGTGCCTCTCTATCTACATCGCCCAGAGTGTCCCCAAAAGTCTCGGCCTCTTACTCCACTTCGCTTAGAGTACTTAAGTCTAAAACCACGGGATTTGTTAAAATATTCTAAAGAAACAATGTCTAAAAGGCCTACTTCCCAAAAATGAGCATTTCGGGGCAAATTATCTATCATATCGTAGCCCAGTAATGTTTAGAAAACTCCATACAAAACCCTTCTAATTTTTTTTTGGGGTCGACCCAAAAAAACTTGAAAAAGAGTGTGTTGAGTTTTCTGAGCATAACCAGCTAACATCTCGGAGACAATTTGATTGAAAATGGTTATTTTTGGAAAAAAGGGCTCTTGAACAATGTTTTTTCAGAATATTTTGACAAATTCCATAATTTGAGAAATTTCAGTTTTATGACAACATTACTTTAGTACTCTAATGTGTGTCGACAACTGCCTTAGCTTCAAGCTGCTCTCGTGTGTCAGCCAGCCTGTCAACCAGTGTCTTGGCCTTTACATCACCTAGTGTTTTGCCATATTTTGCGTTTTCCACCACTGCTACCGTGTCACCCACCATTTCAAGCAGTGCCTCAGCCTCCATATCCCTTAGTGTGTTGCAAATTGCCTCGCTCTACACTTTTACAAGCATGTCAGCCACTTTCATGAGCAATGTCTTGTTCCGTCAGCGCCTAGTGCGTCTGCAAATGTTTCGGATTGCCATCCTGCTTGCTCTGTGTCTCGGCATCCACATTGCAGACTGTGTCGCTCCTTCCCTCGGCCTCCACATCGCCGAATGTTTCGAAAGTGTCTTGGGTTTTACCATTGTTATTGTGGCAGACGGTGTGTGAACTGGTACCTTGCCCTGCAGATCCACAAGTGTGTCGCTAACTTCTGCGGCCTCCATTTTTGCTGGCATGTCAGCAGGCGTTTCGAATACTGCTTTGTTCTGCATATTACCTCATGTTTTACTAAGAGTGTCTTCTGAACCTCTGCTACCCAGAGTGCCGATCAGCATTTTAACCTCTTTTTCACTTATTTTGTAGCCAAGTGTCTCGGCATCTAGCTCTGCTGCTGTTTGTCAGAATTGTATAAGCTTTCGAATCTGCTAGTTCGTTAGCCAGTGTGTCGACCAGTCCCTCGCCCCCACATCGTCCAGTGTGTCACCAAGTCTTTAGTTCTGCACAGCGCCAAGTTTGTCACCGAGTGATACACCTCTGCAACCGCGTCATAAAGCGCATCGTTCAATGTGTCGCCGAGTGTCTTGGTTGTTACCTCTGCTAGCCCGTCAGCCAGAGTTTCGACCATAGCTGTGTCCCTATATTGCCAAATATGTAAAAAAATGTGTCGGACTCCACTCCTGCTAGCATATCAGCCAGCCCGTAGACCAGTGCCTGGGCCTAAACATCGCTCAGTGGTCAAGAAAGTGTCTGGGCTTCATCATCGGCCAGCCTGTAAGCCAGCATTTCGACCTCTGTGCTAACAATTGTTTTGGCCTGTGTCAAGAAGCGTGTTGCGTTGGTAGTTTCACAGTGTGTCTACGAAGCGCTCGGTCTTCTTATGGCCTAGTGTGTCACTTCGGGTCTCGGCCTCTACTTCTGCTGGTGTCTCAGCCAAGTTGTCGATCAGAGCCTAGTTTCGAGATGGCCTCGTGTGTCGCCAACTGTCTCAGCCTTCTCCTTTATTAGTTTGTAACCAAGCTTGTCGATCACAGTCTCAACTTGCAGATTTATTAGAGTGATGCCAATTGTCTGCAGGCGCAGCGTTTCGAACAGTGGCTCGGGCTTCACATCGTTTAATGTGTCGACAAGTGTCTCGCTTTTTTTTTTGCTAGAGTGTAAGCCAGCGTGTGCACCACTGACTCGGGCTTCCCCTTTAAGGGCGTCTAAGCCAGCGCCTTGACTATTGTCTCCGACTCCGCCACGCCCATTTTGTCGTTAAGCATCTGTCTTCACCTTCATCTAGTGTGTCGCCTTCTGCCTCTTCCTTTACATCGCCCAGTGTTGCTAAAGTGTCTTAGCTTATAACTCTGGTGTGTTAGGCAGCTTCTTCACCAGTGCTTCGGCCTTTGCACTGCCTAGAGTGTTGTCATGTGTCGTGACCTCCACATCTGCAACCGTGGAAACTAGCGCGCGCAGCTTTGCCTCGGCCTACACATCGACTCGAGTGTCGAAATTGTCTTGGCTTCCACGTCTGCTAGCTTGACAGCCAGCTTTTCGACCTGTGCTCTTGACATTATCTAGTTTTTCGCTAATTGTCGTTACCTCCCCCTCTTGTAGCGTGCCAGCAATAGTGTTGGCCAAAGCTTTACATTACCTATTCTGTTGCCTAGTGTCTTGGGCTGTTAAGCGTGTTCACCAGGTCCTTGGTCTGCACATTGCCCAGTGTGTCACCAAGTGTCTTGACTTTCACACGACCTGTGTCTTGTCTTCCGCATCGGCTATTTTGGCTCCAAGTGAGTCGGCCTCCACTTCTAAAATTGTGTCAGCCAGCGTGTGGACCAATGCCTTGGAATCAACTTCGCTTAGTCTGCCACCAAGTGCCCCAGCCTCTTTTAGTGCTAGGGTTTTAGCTGGCGTTTTCACTAGTGCCTCGGCCTCTTTAGTCTTTTAGTGTCTCGCCACCGGTCTCGACCTTAAGTCTATTGCTTCAACTAGCGTTTTGACCAGTGCCTTGCCCATCGCTTTGCCCACTGTGTCGCCAAATTTCTCGGAATCCTCATCTTCAATCGTGTTAACGAGCGTGTCCACTTAAGCCTCGATCTCTACATTGGTTAGTGTGTCGCTAAGTGTCTCGGCCACAAAATCTCCAAGTATATTACCATCTGTTGTGGCCTTCACCTTAGCAAGACTAAGGGGCACGCGTTAAGCAGAGCTTTCGCTTCCACTTCGCCTAGTGTCTCTGCCAATCTTTCGGCCTCCACCACTGCTAGCGTGTCACCTAATGGGTTGACAAGTGGCTTTGTCTCCAGATAGCTCAGTGTGTCGCAAACTGTCTCAGCCTTCAGATCCGATCGCCTTTAAGCCAACAGAAGGACCAGTGCCTCGGCCTCCACATCGCTCAGAGTATCGCTAAGTGTCTTGGCTTCCATCTTGCGGGTCAGGCAGCGTGCTACCTTGTGCATTGGCCTCCACATCGCTCATTATTTCGCCAATTGTCTCGGACTCAACCCGTGCTACCGTGTTAGCCAGCAAGTCGATCAATACTTTCGTCTCCAGATCACTAAGTGTGACAGCAATTGTTTCGGAGCCACACTGACCAGCATGTCGACCAGTCCTTGGGCCTCCACATTGAACAATTTATCGCCAAGTGTTTTGGCCTTTACCTTTGCTAGTATGTCACTTAGAGTGTCGCCTTGTGCTGTGGCCTGAAAATTGCCAAATGTGTCGCCAAGTGTTGCGGGCTCCACACCCACTAACGTGGCAGCAAGCGGGTGAACCCTTGAACCCCATATTGCCCACTGTATTATGAAGTGTGTGGCTCTCCACGTCGGCAAGCGTGTCAGGCAGCACCGCCACCATTGCCTTAATCCTCACATCGCTTAGTCTTGCGCCAAGAGTTTCGGCCTCCATATCTGAAACCGTGTCAGCCACCTTATTGACCAGTGCCTATGCCATCAGATCACCCAGTCTGTAACCAAGTGTCTCGTCCTCTAGCTCTGCGAGCGTGTTAGCCAGCGTGTCCAACACTGCCTTGGCCTACAAATTGCCCACAGTCTCCTCAACTCTGTCGCCTTGCAGTTTTGACCGTGTTATCCTGCTTCTCGACCACTACTTTGGTTTCGACATCGCCTGCAGTGTTTTCAGGTGTCTCAACCTCTAGCTCTGCTACTGTGTCAGCAAGAGTGTTGAATAGTATCTTTGCCTCTACATCGCTTAGTATGTTGACAAGTATCCCGGCCTCTACCTCCGCTAGGGTACAAGCTAACTAGCGTGTCGAAAATGGTCTTGGCCTCCACATCTAGTGGATTGTCAGCCAGCGTGTCGACCAGTGTGTTGCAAACTGTCTCTCCTGTCTCACAGTGTCTTGACTTACCCAACGCCCACTGTGTCGGCAATTCACTAGTTTCTACATCTAATAGCTTCTCAGCTAGCGTCTTGACTTGTGCCTCGGCCACGTCATTACCCAATGTGTCTCCAAGTGTCGAGAATTATCTTGCATCGGCATCCAAATTTGTCACCAAATGGGTCGGCGTGCACCTCCACTTGCCCGTGTTCCGGCATGTCGACCAGTGCTTCTCCCTAAAGGTAGTATTGTGTCTCGCTAAGTGTCTTGGCCTGCAGCTCTGCTATTTTGTCCGCCAGCGTATCTATCCAGTGCGTTGCTTGCGTCTTGTCATGCGCGTTCACCAATGTGTAGACCTTCAAATTAACCAGTGGGTTAAAGCTGTCTTTGCGTTCTCCTCTGTAAGCTAGCTTTTTCATCCGGCTACGGACCAGTGCCTTAGCGTTCACATCGCTTACACTGCCGCTAAGTGTATTGGCCTACACCTCTGCTAGTGTGTCAGCCAGCGTGTCGACCTAAACATGGCCCAGTGTCACGTCAAGTGTCTAGCAACAAAACTTTTCGAGCAGTGCCTTGGCCTCCACGTCGCCCAATCTCTACCCAGGTGTCTCTGCCTTTTTTTGCTGTCCTTTCAGGCTACGTGTCGACCAGTGCTTTGCCCTTCACTTAGCATAGTATCTCTCGGCTTCCAGCTCTGCTACCGTGTCAGGCAGGGTGTCGACCAGTGTCTTGGCCTTTACGCCAGTGTCTTGGCCTTAGTGCGGCGGCCAGCGTGTTGACCAGTGGGTCCGCCTTGACATCAAGCAGTGTGTTAAAATTGTCTATGCCCCTACTCTTCCAACCAGCGTGTAGTCTAGCGTCTCGGATTTCAAATCGCCCATTGCCCCAACATGTTTCTCCGCCTCCAATTTGTCTAGCCTGTCGGCCAGCGCTATGGTCAAAACATAGGGCTCCACATGGAAACTGTAACAGTTTCAATCTCTGCTAGACTGTCAGCAGGAGTGTCGAGCAGTCACTCTGCATGCCCCATTAATTAACCAAACGTCTTGGGCTCGTCGGCTAGCGTGTCAGCTATCGAGACGACCAGTGCCTAGGCGATCAGATCGCCCAGTTTGTTGCCTCAGCTTTTAAATCAACTAACGTGTCGCCAAATGTGACAGCCTTTACTTTTGGTACAGTGTTAGCCACCGTATTGACCAATGCCTTGGTGTCCACCTCTGCTAGCTTGGCAGTCAGCGCCACTACAAGTGCATCAGTCTGTGTCACGTCTTTCACCTCTGCAAGCTTTTCAGCCACCGTGTCTAACTGTGCCTCATCTGCCTCCAAATCGCTCAGAGTATCGTCAACTGCCTCTGTCTGAAGTTGCAAGGGTGTTAGCCAGGTTGTCGACCACTGCTTCGGCGTCCAAATCATCCAGTATGTTGTCATGTGTCTTCCTCTCAACCTCTTGTAGCGTTTTAGCCCTTGAATCCAACCGTGTTGACCAGTGCCTTATCGCCCAGTCTCTCGCCAAGTGTCTCGCTCTCCACAACTTTTACCGTGTTTGCCAGTGTGTCTAGCAGTGCTTCAGACTCCACATCGTCCATTGTGTCGCCAACTATCTCATCCTCTACTTCTGCTAGCGTGTCAGCCAGCGAGTCGACCACCTCCTCGGCTCCAACATCGCCCAGTGTGTCAGACTGCACCTCTGCTAGTGTGTTAACCAGCTTGTCGAGCAGTGTGTTAGCCTCCGCCTCGCGCAGTGTGTCGCTAGTTTCTTGCCGTTGACCTTTTTTAGCGTGTTTGCCAGCGTGTGGACCAGCGCATTAAGCTTCACATTACCCAGTGTGTCACCAACAGACCCGACCTCTACCTATGCTAGCTTGTCAGCCATATTGTTCCATATTACCCAATGTCTCGAACGCCAAGTGTATGGGTCTTTACTTTTGCTAGATTGGCAGCAAGTGTGTAGACTAGTACCTTAAACTGACCTTCTGCTAGTTTTTCAGCCAGCGTGTTCTCCAGTGTCTCGGCCCTGTCATTGCATTTTAAGTCACCAAATGTCTTGGCCTCCACCTTGGCTACCGCGTCAGCCAGCGTGAGGACCTTGACATCGCCCAACGTGTAGCCAAGGTTCTCGGCCTCCACTTTTGCTACTGATTCAGCCACACTGTTGACCAGTATCTTGGCCTCTACATAGGTTAGTGTGTTGCCAAGTATCTCCGCCTCCACCTCTGCTACTGTGTCAGCCAGACTGTCGATCAGTAACTTGGCCTCCATATCGCTCCGTGTGTCACCAAGTGTCTCGTCCTCCACCTCTGGCAGCGTGTCTGCCTTTGTGTCCAATAGTGCCTCGGCCTTCAAATCGCCTAGTGTATCGTAAATTTTTCGGTCTGCACTTGCTAGCTCGTGTTATCCAGCGTGTCGACCACTGCTTCGGCCTCCACATCGTCCAGTGTGTTCCCAAGTTTCTCCACCTCCGCCTCTGCTACTCTGTCAGCGAGAGTGTCGACAACTGTCTTGGCCTCTACATGGCTACGTGTCTCGGCCTCCACCTCTGCTAAGCTTTACCTACAGAATACACTTATGGGTGCCCCTCTTAGTGCAACCTATGTTTGCAAGCTCTTCCTAAAGGATCACTGCGTTAAAATAAACTTATTAGTGCGCCACCTTAAATGCTGCCCATGTTTGTATGCTTTATGTACAATATCACTGGGTTACACTACACTAATGGGTGCGCAACCATAAGTGCTACCTCTGTTTGTAAATGCTACCTACAGATTTACTTAGTTGCACTGCAAGTACGGGTGTCCATCCTTAAGTGCAGCCTATGTTTGTAAGCTCTACTTAAACAATCACTTATTTCCACGACACCTATGGATGCTCCACCTATAGTGCAGCCTTTGTTTGTAACCTCTACCTACCGAGTCAATAGGTTACACTACACGTATGGTTTTCCAACCTTAAGTGCAACCTCAGTTTGTTAGCTCTACGAACAGAATCGTTGTTTTACACTACACTTACAAGTGCGTTACCTTAAGTGCAGCCTATGTTTGAAAGCTCTACCTACATAAACACGAAACTTATGAGTGTCCAACCTTAAGTGGGGCCTATGTTTGTAAGCTCTACATACAGTATTACTGGGTTACACCATACATATGGCTGCGCCACCTTAAGTGCAGCCTATAATTGGCAGCTCGACCTAAAGAATCATTGAGTTACACTACACAAATGGGTGTGTAATCTTAAGTGCACTCTATTTTTGTTTGCTCTACCTACAAAGGAACTAAATTACACTACACTTATGGGTACGCCACCTTAAGTGCGGCCTATGGTTATAAACTTTACCTACAGCATCACTGGGTTAGACTACACTAATGCGTGCGCCAACTTAATCGCCGCCTCTTTTTGTAAAATCTACCTACAAAATCACTAAGTTACAATCACAAAGTAAATTCAAGATTTTGGCCGATTTCAAGATTTTAGCCTTCCTAAATCCTGAATTCAAGATTTTGGCCGATTTCAATATTTTAGCTTTCCAAAATCCTGAATTCGAGATTTTAGCTTTCCAAAATCTTGAATTCAAGATTTTGGCCGACTTCAAGATTTTAGCTTTCCAAATCCTGGATTCTCGATTTTGGCCGATTTCAAGATTTTAGGTTTACAAAATCCTGAATTAAAGATTCTGGCCCATTTCAAGATTTTAGTTTTTCAAAATCCTAAATTCAAGATTTTGGCCGACTTCAAGATTTTAGCTTTCCAAATCCTGGATTCTCGATTTTGGCCGATTTCAAGATTTTAGGTTTACAAAATCCTGAATTAAAGATTCTGGCCCATTTCAAGATTTTAGTTTTTCAAAATCCTAAATTCAAGATTTTGGCCGATTTCAAGATTTTAGCTTTCCAAAATCTTGAATTTAAGATATTGGCCGTTTTCAAGATTTAAGCTTTCATAAATCCTAAACTCAAAATTTTGGCCGTTTTTAGGATTTTAGCTTTCCAAAATCCCGAACTCAAGATTTTGACCGATTTCAAGATTTTGATTTTCCAAAACCCTGAATACAAGATTTTGGCCGATTTCAAGATTTTGGCTTTGCAAAATCCCGAATACAAGATTTTCGCTAATTTCAAGATTTTAGCTTTCCAAAATTCTGAATTGAAGATTTTGCCGATTTCAAGATTTTAGCTTTCCATAATCCCAAATTCAACATTTTGGCTGAAATCAGTATTAAAGCTTTACAAAACCGTGAATTAAAGATTTTGCCGATTTCAAGATTTTAGCTTTCCATAATCCCAAATTCAACATTTTCGCTGAAATCAGTATTAAAGCTTTACAAAACCGTGAATTAAAGATTTTGCCGATTTCAAGATTCTAGCTTTCCAAAATCCTGTATTTAAGAATTTGACGAATTTCATGATTTTAGCTTTCCAAAATGCTAAAAAGAAGGGTTTTGGCCGATTTCAAGATTTCACCTTTTTAAAATCCTGAATAAAGGATTTTAGCCGAATTGAAGATTTTACCTTTCCAAAATCCTGAAATCAAGATTTTGGCCGATTTCAAGATCTTAGCTTTCCAAAATCCTAGATTGAAGATTTTAGCCGATTTCAACATTTAAGCTTTCCAAAATCCTGTATTCAAGACTTAGGCCGATTTCAAGATCTTAGCTTCCCCAAATCCTGAATTCAACATTTTAGCCGATTTCGAGATTTAAGCTTTCCATAATCCAGAATTCATGATTGTGGCCGATTTCAACATTTTAGCTTTCCAAAATCCTGCATTCAAGATTTTGGGCAATTTCAAGATCTTAGCTTTACAAAATGCTAAATTCAAGATTTTGGCGGATTCCAAGATTTTACCTTTCCAGAACCCCGAATTTAAGATTTTGGCCGATGTGAAGATCCTAGCTTTACAAAATGCAGAATTTAAGATTTTGGCCGATTTCAAGATTTTAGCTTTCAAAAATCCTTAATTTAAGATTGTTGGCGATTTGAAGATCTTAGCTTGCCAAAATCGTGAATTCAAGATTTTGGCCGATTTGAAGATTTCACCTTTCGAAAATCGTGAATTCAAGATTTTGCCTGATTTAAAGATCTTAGCTTCCCAAATCCTAAATTCAAGATTTTGGGTGATTTGAGGATCTTAGCTTTTCAAAATCGTAAATTCAAGATTTTTGGCCGATTTCAATATCTTAGCTTTCCAAAATCCTGAATTCAAGACTTTGGCCGATTTGAAATTGTCAGCTTTCCAAAGTCCTGAATTGAAGATTTAGCCCGATTTCAAGATATTAGCTTTCCAAAATGTTGAATTCAAGATCTTGGCCGATTTCAAGATCTTAGCCTTTCAAAATCCTGAATTCAAGATTTGTGACGATTTCAAGATTTTAGCTTTCAAAAATCCTGAATTCCAGATTTCGGCCGATTTCAAGATATTAGCTTTCCAAAATGTTGAATTCAAGATCTTGGCCGATTTCAAGATCTTAGCCTTTCAAAATCCTGAATTCAAGATTTCTGACGATTTCAAGATTTTAGCATTCAAAAATCCTGAATTCAAGATTTTGGCCGATTTCAAGATCTTAGCTTTCCAAAATCAGGAACTCAAGATTTTCGCGGATTCCAAGATTTTACCTTTCCAGAACCCTGAATTAAAGATTTTGGCCGATGTCAAGATCTTAGTTTTCCAAAATGCTGAATTCAAGATTTTGGCCGAATTCAAGATCTTGGCTATCCAAAAGCTTGAATTCAAGATTCTGGCCGATTTCAAGAGCTTAGCTTTTCAAAATCCTGAATTCAAGATTTTAGCACATTTTAGGATTTTAGCTTTCCAAAATCCTGAATTCAGCATTTTGGCCGATTTCAAGATCTTAGCTTTTCAAAATCCTGAACTCAACATTTTGGCCGATTTTAAGATCTTAGCTTTCCAAAACCCTGAATTCAAGATTTTGGCCGATTTCAAGATCTTAGCTTTCCAAAATCCTGAATTCAGCATTTTGGCCGATTTCAAGATCTTAGCTTTTCAAAATCCTGAACTCAACATTTTGGCCGATTTTAAGATCTTAGCTTTCCAAAACCCTGAATTCAAGATTTTGGCCGATTTCAAGATCTTAGCATTCTAAAATCCTGAACTCGAAATTTTGGCCGTTTTCAAGATCTTAGCATTCCAAAATCCTAAATTTAAGATTTTGGCCGATTTCAAGATTTTAGCTTTCCTAAATCGTGAATTTAAGATTTTGGCTCATTTCAAGATTTTAGCTTTCCAAAATCTGGAATTTAAGATTTTGGCCGATTTGAAGATTTTACCTTTCCAAGATCGTGAATTCAAGATTATGGCCGATTTTAAGATCTTAGCTTTCCAAAATCCTCAATTTAAGATTTTGGGCGATTTTAAGATCTTAGCTTTTCAAAATCTTGTTTTCAAAGTTTTGGCCGATTTCAAGTTCTTAGCTTTCCAAAATTCTGAATTCTAGATTTTGGCCGATTTCAAGATCTTAGCTTTCCAAAAGCTTGAATTCAAGATTCTGGCCGATTTCAAGATCTTAGCTTTTCAAAATCCTGAATTCAAGATTTTAGCACATTTTAGGATTTTAGCTTTCCAAAATCCTGAATTCAAGATTTTGGCCGATTTCAAGATCTTAGTTTTTAAAGTCCTGAATTCAAGATTTTTGCCGATTTCAAGATTTCAGCTTTCCAAAATCCTGAATTCAAGATTTTGGCCGATTTCAAGATCTCAGCTTTTCAAAATCCTGAATTCAAGATTTTGACCGATTTCAAGATTTTAGGTTTCCAAAATCCTGAATTTAAGATTTTGGCCGATTTCAAGATCTTAGCTTTCCAAAATCCTGAATTCAGCATTTTGGCCGATTTCAAGATCTTAGCTTTTCAAAATCCTGAACTCTACATTTTGGCCGATTTTAAGATCTTAGCTTTCCAAAACCCTGAATTCAAGATTTTGGCCGATTTCAAGATCTTAGCATTCTAAAATCCTGAACTCAAAATTTTGGCCGTTTTCAAGATCTTAGCATTCCAAAATCCTAAATTTAAGATTTTGGCCGATTTCAAGATTTTAGCTTTCCTAAATCGTGAATTTAAGATTTTGGCTCATTTCAAGATTTTAGCTTTCCAAAATCTGGAATTTAAGATTTTGGCCGATTTGAAGATTTTACCTTTCCAAGATCGTGAATTCAAGATTATGGCCGATTTTAAGATCTTAGCTTTCCAAAATCCTCAATTTAAGATTTTGGGCGATTTTAAGATCTTAGCTTTTCAAAATCTTGTTTTCAAAGTTTTGGCCGATTTCAAGATCTTAGCTTTCCAAAATCTTGAGTTCAAGATTTCCGCCGATTTCAAGATCTTAGTTTTTAAAGTCCTCAATTCAAGATTTGTGCCGATTTCAAGATTTTAGGTTTCAAAAATCCTGAATTCAAGATTTTGGTCGATGTGAAGATCTTAGCTTTTCAAAATCCTGAATTCAAGATTTTGACCGATTTCAAGATTTTAGCTTTCCGAAATCCTAAATTAAGCATTTTTGCCCATTTTTAGATTTTACCTTTCAAAAACCGTGAATTCAGCATTTTGGCCGATTTCAAGATCTTAGCTTTTCAAAATCCTGAACTCAAGATTTTGGCCGATTTTAAGATCTTAATTTTCCAAAACCCTGAATTCAAGATTTTGGCCGATTTCAAGATCTTAGCATTCTAAAATCCTGAACTCAAGATTTTGGCCGTTTTCAAGATCTTAGCTTTCCAAAATCCTAAATTTAATATTTTGGCCGATTTCAAGATTTTACCTTTCCTAAATCGTGAATTTAAGATTTTGGCTCATTTCAAGATTTTAGCTTTCCAAAATCTGGAATTCAAGATTTTGGCCGATTTGAAGATTTTACCTTTCCAAGATCGTGAATTCAAGATTATGGCCGATTTTAAGATCTTAGTTTTCCAAAATCCTCAATTTAAGATTTTGGGCGATTTTAAGATCTTAGCTTTTCAAAATCTTGAATTCAAGAGTTTGGCCGATTTCAAAACCTTAGCTTTCCAAAATGCTAACTTTAAGATTTGGCCCGATTTCAAGTCTTAGCTTTCCAAAATCCTGAATTCAAGATTTGGGCCGATTTCAAGATTTTAGCTTATCAGAATCCTGAATTCAAGACTTTGGCGGATGTCAAGATTTTAGCTATCCAAAGTCCTGAATTCAAGATTTTAGCCGAATTCAAGATTTTACCTTTCCAAAATCCTGAATTCAAGACTTTTGCCGATTTCAAGATTTTAACTTTCCAAAATCCTGAATTCAAGATTTTGGCCCATTTCAAGATTTTAGGTTTCCAAAATCAGAAATTCAAGTCTTTGCCGGATTTCAAGATTTTAGCTTTCTAAAATCTTGAATTAAAGATTTTAGCCGATTTCAAGATTTTACCTTTCCAAAATGCTGAATTCAAGATTTGGGCCGTCTTCAAGATCTTAGCTTTGAAAAATCCTGAATTCAAGATTTTGGCTGATTTCAAGATCTTAGCTTTCCAAAATCCTGAATTCAAGATTTTGGCTAAATTTAAGATCTTAGCTTTCCAAAATCCTGAATTCAAGATCTTGGCCGATTTCAAGAGCTGAGCTTTCCAAAATTCTGAATCCAAGATTTTGGCTAATTTAAAGATCTTAGCTTTCCAAAATCCTGATTTCAAGATTCTGGCCGATTTCAACATTTTAGCTTTCCAAAATCCTAAATTCAAGATTTCGGCAGATTCCAAGAGTTTACCTTTCCTGAACCGTGAATTTGATATTTTCGCTGATTTCAAGATCTTAGCTTTTCAAAATCCTGAATTCAAGATTCTGGTCGATTTCAAGATTTTAGCTTTCAAAAATCCTTAATTTAAGATTTTGGGTGATTTCAAGATCTTAGCTTTCCAAAATCATGAATTCAAGTTTTTGGCCGATTTGAAGATCTTACCTTTTAAAAACCTCATTTCAAGATCTTGGGCGATATAAAGATCTTAGCTTTCCAGATCCTGAATTCAAGATTTTTGGCGATTTCAAGATCTTAGCTTTTCAAAATCCTAAATTCAAGTTTTTGGCCGATTTCAATATCTTAGCTTTCCAAAATCCTGAATTCAAGAGTTCGGCCGATTTCAAAATCTTAGCTTTCCAAAATCCTAATTTGAAGATTTGGAAAGATTTTAAGATGTTAGCATTCCAAAATCCTGAATTCAAGATTTGGGCCGATTTCAAGATCTTAGCTTTCTAAAATACTGAATTCAAGAATTTGGCCGAATTCAAGATCTTAGCTTTCCAAAATCCTGAATTCAAGATTTGTGCCGATTTCAAGATTTTAGCTTTTAAAAATCCTGAATTCAAGACTTTGGCCGATGTCAAGATCTTAGCTTTCTAATATCCTGAATTCAAGATTTTGGCCTATTTCAAGATTTTATCTTTCCGAAATCGTGAATTAAGCATTTTGGCCGATTTTAAGAGTTTACCTTTCGAAAATCGTGAATTCAAGATATGTGCCGATTTCAAGATCTTAGCTTTCCAAAATCCAGAATTCATGACTTGGGCCGATTCAACATTTTAGCTTTTCATAATCCTGAATTCAAGATTTTGGCCGATTTCAAGATCTTGGCTGATTTCAAGAGCTGAACTTTCCAAAATCGTGAATTCAAGATTTTGGCCGATTTCGAGATTTAAGCTTTCCAAAATCCAGAATTCATGATTTGGACCGATTTCAAGATTTTTGCCGATTTCAAGATTAAACGTTTCCCAAAGACTGAATTCAAGACTTAGGCCGATTTCAAGATCTTAGCTTTCCCAAATACTGAATTCAAGACTTAGGCCGATTTCAAGATCTTAGCTTTCCAAAATCCAGAATTCATGACTTGGGCCGATTTCAACATTTTGGGTTTCCATAATCCTGAATTCAACATTTTAGCCGATTTCAAGATCTTAGTTTTTCAACATCCTGAATTCAAGACCTTGGCCGATTTCAAGAGCTGAGCTTTCCAAAATCGTGAATTCAAGATTATGGCAGATTTCAAGATCTCAGCTTTCCAAAATCCTGAATTCAAGATTTTGGCGGATTGCAAGATTTTACCTTTCCAGAACCCTGAATTAAAGATTTTTTGCCGATGTCAAGATCTTGGCTTTCCAAAATGCTGAATTGAAGATTCTGGCCCATTTCAAGATTTTAGCTTTCAAAAATCCTTCATTTAAGATTTTGGGTGATTTCAAGATCTTAGCTTTCAAAAAGCGTGAAATCAAGAGTTTGGCCGATGTGAAGATTATAGCTTTCCAAAATCGTGAACTCAAGATTTTGGCCGATTTGAAGATCTTACCTTTCCAAAATCGTGAATTCGAGATTTTTGCCGATTTCGAGATTTAAGCTTTCCAAAATCCAGAATTCTTGATTTGGGCCGATTTCAACATTTTAGCTTTCCAAAATCCTAAATTCAAGATTTTGGCCTTTTTCTAGATCTTAGCTTTCCAAAATCCTAAATTCAAGATTTTGGCGGATTCCAAGATTTCACCTTTCCAGAACCCTGAATTTAAGATTTTGGCGGATGTGAAGATCTCAGCTTTCCAAAATGCTGAATTTAAGATTCTGGCGGATTTCAAGATTTTAGCTTTCAAAAATCCTTAATTTAGGATTTTGGGTGATTTCAAGATCTTAGCTTTCGAAAATCATGAATTCAAAATTTTGGCCGATTTCAAGATTTTTGCTCTCCAAAATCGTGAATTCAAGATTTTAGCCGATTTCAAGACCTTAGCTTTCAAAAATCCTGAATTCAAGATTTTGGCCGATTTCTAGATCTTAGCTTTCCAAAATCCTAAGTTTAAGATTGTGGCGGATTCCAAGATTTTACCTTTCCAGAACCCTTAATTTAAGATTTTGGCCGATGTTAAGATCTTAGCTTTCCAAAATGCTGAATTTAAGATTCTGGCCCATTTCAGCATTTTAGCTTCCAAATATCCTTAATTTAAGATTTTGGGTGATTTCAAGATCTTAGCTTTCCAAAATCGTAAATTCAAGATTTTGGCCGATTTGAAGATCTTAGCTTTCCAAATCCTGAATTCAAGTTTTTGGCCGATTTTAATATCTCAGCTTTTTAAAAATTCTGAATTCAACATTTTGGCCGATTTCAAGATCTTAGCTTTCCAAAATCCTGAATTCAAGATTTTGGCCGATTTCAAGATTTTTACCGATTTCAAGATTAAAGCTTTCCCAAATCCTGAATTCAAGATTCTCGCCGATTTCGAGATTTAAGCTTTCCAAATCCAGAATTCATGATTTGGGCCGATTTCTACATTTTAGCTTTCCAAAATCCTAAATTCAAGATTTTGGCCTTTTTCTAGATCTTAGCTTTCCAAAATGGTAAATTCAAGATTTTGGCGGATTCCAAGATTTTACCTTTCCAGAACCCTGAATTTAAGATTTTGGCCGATGTGAAGAATTTAGCTTTCCAAAATGCTGAATTTAAGATTCTGGCCGATTTCAAGATTTTAGCTTTCAAAAATCCTGAATTCAAGATTTTGGCCGATTTCCAGATCTTAGCTTTCCAAAATCCTAAATTCAAGATTTTGGCGGATTCCAAGAGTTTACCTTTCCAGAACCCTCAATTTAAGTTTTTGGCCGATGTTAAGATCTTAGCTTTCCAAAATGCTGAATTTAAGATTTTGGCCCATTTCAAGATTTTAGCTTTCCAAAATCGTGAATTCAAGATTTTGGTCAGTTTGAAGATTTTACCTTTCCAAAAAGGTGAATTCAAGATTTTGGCCGATATGAAGATCTTAGCTTTCCAAATCCTGAATTCAAGATTTTGGGTTATTTCAAGATCTTAGCTTCCGAAAATCGTGAATTCAAGATTTTGGCCGATTTCAAGATTTTAGCTTTCCAAAATCGTGAATTGAAGATTTCGGCCGATTAGAAGATCTTACCTTTCCAAAATTGTGAATTCAAGATTTTAGCCGATTTTGAGTTTTAAGCTTTCCAAAATCCAGGACTGATGATTGGGGCCGATTTCAACATTTTAGCTTTCCAAAATCCTAAATTCAAGATTTTGGCCTTTTTCTAGATCTTAGCTTTCCAAAATCCTAAATTGAAGATTTTGGCAGATCCCAAGATTTTACCTTTCCAGAACCCTGAATTTATGATTTTGGCCGATATGAAGATCTTAGCTTTCAAAAATGCTGAATTTAAGATTCTGGCCGATTTCAAGATTATAGCTTTCAAAAATCCTTAATTTAAGATTTTAAGTGATTTCAACATCTTAGCTTTCGAAAATCGTGAATTCAAGATTTTGGACGATTTCAAGATTTTAGCTTTCCAAAATCGTGAATTCAAGATTTTGGCTGATTTCTAGATCTTAGCTTTCCAAAATCCTAAGTTTAAGATTTTTGCGGATTCCAAGATTTTACCTTTCCAGAACCCTAAATTTAAGATTTTGGCCGATGTTAAGATCTTAGCTTTCCAAAATGCTGAATTCAAGATTCTGGCCGATTTCAGGATTTTAGCTTTCAAAAATCCTTAATTTAAGATTTCTGCCGATGTTAAGATTTTAGCTTTCCAAAATCGTGAATTCAAGATTTTGGCCGATTTGAAGATCTTAGCTTTCCAAATCCTAAATTCAAGATTTTGGGTGATTTCAACATCTTAGCTTTTCAAAATCCGGGATTGAAGTTTTTGGCTGAATTCAGTATCTTAGCTTTCCAAAATCCTAAATTCAAGAGTTTGGCCGATTTCAAAATCTTAGCTTTCCAAAATCCTAACTTGAAGATTTAGCCCGATTTCAAGATCTTAGCAGTCCAAAATCCTGAATTCAAGATTTAGGCCGATTTCAAGATGTTAGCTTTCGAAAATCCTGAATTCAAGATTTTGGACGAATTCATGATCATAGCTTTCCAACATCCTGAATTCAAGATTTGTGCCGATTTCAAGATATTATCTTTCCGAAATCCTGAGTTAAGCATTTTGGCCGATTTTAAGATTTTACCTTTCCAAAATCGTGAATTCAAGATCTTAGTTTTTAAAAATCCTGAATTCAAGATGTTGGCCGATTTCAAGAGCTGAGCTTTCCAAAATCCTGAATTCAAGATTTTGGCCGATTTCAAGATCTTAGCTTTCAAAAATCCTGAATTCAAGATTTTGGCCCATTTCGAGATTTAAGCTTTGCAAAATCCTAAATTCAAGAATCTTGCGGATTCCAAGATTTTACCTTTCCAGAACCCTGAATTTAAGATTTTGGCCGATTTCAAGATTTTAGCTTTCCAAAATCGTGAATTCAAGATTTTAGGCGATTTCAAGACCTTAGCTTTCAAAAATCCTGAATTCAAGATTTTGGCCGATTTCTAGATCTTAGCTTTCCAAAATCCTAAGTTTAAGATTTTGGCGGATTCAAGGATTTTACCTTTCCAGAACCCTAAATTTAAGATTTTGGCCGATGTTAAGATCTTAGCTTTCCAAAATGCTGAATTCAAGATTCTGGCCGATTTCAGGATTTTAGCTTTCAAAAATCCTTAATTTAAGATTTTGGCCGATGTTAAGATTTTAGCTTTCCAAAATCGTGAATTCAAGATTTTGGCCCACTTGAAGATCTTAGCTTTCCAAATCCTAAATTCAAGATTTTCGGTTATTTCAACATGTTAGCTATTCAAAATCCTGAATTCATGTTTTTGGCCGATTTCAATATCTTAGCTTTCCAAAATCCTGAATTCAAAAGTTTGGCCGATTTCAAGATTTTACCTTTCCAAAATGCTGAATTCAAGATTTTGGTCGATTTCAAGATCTTAGCTTTCGAAAATCCTGAATTCAAAATTTTGGCCGATTTCAAGAGCTAAGGTTTCCAAAATCCTGAATTCAAGATTTTGGCTGAATTTAAGATCTTAGCTTTCCAAAATCCTGAATTCAAGATTTGTGCCGATTTCAAGATTTTAGCTTTCAAAAATCCCTAATTCAACATTTTGGCCGATGTCAAGATCTTAGCTTTCCAATATCCTGAATTCAAGATTTTGGCCGATTTCAAGATTTTACCTTTCCGAAATCCTGAATTAAGCATTTCGGCCGATTTTAAGATTTTACCTTTACAAAATCGTGCATTTAAAGATTTTTGGTCGATATCAAGATCTTCGTTTTTCAACATGCTGAATTCAAGATCTTGGCCGATTTCAAGATCTGAGCTTTCCAAAATCCTGAATTCAAGATTTTGGCCGATTTTAAGATTTTAGGCCATTTGAAGATTTAAGCTTTCTAAAATCCTGAATTCAAGACTTAGGCCGATTTCAAGATCTTAGCTTTCAGAAATCCAGAATTCTAGATTTTGGCCTATTTTAACATTTTAGCTTACAAAAAATCCTAAATTCAAGATTTTGGCCGATTTCAAGAGCTTAGCTTTCAGAAATCCTGAATTTAAGATTATCCCAGATTACAAGATTTTTTCTTTCCAAAATCTTAAATTCAAGATTTTTGCCGATTTTAAGATTTTAGCTTTCCAAAATCTTGAATTCACGATTTTGGCCGATTTGAGGACTTTACCTTTCCAAATTCGTGAATTCAAGATTTGGGCCGATTTCAAGATGTTAGCTTTACAAAATCCTGAACTCAATATTTTGGGCGATTTCAAGATCTTAGCTTTCCATAATCCTGAATTCAAGATTTTAGCCGATTTCAAGATCTTACTTTTTCAAAATCCTAAATTGAAGATTTTGGCCAATTTGAAGATTTTGGCTTTCCAAAATCCTAAATTCTAGATTTTGGCCGCATTTAAGATCTTAGTTTTTTAAAATCCTAAATTCAAGATTTTGGCCGATTTCAATATTTTAGCTTTCCCAAATTCTGAATTCAAGATTTGTGCCGACTTCAAGATCTTAGCTTTCCGAAGTCGTGAATTCAAGATTTTGGCCGAATTCAAGATCTTAGCGTTCCAAAATCCTGATTTCAAGATTTGTGCGATTCAAGATTTTTGCTTTCCAATATCCTGAATTTAATATTTTGGCCGATTTCAAGATATTTTCTTTCGGAAATCCTGAATTAAGCATTTTGGCCGATTTTAAGATTTTACCTTCCCAAAATCGTAAATTCAAGATTTTAGCCGATTTCAAGATCGTAGTTTTTCAAAATCCTGAATTCAAGATCTTGGCCGATTTCAAGAGCTGAGCTTTCAAAAATCCTGAATTCAAGATTTTGGGCAATTTGAAGATCTTAGCTTTCCAAAATCCTGAATTCAAGATTTTGGCCGATTTCAAGATTTTTGCCGATTTCAAGATTAAAGCTTTCCCAAGTCCTGAATTCAAGACTTAGGCCTATTTCAAGATCTTAGCTTTCCCAAATCCTGAATTCAAGATTTTGGCCGACTTCGAGATTTTTGCTTTCCAAAATCGTGATTTCAAGATTTTGGCCGATTCGAAGATTTTATCTTTCTAAAATCGTGAATTCCAGATTTTGGCCGATTTGAAGATCTTAGCTTTCCATATCCTGAATTCAAGATTTTGGGTGATCTCAAGATCTTACCTTTCAAAATCCTGAATTCAAGTTTTTGGCGGATTTCAAGATCTTAGCTTTCCAAAATCGTGTACTCAAGATTTTGGTCCATTTGAAGATCTTAGCTTTCCAAATCCTGAATTCAAGATTTTGAGTCATTTCAAAATCTTAGCTTTCCAAAATCGTAAATTGAAGATTTGGCCCGATTTCAAAATCTTAGCTTTCCAAAATCCGAAAATGAAGATGTGGTCCGATTTCAAGATCTTAGCTTACCAAAATCTTGAATTTAAGATTTTGGCCGATTTCAAGATTTTAGCTTTCCAAATCCTGAATTCAAGATTTTGGCCGATTTCTAGATTTTACCTTTCAAAAATCCTGAATTCAAGATTTTGGCTGATTTCAAAAGCTAAGCTTTCCAAGATCCCGAACTCAAGATTTTGGCTCAATTTAAGTTCTTAGCTTTCAAAAATGCTGAATTTAAGATTTTGGCCGATGTCATGCTCTTAGCTTTCCAATATCTTAAATTCAAGGTTTTGGCCGATTTCAAGGTTTTACCTTTTCGAAATGCTGAATTAAGCATTTCGGCCGATTTTAAGAGTTTACCTTTCAAAAATCGTAAATTTAAGATTTTTGCCGATTACAAGATCTTAGTTTTTAAAAATCCTCAATTCAAGATCTTGGCCGATTTCAAGAGCTGAGCTTTTCAAAATCCTGAATTCAAGATTTTGGCCGATTTCAAGATCTTAGCTTTCCAAAATCCTGAATTCAAGATTTTGACGAATTTTAAGATTTTAGCAGATTTCAAGATTTAAGCTTTCAAAAATCCAGGATTCAAGACTTAGGCCGATTTCAAGATCTTAGCTTTCCCAAATCCAGATTTCAAGAGTTTCGCCGATTTCAAGATGTTAGGTTTCCAAAATCCTGAATACAAGATTTTGGCCGGTTTCAAGATATTAGCTTTCCCAAATCCAGATTCCAAGATTTTGGCCGATTTCAAGATCTTAGCTTTCCAAAATCCTGAATCCAAGATTTGTGCCGATTTCCAGATATTAGCTTTCCAAAATCCTGAATCCACGATTTGTGCCGATTTCCAGATATTAGCTTTCAAAAATCTTGAATTCAAGATTTTGGGCGATGTCAAGATCTTAGCTTTCCAATATCCTAAATTGAAGATTATGGCCGACTTCAAGATTTTATCTTTCCGAAATCCTGAATTAAGCATTTTGGCCGATTTTAAGATTTTACCTTTCCAAAATCGTGAATTCAAGATTTTGGCCGCTTTTAAGATCTTAGCTTTCCAATATCCTAAATTGAAGATTATGGCCGACTTCAAGATTTTATCTTTCCGAAATCCTGAATCAAGCATTTTGGCCGATTTTAAGATTTTACCTTTCCAAAATCGTGAATTCAAGATTTGGGCCGATTTCAAGATCTTAGCTTTCCAAAATCCGGAATTTAAGATGTGCGCCGATTTTAACATCTTAGCTTTCCAATGTCCTGAATTCAAGATTTTGGCCGATTTCGAGATTTTAGCTACCAAAAATTGTGAATTCAAGATTTTGACCGATTTCAAGATTTTAGCTTTCCACAATTGTGAATTCAAGATTTTTGCCAATTTTAAGATTTTAGCCGATTTCAAGATATAAGCTTTACAAAATCCTGAATTCAAGATTTGGGCCGATTTCAAGATCTTAGCTTTCCAAAATCCGGAATTTAAGATGTGCGCCGATTTTAACATCTTAGCTTTCCAATGTCCTGAATTCAAGATTTTGGCCGATTTCGAGATTTTAGCTACCAAAAATTGTGAATTCAAGATTTTGACCGATTTCAAGATTTTAGCTTTCCACAATTGTGAATTCAAGATTTTTGCCAATTTTAAGAGTTTGGCCGATTTCAAGATCTTAGCTTTCCAAAATTCTCAATTCAAGATTTCGGCGGATTTCAAGATCTTTGCAGTCGAGAATCCTGAATTCAAGATTTGGGCCGATTTCAAGATCTTAGTTTTCCAAAATCCTTAATTCAAGATTTTAGTTTTCCAAAATCCTGAATTCAAGATTTTGACCGATTGCAAGATCTTAGCTTTCCAAAATGATGAATTCAAGATTTTGGCCGATTTCAAGATCTTAGCTTTATATAATCCTGAATTCAAAATTTTTGCGGATTTCAAGATTTTACCTTTCCAGAACCCTCAATTCAAGATTTTAGACGATGTCAAGATCTTAGCTTTCCAAAATCCTGAATTTCAGATTCTGGCCGATCTCAATATTTTAGCTTTTAAAAATCCTTAGTTTAAGATTTTGGCCCATTTCAAGATGTTAGCTTTCCAAAATCGTAAATTCAAGATTATGGCCGGTTTGAGGATTTTACGTTTCGAAAATCCTGAATTCAAGATTTTGGCCGATTTCAAGATTTCACCTTTCCAAAATGCTGAATTCAAGATTTTGGCCGATTTCAAGATCTTAGCTTTCCAAAATCCTGAATTTAAGATTTTTGCGATTTCAAGATTTTAGCTTTCAAAAATCCTAAATTCAGGATTTTGGCCGATTTTAAGATCTTAGCATTCGAAAATCATGAATTCAAGATTTGGGCCGATGTCAAGATTTTAGCTTTTAAAAATACTGAATTCAAGATTTTGGCCGATTTCACGATTTTACCTTTGCGAAATCCTGAATTAAGCATTTTGGCCGATTTTAAGATTTTACCTTTCCAAAATCGTAAATTCGAGATTTTACCCGAATTCAAGATCTTAGTTTTTCAAAATCCTGAATTCAAGATCTTGGCCGATTTTAAGAGCTGAGCTTTACAAAATCGTGAATTCAAGATTTTGGCCAATTACAAGATCTTAGCTTTCCAAAATCCTGAATTCAAGATTTTGGCCGATTTTAAGATTTTTGCCGATTTCAAGATTAAAGCTTTCCAAAATCCTGAATTCAAGACTTAGACCGATTTTAAGATCTTGGGTTTCCAAAAACCTGAATTCAAGATTTTGCCCGATTTCGAGATTTAAGCTTTCAAAAATGAATAATTCAGGATGTTGGCCGCTTTCAACATTTTAGCTTTCCAAAATCCTGAATTCAAGATTTTGGCCGATTTCTAGATCTTAGCTTTCCAAAATGCTGAATTTAAGATTCTGGCCGATTTCAAGATTTTAGCTTTCAAAAATTCTTGATTTAAGATTTTGGGTGATTTCAAGATTTGAGCTTTCCAAAATCGTAGAATCAAGATTTTGGCCGATTTCAAGATTTTACCTCTCCAAAATCGTGAATTCATGATTCTGGCCGATTTGAAGATCTTAGCTTTCCAAATCCTAAATTCAAGATTTTCTGTGATTTGAAGATCTTAGCTTTTCAAAATCCTGGATTCAAGTTTTTGGCCGATCTCAATATCTTAGCTTTCCAAAATCCTGAATTCAAGAGTTTGGGTGATTTCAAGCTCTTAGCTTTATAAAATCCTGGATTCAAGTTTTTGGCCAATTTTAATATCTTAGCTTTCCAAAATCCCGAATTCAAGATTTTGGTCGATTTCAAGATTTTAGCTTTCCAAAATCCTTAATTCAAGATTTGTGCCAATTTCAAGATTTTAGTTTTCAAAAATCCTGAATTCAGGATTTTGGCCGATTTTAAGATCTTAGCATTCGAAAATCATGAATTCAAGATTTGGGCCGATTTCAAGATCTTAGCTTTCCAAAATCCTGAATTCAAGATTTTGGCCGATTTCTATTTCTTTGCTTTCCAAAATCCTAAACTCAAGATTTTGGCGGATTCCAAAATTTTACCTTTCCAGAACCCTGAATTTAAGAGTTTGGCCGATGTCAAGATCTTAGCTTTCCAAAATACTGAGTTTAAGATTCTGGCCAATTTCAAGATTTTAGCTTTCAAAAATATTTAATTTAAGATTTTGGGTGATTTCAAGAACTTAGCTTTCAAAAATCGTGAATTCAAGATTTTGGCCGATTTCAAGATGTTAGCTTTCCAAAATCCTGAATTCAAGATTTTGGCCGATTTCAAGATTTCACCTTTCCAAAATGCCGAATTGAAGATTTTGGCCGATTTCAAGATCTTAGCTTTCCAGAATCCTGAATTTAAGATTTTTGCGATTTCAAGATTTTAGCTTTCAAAAATCCTAAATTCAGGATTTTGGCCGATTTTAAGATCTTAGCATTCGAAAATCATGAATTCAAGATTTGGGCCGATGTCAAGATTTTAGCTTTTAAAAATACTGAATTCAAGATTTTGGCCGATTTCAAGATTTTACCTTTGCGAAATCCTGAATTAAGCATTTTGGCCGATTTTAAGATTTTACCTTTCCAAAATCGTAAATTCGAGATTTTACCCGAATTCAAGATCTTAGTTTTTCAAAATCCTGAATTCAAGATCTTGGCCGATTTTAAGAGCTGAGCTTTACAAAATCGTGAATTCAAGATTTTGGCCAATTACAAGATCTTAGCTTTCCAAAATCCTGAATTCAAGATTTTGGCCGATTTTAAGATTTTTGCCGATTTCAAGATTAAAGCTTTCCAAAATCCTGAATTCAAGACTTAGACCGATTTTAAGATCTTGGGTTTCCAAAAACCTGAATTCAAGATTTTGCCCGATTTCGAGATTTAAGCTTTCAAAAATGAATAATTCAGGATGTTGGCCGCTTTCAACATTTTAGCTTTCCAAAATCCTGAATTCAAGATTTTGGCCGATTTCTAGATCTTAGCTTTCCAAAATGCTGAATTTAAGATTCTGGCCGATTTCAAGATTTTAGCTTTCAAAAATTCTTGATTTAAGATTTTGGGTGATTTCAAGATTTGAGCTTTTCAAAATCGTAAAATCAAGATTTTGGCCGATTTCAAGATTTTACCTCTCCAAAATCGTGAATTCATGATTCTGGCCGATTTGAAGATCTTAGCTTTCCAAATCCTAAATTCAAGATTTTCTGTGATTTGAAGATCTTAGCTTTTCAAAATCCTGGATTCAAGTTTTTGGCCGATCTCAATATCTTAGCTTTTCAAAATCCTGAATTCAAGAGTTTGGGTGATTTCAAGCTCTTAGCTTTATAAAATCCTGGATTCAAGTTTTTGGCCAATTTTAATATCTTAGCTTTCCAAAATCCCGAATTCAAGATTTTGGTCGATTTCAAGATTTTAGCTTTCCAAAATCCTGAATTCAAGATTTGTGCCAATTTCAAGATTTTAGTTTTCAAAAATCCTGAATTCAGGATTTTGGCCGATTTTAAGATCTTAGCATTCGAAAATCATGAATTCAAGATTTGGGCCGATTTCAAAATCTTAGCTTTCCAAAATCCTGAATTCAAGATTTTGGCCGATTTCTATTTCTTTGCTTTCCAAAATCCTAAACTCAAGATTTTGGCGGATTCCAAAATTTTACCTTTCCAGAACCCTGAATTTAAGAGTTTGGCCGATGTCAAGATCTTAGCTTTCCAAAATACTGAGTTTAAGATTCTGGCCAATTTCAAGATTTTAGCTTTCAAAAATATTTAATTTAAGATTTTGGGTGATTTCAAGAACTTAGCTTTCAAAAATCGTGAATTCAAGATTTTGGCCGATTTCAAGATTTTAGCTTTCAAAAATCGTGAATTCAAGATTTTGGCCGATTTCAAGATGTTAGCTTTCCAAAATCCTGAATTCAAGATTTTGGCCGATTTCAAGATTTCACCTTTCCAAAATGCCGAATTGAAGATTTTGGCCGATTTCAAGATCTTAGCTTTCCAGAATCCTGAATTTAAGATTTGTGCGATTTCAAGACTTTAGCTTTCAAAAATCCTAAATTCAGGATTTTGGCCGATTTTAAGATCTTAGCATTCGAAAATCCTGAATTCAAGATTTTGGCCGAATTTAAGATCTTAGCTTTCCAAATTCCTGAATTCAAGATTTGTGCCGATTTTAAGATTTTACCTTTCCAAAATGCTGAATTCAAGATTTTGGCGGATTTCAAGATCTTAGCGTTCCAATATCCTGAATTTAAGATTTGTGCGATTTCAAGATTTTACCTTTCCGAAATCCTGAATTAAGCATTTTGGCCGATTTTAAGATTTTACCTTTCCAAAATCGTAAATTCAAGATTTTAGCCGATTTCAAGATCTTAGTTTTTCAAAATCCTGAATTCAAGATCTTGGCCGATTTTAAGAGCTGAGCTTTAGAAAATCGTGAATTTAAGATTTTAGCCAATTACAAGATCTTAGCTTTCCAAAATCCTGAATTCTCGATTTTGGCCGATTTCGAGATTTAAGCTTTTCATAATCAAGAATTCAGGATGTTGGCCGCTTTCAACATTATAGCTTTCGAAAATCCTGAATTCAAGATTTTGGCCGATTTCTAGATCTTAGCTTTCCAAAATGCTGAATTTAAGATTCTGGGTGATTTCAAGATTTTAGCTTTCAAAAATTCTTGATATAAGATTTTGGGTGATTTCAAGATTTTAGCTTTCCAATATCGTAAAATCAAGATTTTGACCGATTTCAAGATTTTACCTTTCCAAAATCGTGAATTCATGATTTTGGCCGATTTGAAGATCTTAGCTTTCCAAATCCTAAATTCAAGATTTTCGGTGATTTGAAGATCTTAGCTTTTCAAAATCCTGGATTCAAGTTTTTGGCCGATTTCAATATCTTAGCTTTCCAAAATCCTGAATTCAAGAGTTTGGGTGATTTCAAGCTCTTAGCTTTTAAAAATCCTTGATTCAAGTTTTTGGCCAATTTTAATGTCTTAGCTTTCCAAAATCCCGAATTCAAAATTTTGGTCGATTTCAAGATTTTAGCTCTCCAAAATCATGAATTCAAGACTTTGGCCCATTTCAAGATTTTAGCTTTCCAAAATCCTGAATTCAAGATTTTACCTTTCCAAAATGCTTGATTCAAGATTTTGGCCGATTTCAAGATCTTAGCTTTCCAAAATCCTGTATTCAAGATTTTGGCCGATTTTAAGAGCTAAGCTTTCCAAAATCCTGAATTCAAGATTTGTGCGATTTCAAGATTTTAGTTTTCAAAAATCCTGAATTCAGTTTATTGGCCGATTTTACGATCTTAGCATTCGAGAATCTTGAATTCAAGATTTGGGCCGATTTCAAGATCTTAGTTTTCCAAAATCCTGAATTCAAAATTTTCGCGGATTTCAAGATTTTACCTTTCCAGAACCCTAAATTCAAGATTTTAGACGATGTCAAGATCTTAGCTTTCCAAAATCCTGAATTTCAGATTCTGGCCGATCTCAATATTTTAGCTTTTAAAAATCCTTAGTTTAAGATTTTGGCCCATTTCAAGATGTTAGCATTCCAAAATCGTAAATCTGAATTTGTGCGATTTTAAGATTTTAGCTTTCAAAAATCCTAAATTCAGGATTTTGGCCGATTTTAAGATCTTAGCATTCGAAAATCATGAATTCAAGATTTGGGCCGATTTCAAGATCTTAGCTTTCCAAATCCTGAATTCAAGATTTTGGCCGAATTCAAGATCTTAGCTTTCCAAAATACTAAATTCAAGATTTGTGTCGATGTCAAGATTTTAGCTTTTAAAAATCCTGAATTCAAGATTTTGGCCGATGTCAAGATCTTAGCTTTCCAATATCCTGAATTCAAGATTTTGGCCGTTTTCAAGATTTTACCTTTCCGAAATCCTGAATTAAGCATTTTGGCCGATTTTAAGATTTTACCATTCCAAAATCGTAAATTCAAGATTTTAGCCGATTTCAAGATCTTAGTTTTTCAAAATCCTAAATTCAAGATCTTGGCCGATTTTAAGAGCTGAGCATTACAAAATCGTGAATTCAAAGATTTTGGCCAATTACAAGATCTTAGCTTTTCAAAATCCTGAATTCAAGATTTTGGCCGCTTTTAAGAGCTAAGCTTTCCAAAATCCTGAATTGAAGATTTGTTCGATTTCAAGATTTTAGTTTTCAAAAATCCTGAATTCAGTTTATTGGCCGATTTAAAGATCTTAGCATTCGAGAATCCTGAATTCAAGATTTGGGCCGATTTCAAGATCTTAGTTTTCCAAAATCCTGAATTCAAGATTTTAGTTTTCCAAAATCCTGAATTCAAGATTTTGACCGATTGCAAGATCTTAGCTTTCCAAAATGATGAATTCAAGATTTTGACCGATTTCAAGATCTTAGCTTTCAAAAATCCTGAATTCAAAATTTTGGCGGATTTCAAGATTTTACCTTTCCAGAACCCTAAATTCAAGATTTTAGACGATGTCAAGATCTTAGCTTTCCAAAATCCTGAATTTCAGATTCTGGCCGATTTCAATATCTTAGCTTTTAAAAAATCCTTAGTTTAAGATTTTGGCCCATTTCAGATGTTAGCATTCCAAAATCGTAAATTCAAGATTATGGCTGATTTGAGGATTTTACGTTTCGAAATCCTGATTCAAGATTTTGGCCGATTTCAAGATTTCACCCTTCCAAAATGCTGAATTCAAGATTTTTGGCCGATTTCAAGATCTTAGCTTTCCAAAATCCTGAATTTAAGATTTTTGCCATTTCAAGATTTTAGCTTTCAAAAATCCTAAATTCAGGATTTTGGCCGATTTTAAGATCTTAGCATTCGAAAATCATGAATTCAAGATTTTGGCCGATTTCAAGACCTTAGCTTTCCAAAATCCTGAATTCAAGATTTTGACCGAATTCAAGATCTTAGCTTTCCAAAATACTAAATTCAAGATTTTGGCCGATTTCAAGATGTTACCTTTCCGAAATCCTGAATTAAGCATTTTGGCCGATTTTAAGATTTTACCTATCCAAAATCGTAAATTCAAGATTTTAGCCGATTTCAAGATCTTAGTTTTTCAAAATCCTGAATTCAAGATCTTGGCCGATTTTAAGAGCTGAGCTTTACAAAATCGTGAATTCAAGATTTTGGCCAATTACAAGATCTTAGCTTTCCAAAATCCTGAATTCAAGATTTTGGCCGATTTTAAGATTTTTGCCGATTTCAAGATTAAAGCTTTCCAAAATCCTGAATTCAAGACTTAGACCGATTTTAAGATCTTGGGTTTCCAAAAACCTGAATTCAAGATTTTGCCCGATTTCGAGGTTTAAGCTTTCCAAAATCAAGAATTCAGGATGTTGGCCGCTTTCAACATTTTAGCTTTCCAAAATCCTGAATTTAAGATTTTGACCGATTTCTAGATCTGAGCTTTCCAAAATGCTGAATTTAAGATTCTGGCCGATTTCAAGATTTTAGCTTTCAAAAATTCTTGATTTAAGATTTTGGGTAATTTCAAGATTTTAGCTTTCCAAAATACTGAATTTAAGATTCTGGCCAATTTCAAGATTTTAGCTTTCAAAAATCCTTAATTTAAGATTTTGGGTGATTTCAAGATCTTAGCTTTCAAAAATCCTGAATTCAAGATTTTGGCCGATTTCAAGATTTTAGCTTTCAAAAATCCTTAATTTAAGATTTTGGGTGATTTCAAGATCTTAGCTTTCCAAAATCCTGAATTCAAGATTTTCGCCGATTTCAAGATTTTAGCTTTCCAAAATCGTGAATTCAAGGTTATGGCCGATTTGAAGATTTTACGTTTCCAAAATAGTGAATTCAAGATTTTGGGCGATTTTAAGATCTTAGCTTTCCAAATTGTCAGTTCAACACTTTGGACGATTTCAAGATCTTAGCTTTCCAAAATCCTTAAATTCAAGATTTTAGCCGATTTCAAGATATTAGCTTACGAAAATCCTGAATTTAAGATTTTGGCGGATTCCAAGACTTTACCTTTCCAGAACCCTGAATTTAAGATTTTAGCCAATGTCAAGATCTTAGCTTTCCAAAATCCTGAATTGAAGATTCTGGCCGATTTCAAGAATTTAGTTTTGAAAAATCCTTAATTTAAGATTTCAACCGATTTCGAGACCTTAGCTTTGCAAAATCGTGAGTTCAAGATTTTGTCCGATTTGAAGATTTTACCTTTCCAAAATCGTGAATTCAAGATTTCGCATGATTTGAAGATCTTAGCTTTCCAAAATCCTGAATTGAAAATTTTGGCCGATTTCAAGATTTTAGCCTTCCAAAATCCTGAATTCAAGACTTTGGCCGATTTCAAGTTTTTAGCTTTCCAAAATCCTGAACTCAAGATTTTGGCCGTGTGGAAGATTTTATCTTTCCAAAATCCTGAATTCAAGATTTTGGCCGATTTGAAGATCTTAGCTTTCGAAATCCTGAATTCGAGATTTTGGGTGATTTCAACATCTTAGCTTTCCAAAATCCTGAATGTAAGAATTTGGCCGATTTGAAAATCTTAGCTTTCCAAAATCCTAAATTGAAGATTTGGCCCGATTTCAAGATCTTAACTTTCGAAAATCGTGAATTGAAGATTTTGGCCGATTTCAAGATTCTAGCTTTCTAAAATCCGGAATTCAAGACTTTGTTCGGTTTCAAGATGTTAGCTTTCCAAAACCCTGAATCCAAGATTTCGGCCGAATTCAAGATTTTACCTTTCCAAAATCCTAAATTCAAGTTTTTTGGCCGATTTCAAGATCTTAGCTTTCGAAAATCCTGAATTCAAGATCTTGGCCTATTTTAAGATTTTACCTTTCCAAAATCGTAAATTCAAGATTTTGGCCGATTTGAAGATCTTACCTTTCCAAATCCTGAATTCAGGATTTTTGGTGATTTCAAGATCTTAGCTTTTCAAAATCCTTAATTCAAGTTTTTGGCCGATTTCAATATCTTAGCTTTTCAAAATCCTGTATTCAAGACTGTGGCGGATTTCAAAATCTTAGCCTTCCAAAATCCTGAATTGAAGATTTTCGCCAATTTCAAGATCTTAGTTTTCCAAAATCCTGAATTCAAGATTTTGGCCGATTTCAAGATCTTAGCTTTCCAAAATCCTGAATTCAAGATTTTGGCCGATTTCAAGATCTTAGCTTTCCAAAATCCTGAATTCAAGATTTGGGCTGGTTTCAAGATCTTAGCTTTCCAAAATGCTGAATTCAAGATTCTGGCCGATTTAAAGATTTTAGGTTGCAAAAATCCTTTATTTAAGATTTTGGGTGATTTCAAGATCTTAGCTTTCCAAAATCGTGAATTCAAGATTTTAGCCGATTTCAAGATTTTAGCTTTCCAAAATCGTGAATTCAAGATTTTAGCCGATTTTAAAATCTTAGCTTTTTAAAAATTCTGAATTCAGGATTTCGGCCGATTTCAAGATATTAGCTTTCCAAAATCCTGAATTAAAGATTTTGGCCGATTTCAAGATTTTTGCCGATTTTAAGATTAAAGCTTTCCCAAATCCTGAATTCAGGACTTAGGCCGATTTCAAGATCTTAGCTTTCCCAAATTCAGAATTCAAGATTTTCGCCGTTTTCGAGATTTAACCTTTGCAAAATCCAGAATTCATGATTTGGGCCGATTTCAACATTTTAGCTTCCCATAATCCTGAATTCAAGATTTTAGCCGACTTCAAGATCTTAGTTTTTCAAAATCCCGAATTAAAGATCTTGGCCGATTTCAAGAGCTGAGCTTTCCCAAATCCTGAATTCAAGATTTTGGCCGATTTCAAGATTTAAGCTTTCCAAAACCCAGAATTCATGATTTGGGCCGATTTCAAGATTTTTGCCGATTTCAAGATTAAAGCTTTCCCAAATACTGAAATCAAGACTTAGGCCGATTTAAAGATCTTAGGTTTCCGAAATCCTGAATTCAAGATTTTCGCCGATTTCCAGATTTAAGATTTACAATATCCAGAATTCATGATTTGGGCCGATTTCAACATTTTAGCTTTCCATAATCCTGATTTTAAGATCTTAGTTTTTCAACATCCTGAATTCAAGATCTTGGCCGATTTCAAGAGCTGAGCTTTCCAAAATCGTGAATTTAAGATTTTGGCCGATTTCAAGATCTTAGCTTTCCAAAATCCTGAATTCAAGATTTTGGCGCCTTGCAAGATTTTACCTTTCCAGAACCCTGAATTAAAGATTTTGGCCGATGTCAAGATCTTAGCTTTCCAAAATGCTGAATTGAAGATTCTGGCCGATTTCAAGATTGTTGCTTTCAAAAATCCTTAATTATAGATTTTGGGTGATTTCAAGATCTTAGCTTTCCAAAATCGTGAATTCAAGATTTTGGCCGATTTGAAGATCTTACCTTTCCAAAATCGTCAATTCAACATTTTAGCCGATTTTTAGATTTAAGCTATCCAAAATCAAGAATTCATGATTTCGGCCGATTTCAACATTTTAGCTTTCCAAAATCCTAAATTCAAGATTTTGGCCTTTTTCTAGATCTTAGCTTTCCAAGATGCTAAATTCAAGATTTTGGCGAATTTCAAAATTTTGACTTTCCAGAATCCTGAATTTAAGATTTTGGCCGATGTCAAGACCTTAGCTTTCCAAAAAGCTGAATTTAAGATTCTGGCCGATTTCAAGATTTTAGCTTTCAAAAATCCTTAATTTAACATTTTGGGTGATTTCAAGATCTTAGCTTTCCAAAATCGTGAATTTACGATTTTGGCCGATTTCAAGAGTTTAGCTTTCCCAAATCGTGAATTGAAGATTTTAGCCGATTTTAAGACCTTAGCTTTCAAAAATCCGGTTTTCAAGATTTTGGCCGATTTCAAGATTTTGGCCGTTTTCGAGATTTAAGCTTTCCAAAATCCAGAATTCATGATTTTGGCCGATTTCAACATTTTAGCTTTCCAAAATCCTGAATTCAAGATTTTGGCCGATTTCTATATCTTAGCTTTCCATAATGCTGAATTTAAGATTTTGGCCGATTTCAACATTTTAGCTTTCCAAAATCGTGAATTCAAGATTTTGGCCGATTTGAATATTTTACCTTTCCAAAATCGTGAATTCAAGATTTTGGCCGATTTCAAGATCTTAGGTTTCCAAATCCTGAATTCAAGATTTTTTGGTGATTTCAAGATCTTAGCTTTTCAAAATCCTGAATTGAAGTTTTTGGCGGAATTCAATATCTTAGCTTTCCAAAATCCTAACTTGAAGATTTAGCTCGATTTCAAGATCTTAGCATTCCAAAATCCTGCATTCAAGATTTGGGCCGATCTCAAGATGTTAGCTTTCTAAAATCCTGAATTCAAGATTTTGGCCGAAATCAAGATCATAGCTTTCAAAAATCCTGAATTTAGGATTTTGGCCCATTTCAAGATTTTAGCTTTCCAAAATCCTGAATTCAAGATTTTACCTTTCCAAAATCCTAAATTCAAGATTTTGGCCGATTAGAAGATTTTAGCTTTCCAAAATCCTGAATTCAAGATATTGGCCGATTTTAAGATCTTAGCTTTCCAAAATCTTGAATTCAAAATTTTTTCTGATTTTAGGATCTTATCTTTCCAAAATCTTGAATTCAAGATTTTCGCTTATCTCAGGATCTTAGCTTTCTGAAATCCTGAATTCAAGATTTTCGCCGATTTTAAGATCTTAGCTTTCCAAAGTCCTAAATTCAAGATTTTGGCCGATTAGACGATTTTAGCTTTCCAAAATCCTAAATTAAACATTTTGCCGATTTCAAGATTTTAGCTTTCCAAAATCTTGAATTCAAAATTTTTTCCGATTTTAGGATCTTATCTTTCCAAAATCTTGAATTCAAGATTTTGGCCGATTTGAAGATCTTAGCTTTCCAAATCCTAAATTCAAGATTTTCGGTGATTTGAAGATCTTAGCTTTTCAAAATCCTGGATTCAAGTTTTTGGCCGATTTCAATATCTTAGCTTTCCAAAATCCTGAATTCAAGAGTTTGGGTGATTTCAAGCTCTTAGCTTTTAAAAATCCTTGATTCAAGTTTTTGGCCAATTTTAATGTCTTAGCTTTCCAAAATCCCGAATTCAAGATTTTGGTCGATTTCAAGATTTTAGCTCTCCAAAATCATGAATTCAAGACTTTGGCCCATTTCAAGATTTTAGCTTTCCAAAATCCTGAATTCAAGATTTTGGCGGATTTCAAGATTTTACCTTTCCAAAATGCTTGATTCAAGATTTTGGCCGATTTCAAGATCTTAGCTTTCCAAAATCCTGAATTCAAGATTTTGGCCGATTTTAAGAGCTAAGCTTTCCAAAATCCTGAATTCAAGATTTGTGCGATTTCAAGATTTTAGTTTTCAAAAATCCTGAATTCAGTTTATTGGCCGATTTTACGATCTTAGCATTCGAGAATCTTGAATTCAAGATTTGGGCCGATTTCAAGATCTTAGTTTTCCAAAATCCTGAATTCAAAATTTTCGCGGATTTCAAGATTTTACCTTTCCAGAACCCTAAATTCAAGATTTTAGACGATGTCAAGATCTTAGCTTTCCAAAATCCTGAATTTCAGATTCTGGCCGATTTCAATATTTTAGCTTTTAAAAATCCTTAGTTTAAGATTTTGGCCCATTTCAAGATGTTAGCTTTCCAAAATCGTAGATTCAAGATTATGGCCGATTTGAGGATTTTACGTTTCGAAAATCCTGAATTCAAGATTTTGGCCGATTTCAAGATTTCACCTTTCCAAAATGCTGAATTCAAGATTTTGGCCGATTTCAAGATCTTAGCTTTCCAAAATCCTGAATTTAAGATTTTTGCGATTTCAAGATTTTAGCTTTCAAAAATCCTAAATTCAGGATTTTGGCCGATTTTAAGATCTTAGCATTCGAAAATCATGAATTCAAGATTTGGGCCGATTTCAAGATCTTAGCTTTCCAAAATCCTGAATTCAAGATTTTGGCCGATTTTAAGAGCTAAGGTTTCCAAAATCCTGAATTCAAGATTTGTGCGATTTCAAGATTTTAGTTTTCAAAAATCCTGAATTCAGTTTATTGGCCGATTTTACGATCTTAGCATTCGAGAATCTTGAATTCAAGATTTGGGCCGATTTCAAGATCTTAGCTTTCCAAAATCCTGAATTTAAGATTTTTGCGATCTCAAGATTTTAGCTTTCAAAAATCCTAAATTCTGGATTTTGGCCGATTTTAAGATCTTAGCATTCGAAAATCATGAATTCAAGATTTGGGCCGATTTCAAGATCTTAGCTTTCCAAAATCCTGAAGTCAAGATTTTGGCCGATTTTAAGAGCTAAGCTTTCCAAAATCCTGAATTCAAGATTTGTGCGATTTCAAGATTTTAGTTTTCAAAAATCCTGAATTCAGTTTATTGGCCGATTTTACGATCTTAGCATTCGAGAATCTTGAATTCAAGATTTGGGCCGATTTCAAGATCTTAGTTTTCAGAAATCCTGTATTCAAAATTTTCGCGGATTTCAAGATTTTACCTTTCCAGAACCCTAAATTCAAGATTTTAGACGATGTCAAGATCTTAGCTTTCCAAAATCCTGAATTTCAGATTCTGGCCGATTTCAATATTTTAGCTTTTAAAAATCCTTAGTTTAAGATTTTGGCCCATTTCAAGATGTTAGCTTTCCAAAATCGTAGATTCAAGATTATGGCCAATTTGAGGATTTTACGTTTCGAAAATCCTGAATTCAAGATTTTGGCCGATTTCAAGATTTCACCGTTCTAAAATGTAGAATTCAAGATTTTGGCCGATTTCAAGATCTTAGCTTTCCAAAATCCTGAATTTAAGATTTGTGCGATTTTAAGATTTTAGCTTTCAAAAATCCTAAATTCAGGATTTTGGCCGATTTTAAGATCTTAGCATTCGAAAATCATGAATTCAAGATTTGGGCCGATTTCAAGATCTTAGCTTTCCAAAATCCTGAATTCAAGATTTTGGCCGAATTCAAGATCTTAGCCTTCCAAAATACTAAATTCAAGATTTGTGTCGATGTCAAGATTTTAGCTTTTAAAAATCCTGAATTCAAGATTTTGGCCGATGTCAAGATCTTAGCTTTCCAATATCCTGAATTCAAGATTTTGGCCGTTTTCAAGATTTTACCTTTCCGAAATCCTGAATTAAGCATTTTGGCCGATTTTAAGATTTTACCATTCCAAAATCGTAAATTCAAGATTTTAGCCGATTTCAAGATCTTAGTTTTTCAAAATCCTAAATTCAAGATCTTGGCCGATTTTAAGAGCTGAGCATTACAAAATCGTGAATTCAAGATTTTGGCCAATTACAAGATCTTAGCTTTTCAAAATCCTGAATTCAAGATTTTGGCCGCTTTTAAGAGCTAAGCTTTCCAAAATCCTGTATTCAAGATTTGTTCGATTTCAAGATTTTAGTTTTCAAAAATCCTGAACTCAGTTTATTGGCCGATTTAAAGATCTTAGCATTCGAGAATCCTGAATTCAAGATTTGGGCCGATTTCAAGATCTTAGTTTTCCAAAATCCTGAATTCAAGATTTTAGTTTTCCAAAATCCTGAATTCAAGATTTTGACCGATTGCAAGATCTTAGCTTTCCAAAATGATGAATTCAAGATTTTGACCGATTTCAAGATCTTAGCTTTCAAAAATCCTGAATTCAAAATTTTGGCGGATTTCAAGATTTTACCTTTCCAGAACCCTAAATTCAAGATTTTAGACGATGTCAAGATCTTAGCTTTCCAAAATCCTGAATTTCAGATTCTGGCCGATTTCAATATCTTAGCTTTTAAAAATCCTTAGTTTAAGATTTTGGCCCATTTCAAGATTTTAGCATTCCAAAATCGTAAATTCAAGATTATGGCTGATTTGAGGATTTTACGTTTCGAAAATCCTGAATTCAAGATTTTGGCCGATTTCAAGATTTCACCCTTCCAAAATGCTGAATTCAAGATTTTGGCCGATTTCAAGATCTTAGCTTTCCAAAATCCTGAATTTAAGATTTTTGCCATTTCAAGATTTTAGCTTTCAAAAATCCTAAATTCAGGATTTTGGCCGATTTTAAGATCTTAGCATTCGAAAATCATGAATTCAAGATTTTGGCCGATTTCAAGATCTTAGCTTTCCAAAATCCTGAATTCAAGATTTTGACCGAATTCAAGATCTTAGCTTTCCAAAATACTAAATTCAAGATTTTGGCCGATTTCAAGATGTTACCTTTCCGAAATCCTGAATTAAGCATTTTGGCCGATTTTAAGATTTTACCTATCCAAAATCGTAAATTCAAGATTTTAGCCGATTTCAAGATCTTAGTTTTTCAAAATCCTGAATTCAAGATCTTGGCCGATTTTAAGAGCTGAGCTTTACAAAATCGTGAATTCAAGATTTTGGCCAATTACAAGATCTTAGCTTTCCAAAATCCTGAATTCAAGATTTTGGCCGATTTTAAGATTTTTGCCGATTTCAAGATTAAAGCTTTCCAAAATCCTGAATTCAAGACTTAGACCGATTTTAAGATCTTGGGTTTCCAAAAACCTGAATTCAAGATTTTGTCCGATTTCGAGATTTAAGCTTTCCAAAATCAAGAATTCAGGATGTTGGCCGCTTTCAACATTTTAGCTTTCCAAAATCCTGAATTTAAGATTTTGGCCGATTTCTAGATCTTAGCTTTCCAAAATGCTGAATTTAAGATTCTGGCCGATTTCAAGATTTTAGCTTTCAAAAATTCTTGATTTAAGATTTTGGGTAATTTCAAGATTTTAGCTTTCCAAAATACTGAATTTAAGATTCTGGCCAATTTCAAGATTTTAGCTTTCAAAAATCCTTAATTTAAGATTTTGGGTGATTTCAAGATCTTAGCTTTCAAAAATCCTGAATTCAAGATTTTGGCCGATTTCAAGATTTTAGCTTTCAAAAATCCTTAATTTAAGATTTTGGGTGATTTCAAGATCTTAGCTTTCCAAAATCCTGAATTCAAGATTTTCGCCGATTTCAAGATTTTAGCTTTCCAAAATCGTGAATTCAAGGTTATGGCCGATTTGAAGATTTTACGTTTCCAAAATAGTGAATTCAAGATTTTGGGCGATTTTAAGATCTTAGCTTTCCAAATTGTCAGTTCAACACTTTGGACGATTTCAAGATCTTAGCTTTCCAAAATCCTTAAATTCAAGATTTTAGCCGATTTCAAGATATTAGCTTACGAAAATCCTGAATTTAAGATTTTGGCGGATTCCAAGACTTTACCTTTCCAGAACCCTGAATTTAAGATTTTAGCCAATGTCAAGATCTTAGCTTTCCAAAATCCTGAATTGAAGATTCTGGCCGATTTCAAGAATTTAGTTTTGAAAAATCCTTAATTTAAGATTTCAACCGATTTCGAGACCTTAGCTTTGCAAAATCGTGAGTTCAAGATTTTGTCCGATTTGAAGATTTTACCTTTCCAAAATCGTGAATTCAAGATTTCGCATGATTTGAAGATCTTAGCTTTCCAAATCCCAAATTCAATATTTTGGGCGATTTCAAGATCTTAGCTTTTCAAAATCCTGAATTCAAGATTTTGGCCGATTTCAAGTTTTTAGCTTTCAAAAATCCTGAATTCAAGATTTTAGCCGATGTCACGATCTTAGCTTTCCAATATCCTGAATTCAAGATTTTGGCAGATTTCAAGATTCTCCCTTTCCGAAATGGTGAATTAAGCATTTTGGCCGATTATAAAATTTTACCTTTCCAAAATCGTAAATTCAAGAATTTAGCCGATTTCAAGATCTTAGTTTTTCCAAATCCTGAATTCAAGATCTTGGCCGATTTTAAGAGCTGAGCTTTTCAAAATCGTGAATTCAAGACTTAGGCCGATTTCAAGATCTTGGCTTTCCCAAATCCTGATTTCAAGATTTCGGCTGATTTCGAGATTTAAGGTTTCCAAAATCCAGAATTCATGATTTTGGCCGATTTCAACATTTTAGCTTTCCAAAATCCAGAATTCAAGATTTTGGCCGATTTCAAGATGTTAGCTTTCCAAAATCCTGAACTCAAGATTTTGGCCGATTTCAAGATTTTAGCTTTCCAAAATCGTGAATTCAAGGTTATGGCCGATTTGAAGATTTTACGTTTCCAAAATAGTGAATTCAAGATTTTGGGCGATTTTAAGATCTTAGCTTTCCAAATTCTGAGTTCACACTTTGGGCGATTTCAAGATCTCAGCTTTCCAAAATCCTTCAATTCAAGATTTTGACCGATTTCAAGATATTAGCTTACGAAAATCCTGAATTCAAGATTTTGGCGGATTCCAAGACTTTACCTTTCCAGAAGCCTGAATTTAAGATTTTAGCCAATGTCAAGATCTTAGCTTTCCAAAATCCTGAATTTAAGATTCTGGCCGATTTGAAGATTTTACCTTTCCAAAATCGTGAATTCAAGATTTTGCAAGATTTGAAGATCTTTGCTTTCCAAATCCTAAATTCAAGATTTTGGGCGATTTCAAGATCTTAGCTTTCCAAAAACCTGAATTTATGATTTTGGCCGATTTCAAGATCTTGGCTTTCCATAATCCTAAATTCAAGATTTTGGCCGATTTCCAGATTTTAGCTTTCCAAAATTGTGAATTCAAGATTTCGGCCAATTTCAGTATTTTAGTTTTCCAAAATCTCTAATTCAAGATTTTGGCCGATCGGAAGATCTTAGCTTTCTAAAATCCTGAATTTAAGATTTTGGCCGATTTCAACATTTTAGGTTTCCAAAATCCTGAATTTAAGATTTTGGCCGATTCCTATTACTTTGCTTTCCAAAATCCTAAATTCAAGATTTTGGCGGATTCCAAAACTTTACCTTTCCAGAACCCTGAATTTAAGATTTTGGCCGATGTCAAGATCTTAGCTTTCTAAAATCCTGAATTCAAGATTTTGGCCGATTTGAAGATCTTAGCTTTCCAAATCCTAAATTCAGGATTTTGGGTGATTTCAAGATCTTAGCTTTTCAAAATCCTGAATTCAAGATTTTAGCTTTAAAAATCCAGAATTCAAGACTTTGGCCGATGTCAAGATCTTAGCTTTCCAATATCCTGAATTCAAGATTTTGGCCGATTTCAAGATTTTACCTTTCCGAAATCATAAATTCAAGATTTTAACCAATTTCAAGATCTCAGGTTTTCAAAATCCTGAATTCAAGATCTTGGTCGATTTGAAGAGCTGAACTTTCCAAAATCGTGAATTCAAGATTTTGGCCGATTTCAAGATCTTAGTTTTTCAAAATCCTGAATTCAAGATCTTGGCCGATTTCAAGAGCTGAGCTTTCCAAAATCCTGAATTCAAGATTTTGGCCGATTTTAAGATTTTAGGTGATTTCAAGATTTAAGCTTTCAGAGATCCTGAATTCAAGACTTAGGCCGATTACAAGATCTTACCTTTGCAGAACCCTGAATTTAAGATTTTGGCCGATGTCAAGATCTTAGCTTTCGAAAATGCTGAATTGAAGATTCTGGCCGATTTCAAGAATTTAGTTTTGAAAAATCCTTAATTTAACATTTTAAACGATTTCAAGATCTTAGCTTTCCAAAATCGTGATTTCAATATTTTAGCCGATTTCAAGATTTTAGCTTTGCAAAATTATGAATTCAAGAGTTTTGGCCGATTTGAGGATTTTACCTTTCCAATATCGTCAAATCAAAAATTTTGGCCGATTTGAAGATCTTAGCTTACGAAATCTGAATTCTAGATTTTGGGTGATTTCAAGATCTTAGCTTGTCGAAATCCTGAATTGAAGTTTTTGGCCGATTTCAATATCTTAATTTCCCAAAATCCTGAAAAGAAGACTTTGGCCGATTTCAAAATCTTAGCTTTCCCAAATACTGAAGTGAAGATTTGGCCCGATTTAAAGATCTTAGCTTTCCAAAATCCTGAATTGAAAATTTTGGCCGATTTCAAGATTTTAGCCTTCCAAAATCCTGAATTCAAGACTTTGGCCGATTTCAAGTTTTTAGCTTTCCAAAATCCTGAACTCAAGATTTTGGCCGTGTGGAAGATTTTATCTTTCCAAAATCCTGAATTCAAGATTTTGGCCGATTTGAAGATCTTAGCTTTCGAAATCCTGAATTCGAGATTTTGGGTGATTTCAACATCTTAGCTTTCCAAAATCCTGAATGTAAGAATTTGGCCGATTTGAAAATCTTAGCTTTCCAAAATCCTAAATTAAGATTTGGCCCGATTTCAAGATCTTAACTTTCGAAAATCGTGAATTAAAGATTTTGGCCGATTTCAAGATTCTAGCTTTCTAAAATCCGGAATTCAAGACTTTGTTCGGTTTCAAGATGTTAGCTTTCCAAAACCCTGAATCCAAGATTTCGGCCGAATTCAAGATTTTACCTTTCCAAAATCCTAAATTCAAGTTTTTTGGCCGTTTTGAAGATCTTAGCTTTCGAAAATCCTGAATTCAAGATCTTGGCCTATTTTAAGATTTTACCTTTCCAAAATCGTAAATTCAAGATTTTGGCCGATTTGAAGATCTTACCTTTCCAAATCCTGAATTCAGGATTTTTGGTGATTTCAAGATCTTAGCTTTTCAAAATCCTTAATTCAAGTTTTTGGCCGATTTCAATATCTTAGCTTTTCAAAATCCTGTATTCAAGACTGTGGCGGATTTCAAAATCTTAGCCTTCCAAAATCCTGAATTGAAGATTTTCGCCAATTTCAAGATCTTAGTTTTCCAAAATCCTGAATTCAAGATTTTGGCCGATTTCAAGATCTTAGCTTTCCAAAATCCTGAATTCAAGATTTTGGCCGATTTCAAGATCTTAGCTTTCCAAAATCGTGAATTCAAGATTTGGGCTGGTTTCAAGATCTTAGCTTTCCAAAATCCTGAATTCAAGAATTTTGGCGATCTTAAGATTTTAGCTTTCAACAATCCTGAATTCAAGATTTTGGCCGATGGCAAGATCTTAGCTTTCCAATATCCTGAATTCAAGATTTTGGCTGATTTCAAGATTTGACCTTTCTGAAATCCTGAATTAAGCATTTTGGCCGATTTTAAGATGTTACCTTTCCAAAATCGTAAATTCAAGATTTGTGCCGATTTCAAGATTTTAGCTTTCAAAAATACTGAGTTCAAGATTTTTGGCCCAATTCTAGATCTTAGCTTTCCAAAATCCTGAATTCAAGGTTTTGGCCGATTTCAAGATTTTTGCCGATTTTAAGATTAAAGGTTTCCCAAATCCTGAATTCAAGATTTTGGCCGATTTCGAGATTTAAGCTTTCCAAAATCCAGATTTCATGATTTTGGCCGATTTCATCATTTTAGCTTTCCAAATTCCTGAATTCAAGATTTTGGCGGATTCCAAAATTTTACATTTCCAGAACCCTGAATTTCAGATTTTGGCCGATGTCAAGACCTTAGGTTTCCAAAATGCTGAATTTAAGATTCTGGCCGATTTAAAGATTTTAGGTTGCAAAAATCCTTTATTTAAGATTTTGGGTGATTTCAAGATCTTAGCTTTCCAAAATCGTGAATTCAAGATTTTAGCCGATTTCAAGATTTTAGCTTTCCAAAATCGTGAATTCAAGATTTTAGCCGATTTTAAAATCTTAGCTTTTTAAAAATTCTGAATTCAGGATTTCGGCCGATTTCAAGATATTAGCTTTCCAAAATCCTGAATTAAAGATTTTGGCCGATTTCAAGATTTTTGCCGATTTTAAGATTAAAGCTTTCCCAAATCCTGAATTCAGGACTTAGGCCGATTTCAAGATCTTAGCTTTCCCAAATTCAGAATTCAAGATTTTCGCCGTTTTCGAGATTTAACCTTTGCAAAATCCAGAATTCATGATTTGGGCCGATTTCAACATTTTAGCTTCCCATAATCCTGAATTCAAGATTTTAGCCGACTTCAAGATCTTAGTTTTTCAAAATCCCGAATTAAAGATCTTGGCCGATTTCAAGAGCTGAGCTTTCCCAAATCCTGAATTCAAGATTTTGGCCGATTTCAAGATTTAAGCTTTCCAAAACCCAGAATTCATGATTTGGGCCGATTTCAAGATTTTTGCCGATTTCAAGATTAAAGCTTTCCCAAATACTGAAATCAAGACTTAGGCCGATTTAAAGATCTTAGGTTTCCGAAATCCTGAATTCAAGATTTTCGCCGATTTCCAGATTTAAGATTTACAATATCCAGAATTCATGATTTGGGCCGATTTCAACATTTTAGCTTTCCATAATCCTGATTTTAAGATCTTAGTTTTTCAACATCCTGAATTCAAGATCTTGGCCGATTTCAAGAGCTGAGCTTTCCAAAATCGTGAATTTAAGATTTTGGCCGATTTCAAAATCTTAGCTTTCCAAAATCCTGAATTCAAGATTTTGGCGCCTTGCAAGATTTTACCTTTCCAGAACCCTGAATTAAAGATTTTGGCCGATGTCAAGATCTTAGCTTTCCAAAATGCTGAATTGAAGATTCTGGCCGATTTCAAGATTGTTGCTTTCAAAAATCCTTAATTATAGATTTTGGGTGATTTCAAGATCTTAGCTTTCCAAAATCGTGAATTCAAGATTTTGGCCGATTTGAAGATCTTACCTTTCCAAAATCGTCAATTCAACATTTTAGCCGATTTTTAGATTTAAGCTTTCCAAAATCAAGAATTCATGATTTCGGCCGATTTCAACATTTTAGCTTTCCAAAATCCTAAATTCAAGATTTTGGCCTTTTTCTAGATCTTAGCTTTCCAAGATGCTAAATTCAAGATTTTGGCGAATTTCAAAATTTTGACTTTCCAGAATCCTGAATTTAAGATTTTGGCCGATGTCAAGACCTTAGCTTTCCAAAAAGCTGAATTTAAGATTCTGGCCGATTTCAAGATTTTAGCTTTCAAAAATCCTTAATTTAACATTTTGGGTGATTTCAAGATCTTAGCTTTCCAAAATCGTGAATTTACGATTTTGGCCGATTTCAAGAGTTTAGCTTTCCCAAATCGTGAATTGAAGATTTTAGCCGATTTTAAGACCTTAGCTTTCAAAAATCCGGTTTTCAAGATTTTGGCCGATTTCAAGATTTTGGCCGTTTTCGAGATTTAAGCTTTCCAAAATCCAGAATTCGTGATTTTGGCCGATTTCAACATTTTAGCTTTCCAAAATCCTGAATTCAAGATTTTGGCCGATTTCTATATCTTAGCTTTCCATAATGCTGAATTTAAGATTTTGGCCGATTTCAAGATTTTAGCTTTCCAAAATCGTGAATTCAAGATTTTGGCCGATTTGAATATTTTACCTTTCCAAAATCGTGAATTCAAGATTTTGGCCGATTTCAAGATCTTAGGTTTCCAAATCCTGAATTCAAGATTTTTGGTGATTTCAAGATCTTAGCTTTTCAAAATTCTGAATTGAAGTTTTTGGCGGAATTCAATATCTTAGCTTTCCAAAATCCTAACTTGAAGATTTAGCTCGATTTCAAGATCTTAGCATTCCAAAATCCTGCATTCAAGATTTGGGCCCATCTCAAGATGTTAGCTTTCTAAAATCCTGAATTCAAGATTTTGGCCGAAATCAAGATCATAGCTTTCAAAAATCCTGAATTTAGGATTTTGGCCCATTTCAAGATTTTAGCTTTCCAAAATCCTGAATTCAAGATTTTACCTTTCCAAAATCCTAAATTCAAGATTTTGGCCGATTAGAAGATTTTAGCTTTCCAAAATCCTGAATTCAAGATATTGGCCGATTTTAAGATCTTAGCTTTCCAAAATCTTGAATTCAAAATTTTTTCTGATTTTAGGATCTTATCTTTCCAAAATCTTGAATTCAAGATTTTCGCTTATCTCAGGATCTTAGCTTTCTGAAATCCTGAATTCAAGATTTTCGCCGATTTTAAGATCTTAGCTTTCCAAAGTCCTAAATTCAAGATTTTGGCCGATTAGACGATTTTAGCTTTCCAAAATCCTAAATTAAACATTTTGCCGATTTCAAGATTTTAGCTTTCCAAAATCTTGAATTCAAAATTTTTTCCGATTTTAGGATCTTATCTTTCCAAAATCTTGAATTCAAGATTTTGGCCGATTAGAAGATCTTAGCTTTCCAAATCCTAAATTCAAGACTTTCGGTGATTTGAAGATCTTAGCTTTTCAAAATCCTGGATTCAAGTTTTTGGCCGATTTCAATATCTTAGCTTTCCAAAATCCTGAATTCAAGAGTTTGGGTGATTTCAAGCTCTTAGCTTTTAAAAATCCTTGATTCAAGTTTTTGGCCAATTTTAATGTCTTAGCTTTCCAAAATCCCGAATTCAAGATTTTGGTCGATTTCAAGATTTTAGCTCTCCAAAATCATGAATTCAAGACTTTGGCCCATTTCAAGATTTTAGCTTTCCAAAATCCTGAATTCAAGATTTTGGCGGATTTCAAGATTTTACCTTTCCAAAATGCTTGATTCAAGATTTTGGCCGATTTCAAGATCTTAGCTTTCCAAAATCCTGAATTCAAGATTTTGGCCGATTTTAAGAGCTAAGCTTTCCAAAATCCTGAATTCAAGATTTGTGCGATTTCAAGATTTTAGTTTTCAAAAATCCTGAATTCAGTTTATTGGCCGATTTTACGATCTTAGCATTCGAAAATCTTGAATTCAAGATTTGGGCCGATTTCAAGATCTTAGTTTTCCAAAATCCTGAATTCAAAATTTTCGCGGATTTCAAGATTTTACCTTTCCAGAACCCTAAATTCAAGATTTTAGACGATGTCAAGATCTTAGCTTTCCAAAATCCTGAATTTCAGATTCTGGCCGATTTCAATATTTTAGCTTTTAAAAATCCTTAGTTTAAGATTTTGGCCCATTTCAAGATGTTAGCTTTCCAAAATCGTAGATTCAAGATTATGGCCGATTTGAGGATTTTACGTTTCGAAAATCCTGAATTCAAGATTTTGGCCGATTTTAAGAGCTAAGCTTTCCAAAATCCTGAATTCAAGATTTGTGCGATTTCAAGATTTTAGTTTTCAAAAATCCTGAATTCAGTTTATTGGCCGATTTTACGATCTTAGCATTCGAGAATCTTGAATTCAAGATTTGGGCCGATTTCAAGATCTTAGCTTTCCAAAATCCTGAATTCAAGATTTTGGCCGATTTTAAGAGCTAAGCTTTCCAAAATCCTGAATTCAAGATTTGTGTGATTTCAAGATTTTAGTTTTCAAAAATCCTGAATTCAGTTTATTGGCCGATTTTACGATCTTAGCATTCGAGAATCTTGAATTCAAGATTTGGGCCGATTTCAAGATCTTAGCTTTCCAAAATCCTGAATTTAAGATTTTTGCGATCTCAAGATTTTAGCTTTCAAAAATCCTAAATTCAGGATTTTGGCCGATTTTAAGATCTTAGCATTCGAAAATCATGAATTCAAGATTTGGGCCGATTTCAAGATCTTAGCTTTCCAAAATCCTGAAGTCAAGATTTTGGCCGATTTTAAGAGCTAAGCTTTCCAAAATCCTGAATTCAAGATTTGTGCGATTTCAAGATTTTAGTTTTCAAAAATCCTGAATTCAGTTTATAGGCCGATTTTACGATCTTAGCATTCGAGAATCTTGAATTCAAGATTTGGGCCGATTTCAAGATCTTAGTTTTCAAAAATCCTGTATTCAAAATTTTCGCGGATTTCAACATTTTACCTTTCCAGAACCCTAAATTCAAGATTTTAGACGATGTTAACATCTTAGCTTTCCAAAGTCCTAAATTCAAGATTTTGGCCGATTAGACGATTTTAGCTTTCCAAAATCCTAAATTAAACATTTTGCCGATTTCAAGATTTTAGCTTTCCAAAATCTTGAATTCAAAATTTTTTCCGATTTTAGGATCTTATCTTTCCAAAATCTTGAATTCAAGATTTTGGCCGATTTGAAGATCTTAGCTTTCCAAATCCTAAATTCAAGATTTTCGGTGATTTGAAGATCTTAGCTTTTCAAAATCCTGGATTCAAGTTTTTGGCCGATTTCAATATCTTAGCTTTCCAAAATCCTGAATTCAAGAGTTTGGGTGATTTCAAGCTCTTAGCTTTTAAAAATCCTTGATTCAAGTTTTTGGCCAATTTTAATGTCTTAGCTTTCCAAAATCCCGAATTCAAGATTTTGGTCGATTTCAAGATTTTAGCTCTCCAAAATCATGAATTCAAGACTTTGGCCCATTTCAAGATTTTAGCTTTCCAAAATCCTGAATTCAAGATTTTGGCGGATTTCAAGATTTTACCTTTCCAAAATGCTTGATTCAAGATTTTGGCCGATTTCAAGATCTTAGCTTTCCAAAATCCTGAATTCAAGATTTTGGCCGATTTTAAGAGCTAAGCTTTCCAAAATCCTGAATTCAAGATTTGTGCGATTTCAAGATTTTAGTTTTCAAAAATCCTGAATTCAGTTTATTGGCCGATTTTACGATCTTAGCATTCGAGAATCTTGAATTCAAGATTTGGGCCGATTTCAAGATCTTAGTTTTCCAAAATCCTGAATTCAAAATTTTCGCGGATTTCAAGATTTTACCTTTCCAGAACCCTAAATTCAAGATTTTAGACGATGTCAAGATCTTAGCTTTCCAAAATCCTGAATTTCAGATTCTGGCCGATTTCAATATGTTAGCTTTTAAAAATCCTTAGTTTAAGATTTTGGCCCATTTCAAGATGTTAGCTTTCCAAAATCGTAGATTCAAGATTATGGCCGATTTGAGGATTTTACGTTTCGAAAATCCTGAATTCAAGATTTTGGCCGATTTCAAGATTTCACCTTTCCAAAATGTTGAATTCAAGATTTTGGCCGATTTCAAGATCTTAGCTTTCCAAAATCCTGAATTTAAGATTTTTGCGATTTCAAGATTTTAGCTTTCAAAAATCCTAAATTCAGGATTTTGGCCGATTTTAAGATCTTAGCATTCGAAAATCATGAATTCAAGATTTGGGCCGATTTCAAGATCTTAGCTTTCCAAAATCCTGAAGTCAAGATTTTGGCCGATTTTAAGAGCTAAGGTTTCGAAAATCCTGAATTCAAGATTTGTGCGATTTCAAGATTTTAGTTTTCAAAAATCCTGAATTCAGTTTATTGGCCGATTTTACGATCTTAGCATTCGAGAATCTTGAATTCAAGATTTGGGCCGATTTCAAGATCTTAGCTTTCCAAAATCCTGAATTTAAGATTTTTGCGATCTCAAGATTTTAGCTTTCAAAAATCCTAAATTCAGGATTTTGGCCGATTTTAAGATCTTAGCAATCGAAAATCATGAATTCAAGATTTGGGCCGATTTCAAGATCTTAGCTTTCCAAAATCCTGAAGTCAAGATTTTGGCCGATTTCAATATCTTAGCTTTCCAAAATCCTGAATTCAAGAGTTTGGGTGATTTCAAGCTCTTAGCTTTTAAAAATCCTTGATTCAAGTTTTTGGCCAATTTTAATGTCTTAGCTTTCCAAAATCCCGAATTCAAGATTTTGGTCGATTTCAAGATTTTAGCTCTCCAAAATCATGAATTCAAGACTTTGGCCCATTTCAAGATTTTAGCTTTCCAAAATCCTGAATTCAAGATTTTGGCGGATTTCAAGATTTTACCTTTCCAAAATGCTTGATTCAAGATTTTGGCCGATTTCAAGATCTTAGCTTTCCAAAATCCTGAATTCAAGATTTGGGCCGATTTTAAGAGCTAAGCTTTCCAAAATCTTGAATTCAAGATTTGTGCGATTTCAAGATTTTAGTTTTCAAAAATCCTGAATTCAGTTTATTGGCCGATTTTACGATCTTAGCATTCGAGAATCTTGAATTCAAGATTTGGGCCGATTTCAAGATCTTAGCTTTCCAAAATCCTGAATTTAAGATTTTTGCAATCTCAAGATTTTAGCTTTCAAAAATCCTAAATTCAGGATTTTGGCCGATTTTAAGATCTTAGCAATCGAAAATCATGAATTCAAGATTTGGGCCGATTTCAAGATCTTAGCTTTCCAAAATCCTGAAGTCAAGATTTTGGCCGATTTTAAGAGCTAAGCTTTCCAAAATCCTGAATTCAAGATTTGTGCGATTTCAAGATTTTAGTTTTCAAAAATCCTGAATTCAGTTTATTGGCCGATTTTACGATCTTAGCATTCGAGAATCTTGAATTCAAGATTTGGGCCGATTTCAAGATCTTAGTTTTCCAAAATCCTGAATTCAAAATTTTCGCGGATTTCAAGATTTTACCTTTCCAGAACCCTAAATTCAAGATTTTAGACGATGTCAAGATCTTAGCTTTCCAAAATCCTGAATTTCAGATTCTGGCCGATTTCAATATTTTAGCTTTTAAAAATCCTTAGTTTAAGATTTTGGCCCATTTCAAGATGTTAGCTTTCCAAAATCGTAGATTCAAGATTATGGCCGATTTGAGGATTTTACGTTTCGAAAATCCTGAATTCAAGATTTTGGCCGATTTCAAGATTTCACCTTTCTAAAATGCAGAATTCAAGATTTTGGCCGATTTCAAGATCTTAGCTTTCCAAAATCCTGAATTTAAGATTTGTGCGATTTTAAGATTTTAGCTTTCAAAAATCCTAAATTCAGGATTTTGGCCGATTTTAAGATCTTAGCATTCGAAAATCATGAATTCAAGATTTGGGCCGATTTCAAGATCTTAGCTTTCCAAAATCCTGAATTCAAGATTTTGGCCGAATTCAAGATCTTAGCTTTCCAAAATACTAAATTCAAGATTTGTGTCGATGTCAAGATTTTAGCTTTTAAAAATCCTGAATTCAAGATTTTGGCCGATGTCAAGATCTTAGCTTTCCAATATCCTGAATTCAAGATTTTCGCCGTTTTCAAGATTTTACCTTTCCGAAATCCTGAATTAAGCATTTTGGCCGATTTTAAGATTTTACCATTCCAAAATCGTAAATTCAAGATTTTAGCCGATTTCAAGATCTTAGTTTTTCAAAATCCTAAATTCAAGATCTTGGCCGATTTTAAGAGCTGAGCATTACAAAATCGTGAATTCAAGATTTTGGCCAATTACAAGATCTTAGCTTTTCAAAATCCTGAATTCAAGATTTTGGCCGCTTTTAAGAGCTAAGCTTTCCAAAATCCTGAATTCAAGATTTGTTCGATTTCAAGATTTTAGTTTTCAAAAATCCTGAATTCAGTTTATTGGCCGATTTAAAGATCTTAGCATTCGAGAATCCTGAATTCAAGATTTGGGCCGATTTCAAGATCTTAGTTTTCCAAAATCCTGAATTCAAGATTTTAGTTTTCCAAAATCCTGAATTCAAGATTTTGACCGATTGCAAGATCTTAGCTTTCCAAAATGATGAATTCAAGATCTTGGCCGATTTTAAGAGCTGAGCATTACAAAATCGTGAATTCAAGATTTTGGCCAATTACAAGATCTTAGCTTTTCAAAATCCTGAATTCAAGATTTTGGCCGCTTTTAAGAGCTAAGCTTTCCAAAATCCTGAATTCAAGATTTGTTCGATTTCAAGATTTTAGTTTTCAAAAATCCTGAATTCAGTTTATTGGCCGATTTAAAGATCTTAGCATTCGAGAATCCTGAATTCAAGATTTGGGCCGATTTCAAGATCTTAGTTTTCCAAAATCCTGAATTCAAGATTTTAGTTTTCCAAAATCCTGAATTCAAGATTTTGACCGATTGCAAGATCTTAGCTTTCCAAAATGATGAATTCAAGATTTTGACCGATTTCAAGATCTTAGCTTTCAAAAATCCTGTATTCAAAATTTTGGCGGATTTCAAGATTTTACCTTTCCAGATCCCTAAATTCAAGATTTTAGACAATGTCAAGATCTTAGCTTTCCAAAATCCTGAATTTCAGATTCTGGCCGATTTCAATATTTTAGCTTTTAAAAATCCTTAGTTTAAGATTTTGGCCCATTTCAAGATTTCACCCTTCCAAAATGCTGAATTCAAGATTTTGGCCGATTTCAAGATCTTAGCTTTCCAAAATCCTGAATTTAAGATTTTTGCCATTTCAAGATTTTAGCTTTCAAAAATCCTAAATTCAGGATTTTGGCCGATTTTAAGATCTTAGCATTCGAAAATCATGAATTCAAGATTTTGGCCGATTTCAAGATCTTAGCTTTCCAAAATCCTGAATTCAAGATTTTGACCGAATTCAAGATCTTAGCTTTCCAAAATACTAAATTCAAGATTTTGGCCGATTTCAAGATGTTACCTTTCCGAAATCCTGAATTAAGCATTTTGGCCGATTTTAAGATTTTACCTATCCAAAATCGTAAATTCAAGATTTTAGCCGATTTCAAGATCTTAGTTTTTCAAAATCCTGAATTCAAGATCTTGGCCGATTTTAAAAGCTGAGCTTTACAAAATCGTGAATTCAAGATTTTGGCCAATTACAAGATCTTAGCTTTCCAAAATCCTGAATTCAAGATTTTGGCCGATTTTAAGATTTTTGCCGATTTCAAGATTAAAGCTTTCCAAAATCCTGAATTCAAGACTTAGACCGATTTTAAGATCTTGGGTTTCCAAAAACCTGAATTCAAGATTTTGCCCGATTTCGAGATTTAAGCTTTCCAAAATCAAGAATTCAGGATGTTGGCCGCTTTCAACATTTTAGCTTTCCAAAATCCTGAATTCAAGATTTTGGCCCATTTCTAGATCTTAGCTTTCCAAAATGCTGAATTTAAGATTCTGGCCGATTTCAAGATTTTAGCTTTCAAAAATTCTTGATTTAAGATTTTGGGTAATTTCAAGATTTTAGCTTTCCAAAATACTGAATTTAAGATTCTGGCCAATTTCAAGATTTTAGCTTTCAAAAATCCTTAATTTAAGATTTTGGGTGATTTCAAGATCTTAGCTTTCAAAAATCCTGAATTCAAGATTTTGGCCGATTTCAAGATTTTAGCTTTCAAAAATCCTTAATTTAAGATTTTGGGTGATTTCAAGATCTTAGCTTTCCAAAATCCTGAATTCAAGATTTTCGCCGATTTCAAGATTTTAGCTTTCCAAAATCGTGAATTCAAGGTTATGGCCGATTTGAAGATTTTACGTTTCCAAAATAGTGAATTCAAGATTTTGGGCGATTTTAAGATCTTAGCTTTCCAAATTGTCAGTTCAACACTTTGGACGATTTCAAGATCTTAGCTTTCCAAAATCCTTAAATTCAAGATTTTAGCCGATTTCAAGATATTAGCTTACGAAAATCCTGAATTTAAGATTTTGGCGGATTCCAAGACTTTACCTTTCCAGAACCCTGAATTTAAGATTTTAGCCAATGTCAAGATCTTAGCTTTCCAAAATCCTGAATTGAAGATTCTGGCCGATTTCAAGAATTTAGTTTTGAAAAATCCTTAATTTAAGATTTCAACCGATTTCGAGACCTTAGCTTTGCAAAATCGTGAGTTCAAGATTTTGTCCGATTTGAAAATTTTACCTTTCCAAAATCGTGAATTCAAGATTTCGCATGATTTGAAGATCTTAGCTTTCCAAATCCCAAATTCAATATTTTGGGCGATTTCAAGATCTTAGCTTTTCAAAATCCTGAATTCAAGATTTTGGCCGATTTCAAGATTTTAGCTTTCAAAAATCCTGAATTCAAGATTTTAGCCGATGTCACGATCTTAGCTTTCCAATATCCTGAATTCAAGATTTTGGCAGATTTCAAGATTCTCCCTTTCCGAAATGGTGAATTAAGCATTTTGGCCGATTATAAAATTTTACCTTTCCAAAATCGTAAATTCAAGAATTTAGCCGATTTCAAGATCTTAGTTTTTCCAAATCCTGAATTCAAGATCTTGGCCGATTTTAAGAGCTGAGCTTTTCAAAATCGTGAATTCAAGACTTAGGCCGATTTCAAGATCTTGGCTTTCCCAAATCCTGATTTCAAGATTTCGGCTGATTTCGAGATTTAAGCTTTCCAAACTCCAGAATTCATGATTTTGGCCGATTTCAACATTTTAGCTTTCCAAAATCCTGAATTCAAGATTTTGGCCGATTTCAAGATGTTAGCTTTCCAAAATCCTGAACTCAAGATTTTGGCCGATTTCAAGATTTTAGCTTTCCAAAATCGTGAATTCAAGGTTATGGCCGATTTGAAGATTTTACGTTTCCAAAATAGTGAATTCAAGATTTTGGGCGATTTTAAGATCTTAGCTTTCCAAATTCTGAGTTCACACTTTGGGCGATTTCAAGATCTCAGCTTTCCAAAATCCTTCAATTCAAGATTTTGGCCGATTTCAAGATATTAGCTTACGAAAATCCTGAATTCAAGATTTTGGCGGATTCCAAGACTTTACCTTTCCAGAAGCCTGAATTTAAGATTTTAGCCAATGTCAAGATCTTAGCTTTCCAAAATCCTGAATTTAAGATTCTGGCCGATTTGAAGATTTTACCTTTCCAAAATCGTGAATTCAAGATTTTGCAAGATTTGAAGATCTTTGCTTTCCAAATCCTAAATTCAAGATTTTGGGCGATTTCAAGATCTTAGCTTTCCAAAAACCTGAATTTATGATTTTGGCCGATTTCAAGATCTTGGCTTTCCATAATCCTAAATTCAAGATTTTGGCCGATTTCCAGATTTTAGCTTTGCAAAATTGTGAATTTAAGATTTCGGCCAATTTCAGTATTTTAGTTTTCCAAAATCTCTAATTCAAGATTTTGGCCGATCGGAAGATCTTAGCTTTCTAAAATCCTGAATTTAAGATTTTGGCCGATTTCAACATTTTAGCTTTCCAAAATCCTGAATTTAAGATTTTGGCCGATTCCTATTACTTTGCTTTCCAAAATCCTAAATTCAAGATTTTGGCGGATTCCAAAACTTTACCTTTCCAGAACCCTGAATTTAAGATTTTGGCCGATGTCAAGATCTTAGCTTTCTAAAATCCTGAATTCAAGATTTTGGCCGATTTGAAGATCTTAGCTTTCCAAATCCTAAATTCAGGATTTTGGGTGATTTCAAGATCTTAGCTTTTCAAAATCCTGAATTCAAGATTTTAGCTTTAAAAATCCAGAATTCAAGACTTTGGCCGATGTCAAGATCTTAGCTTTCCAATATCCTGAATTCAAGATTTTGGCCGATTTCAAGATTTTACCTTTCCGAAATCATAAATTCAAGATTTTAACCAATTTCAAGATCTCAGGTTTTCAAAATCCTGAATTCAAGATCTTGGTCGATTTGAAGAGCTGAACTTTCCAAAATCGTGAATTCAAGATTTTGGCCGATTTCAAGATCTTAGTTTTTCAAAATCCTGAATTCAAGATCTTGGCCGATTTCAAGAGCTGAGCTTTCCAAAATCCTGAATTCAAGATTTTGGCCGATTTTAAGATTTTAGGTGATTTCAAGATTTAAGCTTTCAGAGATCCTGAATTCAAGACTTAGGCCGATTACAAGATCTTACCTTTGCAGAACCCTGAATTTAAGATTTTGGCCGATGTCAAGATCTTAGCTTTCCAAAATGCTGAATTGAAGATTCTGGCCGATTTCAAGAATTTAGTTTTGAAAAATCCTTAATTTAACATTTTAAGCGATTTCAAGATCTTAGCTTTCCAAAATCGTGATTTCAATATTTTAGCCGATTTCAAGATTTTAGCTTTGCAAAATTATGAATTCAAGAGTTTTGGCCGATTTGAGGATTTTACCTTTCCAATATCGTCAAATCAAAAATTTTGGCCGATTTGAAGATCTTAGCTTACGAAATCTGAATTCTAGATTTTGGGTGATTTCAAGATATTAGCTTGTCGAAATCCTGAATTGAAGTTTTTGGCCGATTTCAATATCTTAATTTCCCAAAATCCTGAAAAGAAGACTTTGGCCGATTTCAAAATCTTAGCTTTCCCAAATACTGAAGTGAAGATTTGGCCCGATTTAAAGATCTTAGCTCTCCAAAATCCTGAATTGAAAATTTTGGCCGATTTCAAGATTTTAGCCTTCCAAAATCCTGAATTCAAGACTTTGGCCGATTTCAAGTTTTTAGCTTTCCAAAATCCTGAACTCAAGATTTTGGCCGTGTGGAAGATTTTATCTTTCCAAAATCCTGAATTCAAGATTTTGGCCGATTTGAAGATCTTAGCTTTCGAAATCCTGAATTCGAGATTTTGGGTGATTTCAACATCTTAGCTTTCCAAAATCCTGAATGTAAGAATTTGGCCGATTTGAAAATCTTAGCTTTTCAAAATCCTAAATTGAAGATTTTGCCCGATTTCAAGATCTTAACTTTCGAAAATCGTGAATTGAAGATTTTGGCCGATTTCAAGATTCTAGCTTTCTAAAATCCGGAATTCAAGACTTTGTTCGGTTTCAAGATGTTAGCTTTCCAAAACCCTGAATCCAAGATTTCGGCCGAATTCAAGATTTTACCTTTCCAAAATCCTAAATTCAAGTTTTTTGGCCGATTTCAAGATCTTAGCTTTCGAAAATCCTGAATTCAAGATCTTGGCCTATTTTAAGATTTTACCTTTCCAAAATCGTAAATTCAAGATTTTGGCCGATTTGAAGATCTTACCTTTCCAAATCCTGAATTCAGGATTTTTGGTGATTTCAAAATCTTAGCCTTCCAAAATCCTGAATTGAAGATTTTCGCCAATTTCAAGATCTTAGTTTTCCAAAATCCTGAATTCAAGATTTTGGCCGATTTCAAGATCTTAGCTTTCCAAAATCCTGAATTCAAGATTTTGGCCGATTTCAAGATCTTAGCTTTCCAAAATCCTGAATTCAAGATTTGGGCTGGTTTCAAGAACTTAGCTTTCCAAAATCCTGAATTCAAGAATTTTGGCGATCTTAAGATTTTAGCTTTCAACAATCCTGAATTCAAGATTTTGGCCGATGGCAAGATCTTAGCTTTCCAATATCCTGAATTCAAGATTTTGGCTGATTTCAAGATTTTACCTTTCTGAAATCCTGAATTAAGCATTTTGGCCGATTTTAAGATGTTACCTTTCCAAAATCGTAAATTCAAGATTTGTGTCGATTTCAAGATTTTACCTTTCAAAAATACTGAGTTCAAGATTTTTGGCCCAATTCTAGATCTTAGCTTTCCAAAATCCTGAATTCAAGGTTTTGGCCGATTTCAAGATTTTTGCCGATTTTAAGATTAAAGGTTTCCCAAATCCTGAATTCAAGATTTTGGCCGATTTCGAGATTTAAGCTTTCCAAAATCCAGATTTCATGATTTTGGCCGATTTCAACATTTTAGCTTTCCAAATTCCTGAATTCAAGATTTTGGCGGATTCCAAAATTTTACATTTCCAGAACCCTGAATTTCAGATTTTGGCCGATGTCAAGACCTTAGCTTTCCAAAATGCTGAATTTAAGATTCTGGCCGATTTAAAGATTTTAGGTTGCAAAAATCCTTTATTTAAGATTTTGGGTGATTTCAAGATCTTAGCTTTCCAAAATCGTGAATTCAAGATTTTAGCCGATTTCAAGATTTTAGCTTTCCAAAATCGTGAATTCAAGATTTTAGCCGATTTTAAAATCTTAGCTTTTCAAAAATTCTGAATTCAAGATTTGGGCCGATTTCAACATTTTAGCTTCCCATAATCCTGAATTCAAGATTTTAGCCGACTTCAAGATCTTAGTTTTTCAAAATCCCGAATTTAAGATCTTGGCCGATTTCAAGAGCTGAGCTTTCCCAAATCCTGAATTCAAGATTTTGGCCGATTTCAAGATTTAAGTTTTCCAAAACCCAGAATTCATGATTTGGGCCGATTTCAAGATTTTTGCTGATTTCAAGATTAAAGCTTTCCCAAATACTGAAATCAAGACTTAGGCCGATTTAAAGATCTTAGGTTTCCGAAATCCTGAATTCAAGATTTTCGCCGATTTCCAGATTTAAGATTTACAATATCCAGAATTCATGATTTGGGCCGATTTCAACATTTTAGCTTTCCATAATCCTGATTTTAAGATCTTAGTTTTTCAACATCCTGAATTCAAGATCTTGGCCGATTTCAAGAGCTGAGCTTTCCAAAATCGTGAATTTAAGATTTTGGCCGATTTCAAGATCTTAGCTTTCCAAAATCCTGAATTCAAGATTTTGGCGCCTTGCAAGATTTTACCTTTCCAGAACCCTGAATTAAAGATTTTGGCCGATGTCAAGATCTTAGCTTTCCAAAATGCTGAATTGAAGATTCTGGCCGATTTCAAGATTGTTGCTTTCAAAAATCCTTAATTATAGATTTTGGGTGATTTCAAGATCTTAGCTTTCCAAAATCGTGAATTCAAGATTTTGGCCGATTTGAAGATCTTACCTTTCCAAAATCGTCAATTCAACATTTTAGCCGATTTTTAGATTTAAGCTTTCCAAAATCAAGAATTCATGATTTCGGCCGATTTCAACATTTTAGCTTTCCAAAATCCTAAATTGAAGATTTTGGCCTTTTTCTTGATCTTAGCTTTCCAAGATGCTAAATTCAAGATTTTGGCGGATTTCAAAATTTTGACTTTCCAGAATCCTGAATTTAAGATTTTGGCCGATGTCAAGACCTTAGCTTTCCAAAATCCAGAATTCATGATTTTGGCCGATTTCAACATTTTAGCTTTCCAAAATCCTGAATTCAAGATTTTGGCCGATTTCTATATCTTAGCTTTCCATAATGCTGAATTTAAGATTTTGGCCGATTTCAAGATTTTAGCTTTCCAAAATCGTGAATTCAAGATTTTGGCCGATTTGAATATTTTACCTTTCCAAAATCGTGAATTCAAGATTTTGGCCGATTTCAAGATCTTAGGTTTCCAAATCCTGAATTCAAGATTTTTTGGTGATTTCAAGATCTTAGCTTTTCAAAATTCTGAATTGAAGTTTTTGGCGGAATTCAATATCTTAGCTTTCCAAAATCCTAACTTGAAGATTTAGCTCGATTTCAAGATCTTAGCATTCCAAAATCCTGCATTCAAGATTTGGGCCGATCTCAAGATGTTAGCTTTCTAAAATCCTGAATTCAAGATTTTGGCCGAAATCAAGATCATAGCTTTCAAAAATCCTGAATTTAGGATTTTGGCCCATTTCAAGATTTTAGCTTTCCAAAATCCTGAATTCAAGATTTTACCTTTCCAAAATCCTAAATTCAAGATTTTGGCCGATTAGAAGATTTTAGCTTTCCAAAATCCTGAATTCAAGATATTGGCCGATTTTAAGATCTTAGCTTTCCAAAATCTTGAATTCAAAATTTTTTCCGATTTTAGGATCTTATCTTTCCAAAATCTTGAATTCAAGAGTTTCGCTTATCTCAGGATCTTAGCTTTCTGAAATCCTGAATTCAAGATTTTCGCCGATTTTAAGATCTTAGCTTTCCAAAGTCCTAAATTCAAGATTTTGGCCGATTAGACGATTTTAGCTTTCCAAAATCCTAAATTAAACATTTTGCCGATTTCAAGATTTTAGCTTTCCAAAATCTTGAATTCAAAATTTTTTCCGATTTTAGGATCTTATCTTTCCAAAATCTTGAATTCAAGATTTTCGCTTATTTCAGGATCTTTGCTTTCTGAAATCCTGAATTCAAGATTTTGGCTGATTTGAAGATTTTACCTTTCTAAAATCCCGAATTCAAGATTTTGGCCTATTTCAAGATCTTAGCTTTCTAAAATCCTGGAATTCATGATTTTGGGGGATTCTAAGATTTTATCTTTTCAAAACCTGGAATTCAAGATTTGCGCCGACTTCAAGATCTTAGCTTTCCAAAATGCTGAATTCAAGATTTTGGCCGATTTCAAGATTTTAGCTTACCAAAATCCTGAATTCAAGATGTTCCCCGATTTGAAGATTTTACCTTTCCAAAATCCTGAATTCAACATTTTGGCCGATTTGAAGATGTTAGCTTTCCAAAATCCTGAATTTAAGATTTTGGCCGATTTCAATATTTTAGCTTTCCGAAATCGTTGAATTCAAGATTTTACCTTTCCAAAATCCTGAATTCAAGATTTTCGCTGATTTGAAAATCTTTGCTTTCCAAAATCCTGAATTTAAGATTTTGGCTGATTTGAAGAATTAACCTTTCCAAAAGCGTTGAATTCAAGATTTTACCTTTCCAAAATCCCGAATTTAAGATTATGGCCGATTTCAAGTTCTTGGCTTTCCAAAATCTTGAATTCAAGATTTTGGCCCATTTCAAGATCTTAGCTTTCTACTATCCTCATTTCAAAATTTTTGCCGATTTTAAGATCTTAGCTTTCCAAAATCCTGAAGTCAAGATTTTGGCCGATTTAAAGATTTAAGCTTTCCAAAATCGTAAATTCAAGATTTTGGCCGATTTAAAGATTTTACCTTTCCAAAATCCTGAATTCAAGATTTGGGGCGATTTCAACATCTTAGCTTTTCAAAATCTTGAATTCAAGATTTTAACCGATTTCTAGATTTTTTCTTTCCAAAGTCCTGAATTCAAGATTTTTGCCGTTTTTAAGATTTTAGCTTCCAAAATCGTCAATTAAGATTTTGGCCGAGTTCACGATTTTAGCTCTCCCAAATCCTGAATTCAAGATTTTTGCCGATTTCAAGATCTTAGCTTTCCAAAATCCTGAATTCAAGATTTTGGGCGATTTCAAGAGCTTGCCTTTCCAAAATCCTGAATTTAAGATTTTGGCCGATTTCAAGATTTTAGCTTTCCAAAATCCTGTTTCAAGATTTTTGCCAATTTGAAGATTTTACGTTTCCAAAAACCGGAATTCAAGGGTTTGGCCGATTTTAAGATTTTAGCTTTCCAAACTCCTGAATTCAAAATTTTGGGCGATTTTAAGATCTTAGCTTTTCAAAATCTTAAATTCAAGATTTTGGCCGATTTCAAGATCTTAGCTTTTTAAAATCCTGAATGCAAGATTTTGGCCGATTTCAAGATTATAGCTTTCAAAAATGCTGAATTCAAGATTTTGGCCGATTTCAAGATTTTAGGTTTCAAAAGTCCTAAATTCATGTGTTTGGCCCATTTAAAGATTATACCTTACCAAAATCCTGAATTGAAGATTTTGGGCAATTTCAAGATCTTAGCTTTCCAAAATCCTCAATTCAAGATTTTGTCCGATATAGGATTTTAGCTTTCCAAAATCCTGAATTCAAGATTTTGGCCGAATTCAAGATTTTAACTTTCCAAAATCCCGAATTCAAGATTTTGGCCGATTTCAAGATTTTAGCTTTCCAACATCGCGAATTCAAGATTTTGGCCGATTTAAAGATTTAAGCTTTCCAAAATCGTGAATTCAGGATTTTGGACGATTTGAAGATTTTACCTTTCCAAAATCATGAATTCAAGATTTTTAGCGATTTCAAGATTTTCGCTTTCCAAAATCGTAAATTCAAGATTTTGGCTGATTTGAAGAATTAACCTTTCCAAAATCCTGAATTCAAGATTTGGGCGATTTCAAGTTCTTAGCTTTTTAAAATCTTAAATTCAAGATTTTGACCGATTTCAAGATCTTAGCTTTCCAAAATCCTGAATGGAAGATTTTGGCCGATTTCAAGATTATAGCTTTCTAAAATCGTGAATTCAAGATTTGTGCAGATTTCAAGATCTTATCTTTCCAAAATGCTGAATTCAAGATTTTGGCCGATTTCAAGATTTAAGTGGCTGTCCACCTAAGAGCGGTCCGGCGAGTTTGGGATCGCCAGTAAACCTTCCCTTTATTTTTTGTGGGGGAAAAGTACTTAATGAGGAATGATTAAAATCGAACTAATTTTTTTTACAAAATCCTTTTCTGTGCTTCGCTACAGCACAGAACATCTTTCCTGTCTGAGAGCGCTTTTTCAACGTTATTCGATGGCCGAAATTCGGTAATTTTAAAAGCCGTGCTTCTTCGTAACGGATAAATATCGCTAAATTCTACATAGTACAATGGATTTAGCTGCTTTTAACTTGTCCTATGACGGAATATGGAATAATTTGACGCAAAATTAAATTAAATTAATAAAATCAAACACAAGCCCCTTTGCAGTTTTTTTTCCCCCTTGACAAATTCTTCCAAAGTAAAAGCTAAAATCTCCAAAGCGGTACAAAAATCACAGGTAAAATGCATTTCACAGCAAAGATCTTACCTTATTCTGTCAGAAAATAAAGTCAAAGGTGCGGGTATCGTTCTGCGTTGGATGTGATCAAACGTTTTTAAGAGCGTCTTTTCGACATTATTTGCATAGATTTGCCCACTTAACGGCTCACACACCACGACTTTAATTTAGTAGATATTTTCTCCGAAGCTAAGAATGTTGTTGTGTAAACTCAAAATAACGAACATGTTTTTTCTTTTCATTAGCCTTTTTAAGTTTGTATAAATGAAAGTCGAAAAAAATGCCATAAACTGACATTCTTGATCAACCCGTCGGATATGCAAATCGTGCTTGTTTACAGCCAGGTTGTCCATTTCAGCTATGTTAAAATCTCAAACTACGTACGGTTATTAACTTCTTCTCAAAGTAGTCAATCTTCAGCTTGGAAACTCAGCAACCGGATACCCTTTTTAAAATAGAAATTTATCTCATATTCCATTTAAGTTTCTTTTTCCGTTTCGAGCATTTGACATGATTTGAATCATTGTTGAGTTTATCCCTCATTTATCATGAACATGTCGGATTCCCTCACCTCGGATGACTTTTCTCGTGTAGCTCTTGAGAAATTATTAAGAATCACTTTAAGTTTGGTGAAGGGTATGTCCGTTGTAATATTTTTCCGAGTGCGGGTAATATTGAACGTTTGTCCCAAACGCCATCAGTTATATGCTAATTCGCATTTTCGTCACGCAATATACCTCCAGTATTGATCCCTTTCTTTGCATAAACAAATAAAGGTTGAACCATTGCCTTATTAATAGGGGGTGGGGGGAGGACAAGGACACCGAGATTAAAAAAGAATTTTACAGGGCTGGAAGAATAATATACATTAAACACACAACGAAGTGGCAGAGTGGTGTCCTCGCCGATAGTGCTCAATAGTTAACCTTGAGCAGAATAGAAGTAGACTGATAAAACTGAATTAAATCTTGATCATTTGCTGCTACCCAGAGTTTCATGCCTCTTGCAAGGCAATCATCAGGCAACTGCCAAAATTAACGGTTACAATCAAAGGTATAGGTAAAACTGAACAGTAAATACTGCGTAAAGTGCCACATTGCTTGTAATTAAATTGGTTCATTAATCGCCATAAAAAATCCCTAGCTCCTATTATATGCCAGGGGCACCCAACGACGGTTTCCTCCTAAATGCATTGAGAACACTTTTTAGACTATCCAGAGTACTTTTAGATCTCTAGAAATGTATTCCAAGTGGCGCTAAAAAAATTTTTATCTGTTGGGTCATACTAGGGTAACCGTGAGTCTTTTTTCCCGAAAATTTTAGCTGCAATTTAAAGTTTTACGAAAGCTAGGATTTTTCTGATTCCTTTCTGTATCGCATTTTCGGTTCCGGGAATTTTAGGTTTCCTTTCTCTACGAAAAATAGCTTAACCTGGGGTTTGAAATAGGAAAAATTAAACTTCAGAAAATTGTAGGGAATTCATTAGATTAGCTTCGAAAATTGTACATGCATGGAACGCTCACCTAATAAATTTTTAGTCTTCCTCAAGCTATAGAAAATTCTAGGCAATTTTTTGCTTCTCCGAACAGATATTTCACAGAAAACAGTCGTTCGGTGCCGCTAATATGCATTTGGTGACTTTTTTACGTTATTTATTTCTTATTGCCAAAAAGTAAAGTGTCACAATAATGATCTTAGCTCATATGTATTAAAGAAAAAAAAACTGTCCTGCGGACAACTTTTATCCCCGGGGGGGGGGGGGTACTCCCATACATTACCTATACGGGTATGTGCCGCCCAAAGGGGTCGTGATTTTGAAGCTCCCGATTTAGAACGGGGTATCCATTTCAGAGGCGTTTTCTAGAACGGGGTATAAAATTTCGAACGCGCGAAAGGTCCACTTTTGTAAGCAGCCATTTGAAACTATTCAAGGACAGATTGCTTTTAAAAATACGGTTCAATGCGTTAATAAGCAAACTGTTGTACTCTTGTTGCACCCTAGAGCGGAGTATAAAAAATTGGCCCATTTCTAGAACGGGGTATCAGTTTTAGGGCGAATAATAGAACGGGGTATAAAAAATTGGCCCATTTTTAGAACGGGGTATCAATTTAATGGGAATTTTTTTTCTAGAACGGGGTGCCAATTTGGAGTCCTGGGCGGAACATACCCACCCAAAAAATACCCAAGTGCCCCCCCGCCCCCCCGGGCTTTTATCCTTCTGGGGCCCAGTTGTTCAATAGGTGGATAGCGCTATCCACCGTGTAAATTACTATTCACCGGATAGAGTAATTGGTTTAAGTAATACATATGAATTGGATAGAGATTCATCCGATGGATAGCCCTACCCAACTTTTGAACAACTGAGGCCTGCTCTTTTACTAGCATTGTAAATAAAGTACCGAACGAAAAAACAAGGTCATATACTTTCAAGGGTTGTTGTCAAGTTATAAGTTGCTTGACATTTATCGTCTTATCCAAGCATGCGACATACCTTAAAATTTAAACTTTCAAACTGTATACGAAAATCCTGAGAAACCACTTCCACCAACTCGACCTAGAAACAGGTATTTTCTAGGCAACCCGGCCCACCCCGATGCAATGTGGTAATTTGCCAGTCCCTGCCTTTTGGCCATTTACGGGGTGGTGCGGCAGTAACTGCATTCTTTCACCATGTCTGTGATTGTGTTTATTAGAGCAGTATTTGTATCTTAAGATTTGAACGACAGTTCAAAATATTCGCAGATGTTTTCACATTGAATTTTGAGATAACTTCTTGGTTGGTCTGCTCGTAGATATCATGGCCATCGTACCTGATGGGTTGTATTACGCCCATCTTGCTGAATATATCTTCGACCTCCTTGCGTCTCTACGTTCATCAATAAGAAACGAAATTTCTTCTTGCAAGAGCACTGAGAGCAATTCTCCTTCGTCACAAATTTCAACATTCTCGGCTTTGGTCAGCCCTTTTTTCCCTGCTGATTGCAGACAGTATGGAAAAGAATGATTGAACTTGTCCCTTTTTAAGCCATTCGTCTCTGGGACGTTCTTGAACTACCTGTCTGACCTGTGTTTCTGGTCGTTCTCATATCCGTTGCGACCTCAGAAAGGTCTGGTTTCCTGCCTGTTTGTTTATCAACATCAAATCGTGCGCTGAGGTAAGACTTGACTTTCTCGCTAAACCTTGTCCCGCCTCCCCTTAACTTCTGCAGCCGCCCATCCACTAGCCTCGAATTTACAGACACCACTAGGAGATTTTGGAAGTTTCTCGGCTGGCGACAATGTTTACCGTCTGACTCCGACACTGTAACTTTTCACCGTCACAAGTCTGTTTTCCATTATGGTCTGGATATCGGCTTTCTGTGAGGCCAGTTGGATTACCCCAGTCCTTCCCTAGGGTCGCACGATGTATCGGACATACAAAGATTTTTTCACCTTGTTCATCTCCGTCTTTGTTTATGAAGTACCATGCATATTTTGGCGTTATATCAATGTTGACGAAGTAAGTTTAATTACTCTCAAAAAGTTATTACAAAGTGCGATGGACCCAGGGGCCCCACTCACATATTTTAATGACGGGGGGGTCCGACAGAGGTTCATATTTTATACCCAAAAAAATCCCAACTTCAGAATTTGTCTACCCCCAAAAAATCCCTACTTTTTTTAGCATACCCAAAAAAATCCCTCAGTGTTTTTGCATCAGCAAATTTTATTATTTATCTTCTGGAAAGCTAAAATATGCCAACTTCAACTTTGGTTTTGGTCAAAAACAAAACTATAAATTGCGCTTATGTTATTTTTGATTTGAGCTGATGAAAGATACAATACCCCAAAAAATCCCTCTGTTGTTTTCTCGACCCAAAAAAATCCCGGCGTCTTTCATAGACCCAAAAAAATCCCTTTTGGCCAAAATGTCAGACCCAAAAAAAACCTTCGGACCCCCCCGTCATTAAAATATGTGAGTGGGGCCCCTGGGGCGATGGAATTATTACAAATTGCGACAGCTTAGCTTATTACAAAGTGCGATGGACAGTTGTTACAAATTGCGACAGCTTTTTTATTACAAAGTGCGACACGGTTAATTACAAATTGCGACAGGTATTACAAAGTGCGATGGATTTATTACAAATCGCGACAGGTATTACAAAGTGCGATGATTATTACAAATTGCGACAGTACAGGCACCAACTTGCTTGCTCCAAATCCGCTTTCATTGCGTGACAACAATCCTAATTAGCATATGACCATGAAGAAAACCCAAAAGGAAATTGAGCTGAATTCAATCTTAATTAAAGTGCCTTTTAGTTGCTGAGACTCCGAACTCAAAAATGGCTTCGTTTGAGCAGAAGTGAATTGTATTCTTTACGATTTTGAAAATTGCTGAAATCGAAAACCCGCTGTAAAGGAGCTTTTAAATTTGCATAATGTACGAGTAGATGAAGAATTCCTACATATATTTTATGACATTTTATGCATATTTATGGTTTACAGGCCTAAGATGGCTTATAAAACAACAAATGTGTGTTATTTTGACGAAGCATACCAAGATTCTGCCCCGTGGATAAAATATCAGCCTTATCATATGAGTTTAAGTGTAGGCGCCAAACGTGCAATTTTAGGTAAATATTAACAAAAGGAGCTCTCAAAAACGCTTGTTCGCGTCCGACGCAGAATGATACCCGCACCGTTAACTTTATTTTCTAACAGAATAAGGTAAGGTCTTTCCTGTGAAGTGCTTTTTGCCTGTGATTTTTGTACCGCTTTGGAGATTTTAGCTTTTACTTTGGAGGAATTGGTCAAGGGAGCAAAAAAACCGTTAAGTGGCTCGTCTTTGATCTTATTAATTTTATTTTATTTTGCGTCAAATTATCCAAGATTCCATCATAGGACAAGCTAAATGCAGCTAAATCCATTGTACTATGTAGAATTTCGCGAGTTTTATCCGTTACGAAGAAGCGCGGCTTTTAAAATTGCTGAATTTTGGCCATTGAATAAAGTTGAAAAAGCGCTCTAAGACAGGAAAGAAGTTATGTGCTGTAGCGAAGCACACAAAAAGATTTTGAAAAAAATTAGCTCGATTTTAATCATTGCTCACTAAGTCCTTTTCACCCACAAAAAATAAAGGGAAGGTTTACTGGCGATCCCAAACTCGCCGGACCGCTCTTAGGTGGACAGCCACTTAAGCTTTCAAAAATCCTGAATTCAAGAAGTTGCCCGATTTAAAGATTTTACCTTTCCAAAATCCTGAATTCAAGATTTTGGCCGATTTGAAGATCTTAGCTTTCCAAAATCCTGTATTTAAGATTTTGGCCGAATTTAATATTTTAGCTTTCCAAAATCGTTGAATTCAAGATTTTACCTTTCCAAAATCCTGAACTCAAGATTTTGGCCCATTTGAAGATTTTACGTTTCCAAAAACCGGAATTCAAGTTTTTGGCCGATTTTAAGATCTTAGCTTTCCAAAATCCCGAATTCAAGATTTTGGCTGTTATCAAGATTTTACATTTCCAAAACCCTGACTTCAAGATTTTGGCCGATTTCAAGATCTTAGCTTTCCAAAATCCTGAATTCAAGATTTTTGCCAATTTCAAGTTTTTAGCTTCCCAAAATCTTGAATTCAACATTTTGGCTGATTTCAATATATTAGCTTTCCAAAATCCTGAATTCAAGATTTTGACCGATTTGAAGATTTTAACTTTCCAAAATCCTAAACTCAAGATTTTGGGCGATTTAAAGATCTTAGTTTTCCAAAATGCTGAATTTTAAATTTTTTCCGATTTCAAGATTTTAGCTTTTCAAAATGCTGACTTCAAGACTTTGGCCGATTTTAAGATATTACCTTTCCAAAATCTTGAATTCGGGATTTTGGCCGATATCAAGATTTTAGCTTTCCAAAATCCTGAATTCAAGATTTTGGCCGATATCAAGATTTTAGCTTTCCAAAATCCTGAATTCAAGATTTTGGCCGATTTCAAGATTTTAGCTTTTCAAAATCCTAAATTCAAGATTTTGGCTGAGTTGAAGATTTTACCTTCCCAAAATCGTGAATTTAAGATTTTGGCCGATTTCAAGTTCTTAGCTTTCCAAAATCCTGAATTCAAGATTTTTCCGGATTAAAAGATTTTAGCTTTCCTTAATCTTGAATTCAAGATTTTTGCCAATTTCAAGTTTTTAGCTTCCCAAAATCTTGAATTCAAAATTTTGGCTGATTTCAAGATTTTACCTTTCCAAAACCCTGAATTTAAGATTTTGGCCGATTTCAAGATCTTAGCTTTCCAAAATCCTCAATTCATGATTCTGGCCGATTTCAAGATCCTAGCTTTTATAAATCCTAAATTCAAGATTTTGGCCGATATCAAGATTTTAGCTTTCCAAAATCCTAAAATAAAGATTTTGGCCGAATTAAAGATTTTAGCTTTCCAAAATCCTGAATTCAAGATTTTAAGCCGATTTCAAGATTTTAGCTTTTTAAAATCGTGAATTTAAGATTTTGGCAAATTTGAAGATTTTTTCTTACCAAAATCCTGAATTAAAGATTTTGGGGGATTTCAAGATCTTACCTTTTCAAAATCTTGAATTGAAGATTTTGGCCGATTTCAAGATCTTAGGTTTCCAAAATCCTAAATTTAAAATTTTGGTCGATTTCAAGATCTTGGCTTTCCAAAATCCTTAATTCAAGATTATAGCCGATTTCAAGATCTTAGCCTTCCAAAATCCTGAATTCAAGATTTTGGGCGTTTTTAAGATCTTAGCTTTTCAAAATCTTTAATTCAAGATTTTGGCTTGATTTCAGGATCTTAGCTTTCCAAAATCCTGAATTCAGGATTTTGGCCGATTTCAAGATCTTAGCTTTCTAAAATCCCTTAATTCAAGATTTTGGCCGATTTTAAGATCTTGCCTTTCCAAACTCCTTAATTTAAGATTTTGGCCGATTTCAAGAAATTCGCTTTCCAAAATCCTGAATTTAAGAGTTTTGCCGATTACAAGATCTGGGCTTTCCAAAATCCTGAATTAAAGATTTTGGCCGATTTCAAGATCTTAGCTTTCCAAAATCCTGAATTCAAGATTTTGGGCGATTTCCAGATCTTAGCTTTTGAAAATCTTGAATTCAAGATTTTGGCATGATTTCAAGATCTAAGCTTTCCAAAATCCTGAATTCAAGATTTTTGCCAATTTCAAGTTTTTAGCTTCCCAAAATCTTGAATTCAACATTTTGGCTGATTTCAATATATTAGCTTTCCAAAATCCTGAATTCAAGATTTTGACCGATTTGAAGATTTTAACTTTCCAAAATCCTAAACTCAAGATTTTGGGCGATTTAAAGATCTTAGTTTTCCAAAATGCTGAATTTTAAATTTTTTCCGATTTCAAGATTTTAGCTTTTCAAAATGCTGACTTCAAGACTTTGGCCGATTTTAAGATATTACCTTTCCAAAATCTTGAATTCGGGATTTTGGCCGATATCAAGATTTTAGCTTTCCAAAATCCTGAATTCAAGATTTTGGCCGATATCAAGATTTTAGCTTTCCAAAATCCTGAATTCAAGATTTTGGCCGATTTCAAGATTTTAGCTTTTCAAAATCCTAAATTCAAGATTTTGGCTGAGTTGAAGATTTTACCTTCCCAAAATCGTGAATTTAAGATTTTGGCCGATTTCAAGTTCTTAGCTTTCCAAAATCCTGAATTCAAGATTTTTCCGGATTAAAAGATTTTAGCTTTCCTTAATCTTGAATTCAAGATTTTTGCCAATTTCAAGTTTTTAGCTTCCCAAAATCTTGAATTCAAAATTTTGGCTGATTTCAAGATTTTACCTTTCCAAAACCCTGAATTTAAGATTTTGGCCGATTTCAAGATCTTAGCTTTCCAAAATCCTCAATTCATGATTCTGGCCGATTTCAAGATCCTAGCTTTTATAAATCCTAAATTCAAGATTTTGGCCGATATCAAGATTTTAGCTTTCCAAAATCCTAAAATAAAGATTTTGGCCGAATTAAAGATTTTAGCTTTCCAAAATCCTGAATTCAAGATTTTAAGCCGATTTCAAGATTTTAGCTTTTTAAAATCGTGAATTTAAGATTTTGGCAAATTTGAAGATTTTTTCTTACCAAAATCCTGAATTAAAGATTTTGGGGGATTTCAAGATCTTACCTTTTCAAAATCTTGAATTGAAGATTTTGGCCGATTTCAAGATCTTAGGTTTCCAAAATCCTAAATTTAAAATTTTGGTCGATTTCAAGATCTTGGCTTTCCAAAATCCTTAATTCAAGATTATAGCCGATTTCAAGATCTTAGCCTTCCAAAATCCTGAATTCAAGATTTTGGGCGTTTTTAAGATCTTAGCTTTTCAAAATCTTTAATTCAAGATTTTGGCTTGATTTCAGGATCTTAGCTTTCCAAAATCCTGAATTCAGGATTTTGGCCGATTTCAAGATCTTAGCTTTCTAAAATCCCTTAATTCAAGATTTTGGCCGATTTTAAGATCTTGCCTTTCCAAACTCCTTAATTTAAGATTTTGGCCGATTTCAAGAAATTCGCTTTCCAAAATCCTGAATTTAAGAGTTTTGCCGATTACAAGATCTGGGCTTTCCAAAATCCTGAATTAAAGATTTTGGCCGATTTCAAGATCTTAGCTTTCCAAAATCCTGAATTCAAGATTTTGGGCGATTTCCAGATCTTAGCTTTTGAAAATCTTGAATTCAAGATTTTGGCATGATTTCAAGATCTAAGCTTTCCAAAATCCTGATTTCAAGATTTTTGTCGATTTCAAGATTCCAAAATCCACAATTGAAGATTTTTGCCGATTTCAAGATTTTAGCTTTCCAAATACTTGAATTCAATTTTTTTGCCGATCTCAAGTTTTTAGGTTTCCAAAATCTTAAGTTCAAGATTTTTGCCGATTTCAAGATCTTAGCTTTCGAAAATCCTGAATTCAAGATTTTGGCCGATTTTAAGATCTTAGCTTTCCAAAATGCCGAATTCAAGATTTTGGCTGTTATCAAATCCTGAATTCAAGATTCTGGCCGATTCCAAGATTTTAGCTTTTCAAAATCCTAAATTCAAGATTTTGGCTGAGTTGAAGATTTTACCTTCCCAAAATCGTGAAGTTAAGATTTTGGCCGATTTCAGGTTCTTAGCTTTCCAAAATCCTGAATTCAAGATTTTTCCGGATTAAAAGATTTTAGCTTTCCTTAATCTTGAATTCAAGATTTTTGCCAATTTCAAGTTTTTAGCTTCCCAAAATCTTGAATTCAAAATTTTGGCTGATTTCAAGATTTTACCTTTCCAAAACCCTGAATTTAAGATTTTGGCCGATTTCAAGATCTTAGCTTTCCAAAATCCTCAATTCATGATTCTGGCCTATTTCAAGATCCTAGCTTTTATAAATCCTAAATTCAAGATTTTGGCCGATATCAAGATTTTAGCTTTCCAAAATCCTAAAATAAAGATTTTGGCCGAATTAAAGATTTTAGCTTTCCAAAATCCTGAATTCAAGATTTTAAGCCGATTTCAAGATTTTAGCTTTTTAAAATCGTGAATTTAAGATTTTGGCAAATTTGAAGATTTTTTCTTACCAAAATCCTGAATTAAAGATTTTGGCTTATTTCTAGATTTTACCTTTCCAAAATCGTGAATTCAAGATTTTGGGGGATCTCAAGATCTTACCTTTTCAAAATCTTAAATTGAAGATTTTGGCCGATTTCAAGATCTTAGGTTTCCAAAATCCTAAATTTAAAATTTTGGTCGATTTCAAGATCTTGGCTTTCCAAAATCCTTAATTCAAGATTATAGCCGATTTCAAGATCTTAGCTTTCCAAAATCCTGAATTCAAGATTTTGGGCGTTTTTAAGATCTTAGCTTTTCAAAATCTTTAGTTCAAGATTTTGGCTTGATTTCAGGATCTTAGCTTTCCAAAATCCTGAATTCAGGATTTAGGCCGATTTCAAGATCTTAGCTTTCTAAAATCCTCAATTCAAGATTTTGGCCGATTTTAAGATCTTGCCTTTCCAAACTCCTTAATTTAAGATTTTGGCCGATTTCAAGAAATTCGCTTTCCAAAATCCTGAATTTAAGAGTTTTGCCGATTTCAAGATCTGGGCTTTCCAAAATCCTGAATTGAAGATTTTTGCCGATTTCAAGATCTTAGCTTTCCAAAATCCTGAATTCAAGATTTTGGGCGATTTCCAGATCTTAGCTTTTGAAAATCTTGAATTCAAGATTTTGGCATGATTTCAAGATCTTAGCTTTCCAAAATCCTGAATTCAAGATTTTTGTCGATTTCAAGATCTTAGCTTTCCCAAATCCACAATTGAAGATTTTTGCCGATTTCAAGATTTTAGCTTTCCAAATTCTTGAATTCAAGATTTTGGCCGATTTCAAGATTTTAGCTTTCTAAAATCTTGAATTGAAGATTTTGGCCGATTTGAAGATCTTAGCTTTCCAAAATCCTGGATTCTAGCTTTTGGCCGATTTTAAGAGCTTAGCTTTCCAAAATCCTTAATTCAAGATTTTTAGCCGATTTCGAGATTTTAGCTTTTTAAAATCGTGAATTCAAGATTTTGGCAAATTTGAAGATTTTTCGTAACCAAAATCCTGAATTAAAGATTTTGGCCTATTTCAAGATTTTACCTTTCCAAAATCGTGAATTCAAGATTTTGGGGGATTTCAAGATCTTAGCTTTTCAAAATCTTGAATTGAAGATTTTAGCCGATTTCAAGATCTTAGCTTTCCAAAATCCTGAATTTAAAATTATGGCCGATTTCAAGATGTTAGCTTTCCAAAATCCTGAATTCAAGATTTTGGGTGATTTTAAGATCTTAGCTTTTCAAAATCTTGAATTTAAGATTTTATTCGATTTCAATATCTTAGCTTTCCAATATCCTGAATTTAAGATTTTGGCCGATTTGAGGGTCTTGTCTTTCGAAAATCCTGAATTCAAGATTTTGGCCGATTTCAAGATATTCACTTTCCAAGATCCTGAATTTAAAATTTTGTTGGATTTCAAGATCTTGGCTTTCCAAAATCCAGAATTTAAGATTCTTGCCGATTTTAAGATCTTAGCTTTCCAAAATCCTGAATTGAAGATTTTGGGAGATTTTAAGATCTTAGCTTTTTAAAATCTTAAATTCAAGATTTCGGCCGATTTGAAGATCTTAGTTTTCAAAAATCCTGAATTCAAGATTTTGGGCGATTTCAAGATCTTACCTTTCCAGAATCCTGAATTCAATATTTTTGCCGATTTCAAGATTTTAGCTTTCCAAATTCTTGAATTCAAGATTTTGGCCGATTTCAAGATTTTAGCGTTCTAAAATCTTGAATTCAACATTTTGGCCGAGTTGAAGATCTTAGGATTCTAAAATCCTGAATTCAAGCTTTTGGTCGATTTTAAGACCTTAGCTTTCCAAAATCCTTAATTCAAGATTCTCGCCGATTTCAAGATCTTAGCTTTCTAAAGTCCTGAATTCAAGATTTTGGCTGATTTCAAGATTTTACCTTTCCAAAACCCCGAATTTAAGATATTGGCCGAGTTCAGGGTCTTAGCTTTCCAAAATCCTCAATTTATGATTTTAGCCGATTTCAAGTTCCTAGATTTTAATATAAAGATTTTGGCCGAATTAAAGATTTTAGCTTTCCAAAAACCTGAATTAAAGATTTTTAGCCGGTTTCAAGATTTTAGCTTTTTAAAATCGTGAATTCAATGCCTCACCTTTAACAGGGTGCTAAGGTGATTGGAAAAAAGGCTTTACAAACAGGTGTCAATGTCGTCCAAGATGTTCTTGATGGAGATAACTTTAAAACAGCAGTCCACAAGCGCACGAAACAAGCCCTCGGTCTACCTTCTCACAATTCATTGCAGGCACAATCAGGAGCTGGCAAAAAAGCTATAAAAAGAAAAGGGCAAGGAACCAAAATCAGTTCGCCTCAAGGTAAGGAAGCAAAAACATCTCCGCAGCAAAAGAAGCCCAAAGAGTAATTTTATTTCTGGAAGTAACTATGGCCTTTGGTGCATCACGAGTCTCAGGAATGTACGAAATCAGAGTTGGATCTCTTTACGATTCCCGCAACACAAACCTCTATCTCCAAAGGGAAATGGATCGAGTACCACCCCATCAGTAACATCACGGACAGTGGTCCGATCGAATTTTATGTTTCGGGAACCGCAAATGAGTATTTGGACTTGGCACGTACTCGGTTATTGTTAAAGCCAAGATCACAAAAGCAAATGGAACCGCCATAGATGCCGATACACAAGTAGGTCCCGTGAACCTGTTTTTACATTCCCTGTTTTCCCAAGTGGACGTTTCCTTGAACGAGCGATTGATCTCTCCATCCACCAATACCTACCCTTATCGCGCCATGATCGAAACCTTGCTAAACTACGGAGAAGAAGAAAAAACAAGTCAACTTTCTATGGCCATGTTTTACAAAGATATCCCTGGAAAAATGGATGTTGCCAACCCTGTGGCTGCAGACGATGCTGCAAACAAGGAGTTAAAGGTTCGCTATGATTTCACTAAAGAAAGTCATATTGTGGATATGATGGGGCCCATTCATAGCGACATTTTCTTTCATACCGGTTGATGCTATATGGAGTGAATTTAAGAATCAAGCTGAACCGTGCCAAGAACTCGTTTTGTCTAATGTCATTAGCAGCCGCTCCAACTTTCAAGGTGGTAATCACAGAAGCCATCTTGTTCGTTCGCCGGGTGAAATTGGCCTCCTCTATTATACTTGGCCATACGGCTGCACTAAAACACTCCAGTGCCAAGTACCCGGTTCGCCGAATCGATTGTAAAGTGCTGTCTATTCCAAGAGGATTTAGCAGTTTTAACCCCGACAACATCTTTTTGGGTCACATTCCCAAACGAATCGTGCTGGTCTTAGTGGATACTCAGGCATATAGTGGAACTTACAGTACCAACCCGTTCAACTTCAAACACCACAATCTAACTCAAGTGGGTGTCTATGTGGACGGAGAGCAACTTCCTCAGATACCCCTGTTCTTGAATTTTGACGAAGCCTAGAGGTCAAAATGTAATAGCGGGCTATCAAAGCCTGTTCTCCGGCATTGGAAAGCTATCTCAAGATGCGGGTAGTCAAATCAGTAGAACCGATTATGGCCTCTGGTTATACAGCATTCTGCTTTGACTTGTCCCCAGACCAATGCTCAGGTGACCATTTTGAGCTAATAAAGCAAGGTAACCTGCGCGCTGAGCTTCATTTCAAGGAACCATAGAAACCAGCCAATACGGTTAACCTTATCGTGTACGCTGAATTCCAAAATGTGATTGAAATTGACAGGAACCGTAACGTGTTGTTTGACTACACAAACTAAAAATGGACACTATTCAACTGACACATATTTTGAGAAAGGATAAATTTACACGAGGTTTGTTTCAAGGCGTGTATCCCTCAGACCAGCTGCCTGCAAGTGTTTCACATTACCCAGCCCTGTTTATCGCCAATGTGGATACGAGTGACAAGCCAGGTTCGCATTGGGTGGCGTTTTATTTCACCAAGGAGCAAGAGGGAGAATTTTTCGATTCTTACGGATCATCACCCAGCAAATATTCAGGAACTTTTACTACGTTTTTAAACAACAATTCTAACCAGTGGACTTTTAATACTGTGACTATAGGTTTTCCGAAATATCGTACTGATGTAAACAAGCAAAGAGCAAAAGCACAACACTAAGTTCAGTAAACAGACACCATGTAATTTCTTTTCAACACATTTTATTGAATGACAAAATAAAGTTTTGTGTTTCAGAATAAAAAAAGTCTCTTGTCATGATTTACAATCGTAACCATCGAACAGCCTGAGGGCGAGGACTCTCGACTCTACGCCTCTGATTTTTGACAGAAGATAACGTCACAGGTGGGGTGGGTAGCCAACGCGAAGGAATTTCTGGGGTCTCCTCTCTCACTCTTGCTTTAAATTCTCTTATGGCACTCTGACGTTGGGGATTACGAACCAAGTTTTCGGGGACATTCATTCGCGCCAGGCCCCTCGCAAACACGGACCACCGCACTGGTTCAAATCCTTTTCGGTGACGCAATGTGTCGTTGACTAGGTCGACCACATGAGAACCTGGGATTGGTCAACCTCGTTCCCAGGGTTCTCTCCTACCCGCCCCACGGAGCAAGAGAGAGAGACTCTAGCTGACATTTTAGGCTATAGCTTTCCGTGAAGTCACTAGATCTAAGATATTACTTTGATCGTAAATGTATTAACTGAATTCCCTGCTCTCAATGTAACTGCCATGTTTTTTCCCGGGGGTTTGTCACGCCGAAACGCTAAGATCGCAAATGGTGTAGGTTTATTTGGCCCGATTACCAGCCGCTGTCAGACTAACATTGAAAATATTAATATAGAAGTTCAACATACAGGGATTTTACCTTCAAAAAATTAACTCGCTTGTGTATAACTCAAGATTTTTAGCGATTGGTGTCATCGGTTAAAACGGAGACAACGCTAGTTTTCTATTCCTTCTCTGGTAATTCACTTGTTTATCTGATACTTCTGTTTAGGCAGAAATTTTCCTTAGTTTCAGTTGTAGTTGTAGTAGGGTTAGCAAATCTATCTTGCTGTTGCGATCACTGCGTGAATGTTGCGAATAAACCAGACAAAACAATGTGAGACAAAGGACTCGTCCCTCAGAATTAATTTTGTTCCGGAGCAACGTGACCAGCGTTTTCCAGGTTCTCTCTCTCTCTCTCGCTCTGTAGGGTGGGTAGGAGAGAACCCTGGGAACGAGGTTGGGGATTGGTTTGTTTTCATACAACAGCTCTCCTTTATCATTCCAGTGCAACACGTCCTGGTGTTTTTTAATTTTATCCAACAACTGTCTAGCCCCAGCTTTGTAAATTTTGGGTACACTTTTCATGACCTCTTGCTCTACTGCTGTTGGAAGAGAATTATCTGGAGAAGCTTCCTCTGTAGATTCTGCGTTCTCAACTGGTTTGGGGGTTTCTGTTGTTTTAGGGGTCGTTAACTTCACATGGAGAGGCTGACCTTTCCGCTGATCGTAATAAGTCAAGTACCGTTGCAACACCTGATTGTAAAGCTTCGCCTTTTCCTCATCACCAAATTGTTTACTTTCTAAAATATCCCCCATTTAGCTATCCAGATTTTTCAGAGTTTGTGTTACAGGTGGTGTTAATATCTGCTGGCGTTGCCGCAATCGTTCCAGAGTGTTTTCAGGGACAAGAACCATGCGTCTTGTATGATTCATCTTAACTAAGAAGCGAGCTCGACACTCGAAGAACGGGAGGTACCAAAACACTTAAAAAGTTTCCTCCGTGTTGTACCAAGATTTGCTTTTTCTTGTTTAGCGGGGTACTCTTTTCAGCTAGAGCAGTCAAGGCTTTCTTGTGCTTAAGAAGTTTTCTCTTTGCCGGTTTACTGACAGGCACTGTTTCTTTAAGTACGTTGAATACACACTCACAAATGGTTCTTACTAAAGCGTCGTCGGCTGCTTTCAAAATTGCTTTACGTTGAGCTGGGGTGCACTTGACGAGGAGCTTAAGAAAATCGTGGTTCTTTCTTAGTCGCTGGGCCATACTCAACTGATATCAATCACAACGACGGAGCTTTTTTTATACCTTTCTGACATAGGCGAGCTGAGTCTCCCCAGGGAAAATGTTTGTGCGCAACCGGAAGTCGGTAGGTGTTTCCGGTTTGAGGTCGCATATCAGGTAGCCATAAGGGCGTTTTGTCGCATCCTGAAACGCCTCTTGCATGTATTTGACATGACCGGGAAACATCTGTTTCGCCAAGTGACTGACTTGACTGCTATCTCGCGGGAACTTGAACATCACCAAATAATGGCAATTCAAACTCATATCTCTCAGTTCTTTTCCCCGGTGAAAAATATTTTGAAGAATGAAAATAACACTTAAATTTCGGTGATGACAGCCCTTAGTAAACAAATTGGTAATTCTTCGATCATTGCTAAGCTCCTGCATTAAATCATCAATGACCACTAAATTCCGAATGGTTGGGTTTATCATAGATTCTAAATCACCAGGAACTCCTTCGACGAACGTGATGTTGGGAATAGTCCTTAGCATTTCATCGTAAGCCGGTTGGTATATTCCATAACACCAAATGATATTTTCAGGAGCTCCGTCTATTAAATCTTCTCCAGATTCCAACAGGTGTTTGACAAAATGACTTTTTCCACAGCAAGTGGGACCAGCTACAATAGCAGGAAATGGGTGTTTCCACCTTAGGTCCATGTTAACAATCAACTGCGTTTGCTCTTATTTATAGCGAAATGGTCTTTGGCGGAGTATCTTTATCATAAACCCGAACCATGTTGGTATTTTGTAACTTAGCAAACTGGAGCAAATATTTTCTCTCTAAGTCAGACAGCTCGTGTACCTGAGCCAAATGGCTTGCTAATCGAACTGAAAATTAAGAGTGACATCCCGGTATCGGGGAATGACGACAGACACGCTTACCCATGATGTTCACGGTACGAAGGTTCGATATCAACTGAATAAAACCGCTAATGACACGAAGTTTATGACTATTGAGAACGGGCCACAGGGGCCACAGGGGGCCACAGGGGGCCACAAGGGCCTTGCATATCACTGTGTTTTTCCTTTACGCGGGTGATTGAATCGCGCGTGGCGCACACACGCGCGCGTGGCTAGAAAGACAACAAACCGTGGTTAGTATATTAAACCATATTTATTTACAAACTATGAACAAATGACATTTTTTAGACATAAAGGAAACTCTTTATATACAATGCGATACAGAGAAAAGTCGACTCGAAGCAAAGACAGAGAAAGCCCCATCTCGACTCAAAATTTTAGTCATCATGAACAAATTTTATTACTTTTAGAAATAAAGCTTATTTTGAATGTCATTAATTATCAAGTCAAGGTCCTTTGGTGTTCGTCTTTTCTCACGACTCTATCAGGGCATTCTATTGTTTCTTGTTGATCATTGAAATCCTATTCCATTTGAGCCCATTTGGTCGGTAGTATAGAGCGTAAAAAATACGGCTTTCAAGAGCATCACCCTGCTGGACAACATCAAGTTCCAGAGAAGCGAGGTAAATACTGGTCCACGACAATATTTCGCCCTACGCTTCCCATGATTTATCTAGTTTGAAGCCGACAGCACTGCATATACTTTCGGTAGCGTTCAGCATAGAATTCAGGTCAATTTGTTCCACCACTTCATCGTGGTAATACATCTATGCGTCATCATTATCCATCATGAGGTAAGAATGTTGGTTTTGACTTGAGTGTTGAATAGCACAACGGTCGCAGTGTTTCAGCTTTTCTTGTTGGATGAGTTTGTCAACCAAAGCCGAAAAAGTCAGTTAGAATACATGTCCAATAAAACTGGCTATCCTTTGACGCTGGACAGTGTTTCAAAGAAAATTGGTGAGAGTTAAGACTTTTTTCCGAGCAAACTGAACTTTTAAGAATGAAATCCTGATTGAACGGAGAGCGCGTTTGTATGTTGAAAACATAATAGATTGTTCACTATCCAATCAGGGTTAAAAGAGTCCTCTTTTTCTGAATCGTCTTGTAGTTTTTGCGACAGGTATTTCATATTTTTGTCGATAGACAGAGAATTACAATTTCGCAAAGAAATACAACATGTTTTGATGATTAAGAAACAACATTCCTTGACTTTTTTCGAAGTGGGAACTCAATGTCTTAATCGCCTTATTTTTTAAAAAAGACAAAAGCTAAACGGCTAACTCTTAATTGCATTTTTTTTACACAATACTAGGTCTTAAGTTGAACATTTTTGCATTATCAACCCGCGGCGTGTTTGTCCAAAGACAACTATGGCTGATGATAATTCTCTTATGGTGGTCAGTTTTCTAACAAAATACAGCTACCACGGATTGCATTTCAAAAAGTATGGTGTGAGGAAATGACGGAGAAAAAGATTATGAACCCCACGTTGATCAGCAGAACTGCCGTTATTACGCAATATCTACGATTATCCTGATGCCTTATTGGAAATGAACAATTTGTTCAAGCGAAGATTACAACAAAATATGTTATTTGTATCATCTGAAAAAGGACCTACCTACGAACCAAGATCTAAGTTACAGAGACAATTTGGTAGACTACTCGTTAAGTGATGATGTAACCATTAGCCATTACTTTATTATTATTTCTTGTCTACAATGATATACTCTTTGAGGTGAATAAAATAATTTGCCATGAAATACTGTGTTGTATCACTGCTGGTCAGTTGGGGTCTGCTATTTTTGCAGAGGACACAGCGAGACACAGGCAACACAGGGGAACACAAGGTAACACAGGGGTGCACAGGGTAACACTGGGGCACATAGAGTAACAGAGGGTGACACAGGGTAACACAGTGTAACACAGGGAACACAGGGTAACACAAGGTAACACAGAGTAACACAGGGGAACACAGGGTAACAGTGTAACACAAGGTTACACAGAGAAACACAGGGGAACACAGGGTAACACAAGGTAACACAGTGTAACACGTACAGGGTAACACAGGAAAAACACAAGGGAACGCAGAGTAACACAGAGTAACACAAGGTAACCTGGAAACACAAGGTAACACAGGGGAACACAAGACAACACAGGGTAACGCAGGGTAACACAGAGGAACACAGGGGAACACACGTACAGGGCAACACAAAGTAACACAGGGTAACACAGGATAACACAGAGGAACACAGGGTAACACAGGGTGACACAAAGTAACACAGAGTAACACAGAATAACAATGCAGGGGAACACGGCATGAACTACATGTTAGCACACCATATAGTCGTGCAACATAAATTAAATGAACGCGGTGCACAACGTTTTGTAAGTAATACGCACTTCTCAAAACTATTTCGTTTCTGTACTTATTAGTCCTTTAGTATCCTAACCAGTCCTTTCCGTCCTTACAAGTCCTTTAATGACCTTACTAGTCCTGTATTATCCTAACTTGTCCTTTTGTGTCCTTACCAGTCCTTTTCTGTTCTCAGTAGTCCCTTAATGTCCTTACTAGTCCTGTATTATCCTAACTTGTCCTTTTCCGTCCTTACTAGTCCTTTTGTGTCCTTATTTTATTAGTCATTGTCTGTCCTTACTAGTCCTTAATATCCTCAACAATTCTTTGCCGTCCTTACTAGTCCTTGTCTGTCCTTACTTGTCCTTTTCTGTTCTTCCTAGTCCTTTTATGTCCTAACCAGTCCTTTTTCGTCCTTTCTAGTCCTTTTTATGTCCTAACCAGGCCTTTTTTATCCTTCGTAGTCCTTTTATGTCCTTACTTGTCCTTTTCTGTCCTTACTTGTCTTTTTCTGTCCTTACTAGTCCTTTGATGTCCTTATTAGTCCTTTTATGTCCTTACTTGTCCTTTTCTGTCCTTACTAGTCCTTTCCTGTCCTTAATTGTCCTTTTCTGTCCTTACTTGTCCTTTTCTGTCCTTACTAGTACTTTTATGTCCTAACCAGTCCTTTTCCATCCTTCGTAGTCCTTTTATGTCCTTACTTGTCCTTTTCTGTCCTTACTAGTCCTTTGATGTCCTTATTAGTCCTTTTCTGTCCTCCCTAGTCTTTTTATGTCCTTATTAGTCCTATTCTGTAGTCACTAGTCCTTTAATGTCCTTACTACTCCTTTTATGTCCTTATTAGTCCTTTTCTGTCCTTACTACTCCTTTTATGTCCTAACCAGTCCTTTTTCGTCCTTAATAGTCCTTTTATGACCTTACTAGTCCTGCATCATCCTAACCTGTCCTTTTGTATCCTTACCAGTCGTTTTCTGTCCTTAGTAGTCCGTTAATGTCCTTACTAGTCCTTTTCCGTCCTTACTAGTCCTTTTGTGTCCTTATTAGTCCTTTCTGTCCTTACTAGTTCTTTTCCGTCCTTACTAGTCCTTAAATTCCTCACTAATTCTTTGCCGTCCTTACTAGTCCTTGTTTGTCCTTACTTGTCCTTTTATGTCCTTACTTGCCCTTGTCTGTCCTTACTTGTCCTTTTCTGTCCTTCCTAGTCCTTTCATGTCCTTACTTGTCCTTTTATGTCCTTACTTGTCCTATTATGTCCTTACTTGTCCTTTTATGTCCTTACTTGTCCTTTTCTGCCCTTACTTGTCCTTTTATGTCCTTACTTGTCCTTTTCTGTCTTTACTTGTCCTTTTATGTCCTTACTTGTCCTTTTCTGTCCTTACTTGTCCTTTTATGTCCTTACTTGTCCTTTTCTGTCCTTACTTGTCCTTTTATGTCCTTACTTGTCCTTTTCTGTCCTTACTTGTCCTTTTATGTCCTTACTTGTCCTTTTATGTCCTTACTTGTCCTTTTCTGTCCTTACTTGTCCTTTTCTGTCCTTACTTATACTTTTATGTCCCTACTTGTCCTTTTATGTCCTTCCTAATCCTTTTATGTCCTTACTTGTCCTTTAATGTCCTTACTAGTCCTTTTATGTCCTTATTAGTCCTTTTATGTCCCTACTTGTCCTTTTATGTCCTTACTAGTCCATTTCTGTCGTTGTTAGTCCTTTTATGTCCTTATTAGTTTTTTTATGTCCTTATTAGTCCTTTTATGTCCTAACCAGTCTTTTTCCTTCCTTAGTAGTCCTTTTATGTCCTTACTTGTCCTTTTCTGTCCTTCCTAGTCCTTTTCTGTCCTTACTTGTCCTTTACCGTCCTTACTAGTTCTTTTATGTCCTTACTAGTCCTTTGATGTTCATATTAGTTCTTTTCTGTCCTTACTAGTCTTTTTGTCTCCTTATTAGTCCTTGTCTGTCCTTACTGGTCCTTAATATCCTCACTAATTCTTTGCCGTCCTTACTTGTCCCTGTCGTTTCTTACTTGTCCTTTTATGTCCTTACTTGTCCTCTTCCGTCCTTACTAGAACTTTTATGTCCTTACTTGTCCTTTTCTGTCCTTACTAGTCCTTTTATGTCCTTAATTGTCCTTTTCTGTCCTTACTTGTCCTTTTCTGTCCTTACTAGTCCTTTGATGTCCTTATTAGTCCTTTTATGTCCTTACTTGTCCTTTTCTGTCCTTACTAGTACTTTTATGTCCTTACTAGTCCTTTTCCATCCTTCGTAGTCCTTTTATGTCCTTACTAGTACTTTTATGTCCTAGCCAGTCCTTTTCCATCCTTCGTAGTCCTTTTATGTCCTTACTTGTCCTTTTGTGTTCTTACTTGTCCTTTTCTGTCCTTCCTAGTCTTTTTCTGTCCTAACCAGGCCTTTTCCATCCTTCGTAGTCCTATTATGTCCTTACTTGTCCTTTTCTGTCCTTACTTGTCTTTTTCTGTTCTTTCTAGTCCTTTGATGTCCTTATTAGTCCTTTTATGTCCTTAATAGTCCTTTTCTGTCCTTACTAGTCCTTTCCTGTCCTTAATTGTCCTTTTCTGTCCTTACTTGTCCTTTTCTGTCCTTACTAGTACTTTTATGTCCTAACCAGTCCTTTTCCATCCTTCGTAGTCCTTTTATGTCCTTACTTGTCCTTTTCTGTCCTTACTAGTCCTTTGATGTCCTTATTAGTCCTTTTCTGTCCTCCCTAGTCTTTTTATGTCCTTATTAGTCCTATTCTGTAGTCACTAGTCCTTTAATGTCCTTACTACTCCTTTTATGTCCTTATTAGTCCTTTTCTGTCCTTACTACTCCTTTTATGTCCTAACCAGTCCTTTTTCGTCCTTAATAGTCCTTTTATGACCTTACTAGTCCTGCATCATCCTAACCTGTCCTTTTGTATCCTTACCAGTTGTTTTCTGTCCTTAGTAGTCCGTTAATGTCCTTACTAGTCCTTTTCCGTCCTTACTAGTCCTTTTGTGTCCTTATTAGTCCTTTCTGTCCTTACTAGTTCTTTTCCGTCCTTACTAGTCCTTAAATTCCTCACTAATTCTTTGCCGTCCTTACTAGTCCTTGTTTGTCCTTACTTGTCCTTTTATGTCCTTACTTGCCCTTGTCTGTCCTTACTAGTCCTTGTTTGTCCTTACTTGTCCTTTTATGTCCTTACTTGCCCTTGTCTGTCCTTACTTGTCCTTTTCTGTCCTTCCTAGTCCTTTCATGTCCTTACTTGTCCTTTTATGTCCTTACTTGTCCTATTATGTCCTTACTTGTCCTTTTATGTCCTTACTTGTCCTTTTCTGCCCTTACTTGTCCTTTTATGTCCTTACTTGTCCTTTTATGTCCTTACTTGTCCTTTTCTGTCCTTACTTGTCCTTTTATGTCCTTACTTGTCCTTTTATGTCCTTACTTGTCCTTTTCTGTCCTTACTTGTCCTTTTCTGTCCTTACTTATACTTTTATGTCCCTACTTGTCCTTTTATGTCCTTCCTAATCCTTCTATGTCCTTACTTGTCCTTTAATGTCCTTACTAGTCCTTTTATGTCCTTATTAGTCCTTTTATGTCCCTACTTGTCCTTTTATGTCCTTACTAGTCCATTTCTGTCGTTGTTAGTCCTTTTATGTCCTTATTAGTTTTTTTATGTCCTTATTAGTCCTTTTATGTCCTAACCAGTCTTTTTCCTTCCTTAGTAGTCCTTTTATGTCCTTACCTTTCCTTTTCTGTCCTTCCTAGTCCTTTTCTGTCCTTACTTGTCCTTTACCGTCCTTACTAGTTCTTTTATGTCCTTACTAGTCCTTTGATGTTCATATTAGTTCTTTTCTGTCCTTACTAGTCTTTTTGTCTCCTTATTAGTCCTTGTCTGTCCTTACTGGTCCTTAATATCCTCACTAATTCTTTGCCGTCGTTACTTGTCCTTGTCGTTTCTTACTTGTCCTTTTATGTCCTTACTTGTCCTCTTCCGTCCTTACTAGAACTTTTATGTCCTTACTTGTCCTTTTCTGTCCTTACTAGTCCTTTTATGTCCTTACTTGTCCTTTTCTGTCCTTACTAGTCCTTTTTTTGTCCTTTCTTGTCCTTTTATTTCCTTCCTAGTCCTTTTACGTCCTAACCAGTCCCTTCCCGTCGATGATAACAACACCATCTTATACTGAGTGTAATCAACCCACCCACGAAAGTCCACTGGTGGTTATTGCAGACAATGTAGAAGATCTTTTTCAGGAGTCTATTGCTGCGAGCATTTTAACTGTTATGTGTAACCTACAGGAATTGATCGATAACATTGGCAGCAAGAATTGTGACAGGTCTTTTAACGCCCTTGATATTATACATTTGATTAACATGTCAAGCATTATAACCGTGGAGGAAAACAGTGAAATAGATGACCCAACGATAAATTCCCATACCGAAACTCTTAACAGATACTTGGGAGGGTTCAACCTTGAAATAGATGCGATTCAGCCTGATGGCGACTGCGCCTTTAGAAGTGTTGTGAGACAAGTCACTAAAAGGGCATGTAATGAAACACAAATATCAGCACATCTGCGTTCTTTGGGGCTTCTAATCGACGACGACAGACACAGGTTCACTTTGAGGCAACTGTTTGTGGATGAACTTCTAAAAGATTCAGGCGTTGCTACGTCCTTTCGCAAACTAAAGATTCTCATTTCGCAAACTACAGATTTTCATTTCGCAAACTACAGATTCTCATTTCGCAAACTAGAGATTTTTATTTCGTTTCGTTTCGCTCCATTTCGTTTCGCAAACTACACTAAGCCCTTTTTAGAAGGCTCTGCAGAGGAGAAATCAAGAAGAGCAGAGGGGTTTCACGTGCGTGGAGTTTTCGATAGGGACATTGGTGATTTAGTGATAAAAGTCTGTTCTTCTATAATCAAGGTGCCAGTGATTGTGATAACGTGTAGCTGGTCCGTTCCCGTTGTTCCTTTCACGCTTGATGAACTTTTGACCATCCAACCCATTTATATAGCGTACCACTATTACGGTGCTGGCCATTATGATGCCACTAACAATAAAATTTCAGGTAAGAACACTGAAGTGAAGCCAGAGATAAGAGTCGATTGCGAGCGCGAACAATTCTAAGGACTTACACGAGCTCACTGACTAAACCTGTAAAGTGCGTGTGTCTCCCCAATATATGTAAAAGAGTTCCTCATAAAATTAAGATTAAATTTGGGAACGCAAAGATTAACACCATTTCCTTTTAAATTCCTAATGCATCTAAATAGGATCAGAGATTGATGCTTTTTCCTACACTCTAAAGTGTCCAACTTACATATATTCAAGAGTTCTTGGTAGGACAATGATTTCCCGTGCCCTGTGAGAGTCCTTACTATATAATGATTGGCGTCTTCAATTTTATTGGCCTGGACTTTCCCCACCCCTAACAGGGGGGGACTACAGTATTCTAGATGTGGTAAAATGAAAGACTTGTATAATGCTAGCATAGCGTCCATAGGTACAAAATGCTTAATTCTCCTAAGTGCGCCGGTCTTCGCATACGCCTTTTTTAGCTGACTAGAAATATGCTCTATATAATTTAACATGCTATCAAGTTCTACACCCAAGATTCTGATAGAGGGAAGTTTAGTAACGCCAGAACCATTCAAAGTTAAGTCAAAATCGTACTTGCGGGGACCGATCGGAAGGGCTTGCGTCTTGGCATTGTTTATCAACAAATAGTTTGCATGGAACCACTCCGACAGGCGGCTGAGGCCCCGGTTCACAACAAATTGCAGGGCAATGGGAGAGACATCTGACGCATACAGAGCCGTGTCATCAGCGTATAATCTCAAAGACACGTCCGGGACCGCATAATTCAAGTCATTAATGAATATATTAAATAACAGTGGCGCAAGAAGGGACCCCTGTGGAAGCTCCGCCCTCAACTTTGAATAACTTGAGCACACACCGTGCAAAAAAACCCTCTGTTTAGTAATTGGTAGTACCAATTACGCGCCCATTCGCTATATGGAGCTGGATCCGGAGAAATTACTTGTTTAGCGAATAGATACGTCTCCCAAACAATACTGGTATAAACAGTTATAATCACAAAGCCCTAATTTAACCATGAATGCATTTTATTGACAGTTTCACAACCCGATGAAAGTCGTGGGTGCTACTGCGGAAGACAGGTGAAGTCGAGAGATCAGTTGTCTTTTAATACGGCCACAACTAGTAATCCCGTTATCCGTGCGTATTAAACAAGAGACTGTGTGAGCCGCGCAAATGCAAAATGCTTCAACTGTGCGAACAAAACTCAGCAGGGTGAAAAAGTGGGAAAAAGGACTTCATGTCGCTGTGGGGAGTCGAAGAAAAACAAGTTCCAAGGAACAGAGAACTCTTCGTGTGTAGATATCGTTGGCAAGAGAAGGACAAAATGTCCTTGCTACGCTATCGGCAAGGGCTGTGACGATCATTGTTCCTGTTACAATTGCGGCAACAGTTATGGAAACAAAGAAGAAAGAAAAAAGGACTTTCCATCAAGGAAAAGGAAGATGGTTTCCAGTCCTCCTTCACTGAAAAGGACTCGAACATCGAAAGTTCTTGGGGAAAAGGGATTCGAGATTAACTATTGTTGAAGCCCGTCTTCTTGAAACTGTGGAGTCTTTTCTCTGAACCACGAATGTCCTACCAACCTATCAAAATATAACAAAGTTGTACAATTTTGTGGCGAACAGGAATTGTGCATCTCATCTCAAGCTTAATGTAAACCCGAAAACAGAAAAACAAGTATTGGGAAAACTTAATTTTAAGCATTCAAGACACAGTGCCTTAGAAAATTTATTTTACGGCTTATCATAACCCAAAAGTTCTAATTAGATCAGTCTTGAATTAGTTCAGGTTTCTAAAGAAGTGTAACAGCAAATTGTTGGTACCAATTTCGGCCTTTTAAGAAGAAGAGCTTTTCTCTATCTTTTTTTCTGTATAACTTCCAAGTAGGTAAGCACAGTTAACTTTAAAGAAGATCCCAAACTAAAATAACATTGATATTTCTTAACCTGGCTCTAACTCTAAATTAAATTCTTTATTTAAACTGACGAACGGGTTTCGTAGTTTGTTGTAGTTAGGTTGCAAACCATTTTAAAACTCTTTCCTGGAACTCGAACTCTAAGGTTAGATAATAACACCCAACTATTTCAAGAGTCACTTAATCTCTATCGTCTGCAAAGCGAATAATTCATGAGCAGATATATAGGCATCACTAAGGAGAAATTAATCCCTTTCACCCAACTTTCTAGGACAAAACACTGGACAGCATAAGGGCATAAAAATGCAAACAGAAAAGGACGAATAAGGAAAGAAGGAAAGAACACGGGTAATAAGGGTAAAAATTAGCACCAAATCAAACAAAACCAGACTAGAAAGGAGATAAAATGACTAGGGAGGACAGAAAGGGACAGGTTAGAACCGAAAAGGACTAGTAAGGACAGAAAAGGAAGACTTAGGGCACTAAAGGACTAGTAAGGACGGAAAAGGACTAGTAAGGACGGAAAAGGACTAGTAAGAACAGAAAAGGACTTATAAGGACATAAAAGGACTAATAAGGACATAAAACGACTAGTTAGGACAGAAAAGGACAAAAAAGGACTAAAGGACTAGTAAAGACAGAAAAGGACTAGTAAGGACGGAAAGGACTAGTAAGGACACAAAAGGACTAGTAAGGACAGAAAAGGACTGACTAATAAAGATAGAAATGGACTAATGAGGACATAAAAAGACGGAAAAGGACTAGTAAGGACGGGAAAGAACTAATAAGGACATAAAAGGACGGAAAAGGACGGAAAAGGACTAATAAGGAAGGGAAAGGATTAGTAAGGACACAAAAGGACTAATAAGGACAGAAATGGACTAATGAGGACATATTAGGACGGAAAATGACTAGTAAGGACACAAAAGGACTAATAAGGACATAAAAGGACTAGTAAGGACATAAAAGGACTAGTAAGACCAGAAAAGGACTAGTAAGGACATAAAAGGACTAGTAAGACCAGAAAAGGACTAGTAAGGACGGGAAAGGACTAGTAGGGATACTAAAGGACTAGTACAGACACAAAAGGATTAGTAAGGACAGAAAAGGACTAATAAAGACATAAAAGGACGGAAAAGGACGGAAAATGATTAGTAAGGACAGAAACGGACAGAAAAGGACGGAAAAGGATTAGTAAGGGCAGAAAAGGACTAATAAGGACAGACATGAACTAATGAGGACATAAAAGGACGGAAAAGGACTAGTAGGGATACTAAAAGACTAGTAAGGACATAAAAAGACTAATATGGACCTAAAAGTACTAGTAAGGACAGAAAAGGACTAGTTATGACGGAAGAGGACGAATAAGTACATAAAAGGACATAAAAGGACACAAAGGACAAGCGAGGAGTAGAAAGTACAGAACAGAGGAGTTTTGAGAAACGCGTACTACTTACAAGACGTTGTACACACTGTTCGTTTAATTTATGTTGCACGACTATATGGTGTGCTAGCATGTAGTACTTACCGGGGAACACAGGGTAACACATGGTAACACAGGGTAACACAGTAACACAGGGTAACATAGGAACTACGTCTTACACAGTTCTTCTCTATCAACTAACAACGCCCTCATGGCCTCTAAGTCAATAGCCCATTCGGCCTTCGCCCTCACGGGCTTTTGACTCAGAGCCCATTCGGGCTAGGAATAATTGTTAAATAGAGCGGTTTTCACTTGACTGTCGAATTGGGATTGGTTTTGGTTTTGGTTTTGGTCTTACTACGTCCTTTGGTTGGCTAATGTATTTACTTTGGTTTTGGTTTTACGACAGTCAAGTGAAAACCGCTCTATCTTGTGTACACGTTTACCCTAGTAATACTGCATACCCTGTATACCCCTATATATCCTGCGTACCCATGTTTACCCTAGTCATAAAGTGTACCTTGTATACCCTTGTTTATCCTGTTTACCCATGTTTACCAACGTCATTCTGTATATTAGCGTACAATTCTTGTCAGGAAAACTAGACAAACTGCAGCGAGGGAAAGCTGGATGTTGTTGTAGATCAGGATTAGCCCTACAAAACAACACTGAAAATTGAAGTCAAGGCCAGCTAATGATTACAAATTAATTTATTTGCCCAATATTTCGATTAGACCAAACTAGTCTTCATCAAGGGCTAGATAAGACCAGTGACCGACGAGTTGAATTTAATCTTCTACATTTATTTTTATATTACCTCTTTATACAAGTTTTCAGCTATTGTATTGCTCCACCAATTATATATATATATTTAAATTATTTTCAAAAGTCTCTACCCGTTTATTCTATTCTTACTTACCTATTCGGAAATTCTTGTGTACAGATCTTCTTTTCAGACTTCTCAGAGGGGTTTGATATGTTAGATTAACATATACTTATAGACGAACTCCACTTCTTGCTGTGGAACCTGTGCTATCTGATTGGATTAAGTCAGTCGTTTCTGACCAATAGAACCCAAGCTGTGTGTATAGGTAATACCTTGTCTGAGTGGAAACACACCCATGGTGACATACCCAAGGAACTAAGATGGGCGTGCCCCGGTTCTCAATTTAGATAAATAGACTCAATACTAGATACGTACTACGGTTTTCATTAGCGATTTGAATTTTGCTTGTTAGGGACAGACACAGTTAAATCATAAAGAAATGGTTATAAATTTCATGAAATATCCCAATAATACCATACAGCCTATTTGCTTTGGAAACCATCAGTTAGAGCAGCGTGTTTCGACATTTAAAAAACTTGGTGTAAAAAATTAGGCTTGATCTTACATGGAACTACCACATTGATTACATTTATGGTAAAGCCGCCAAATGATTCCTTAACGGTGCTTAAAAGAGCTGGTGTAGCTGGCAGCAATATTATCAATATTTATAAGTGCTCTGTGAGATCATTTATACTTGCATATGCTGTCCCGGCATGGCAAGATATTCCCAAGACCTTATCTGTTGTTCTTACAAATAAAGTCAAGACGAATTCTCGATATTTTGTGGGGGTTTCTAGTAAAATAATTATTCTACTCGCGCTTGTTGGATATTAGATTATTATCGCCAACTCGTCGCTACGCGCCTGGTTGGCTACAACCATCTCATCGCATACGCGCACTCTTGGAATAATTGTTAAATCTCCTGTTTACCATGTATATCTAGTACTATTGAATACCCTGTTATACTATGCAATATTCTGTTTACCCACGTAACAGCTGATGTAAACTCTAGTATTCTGTATAACATGTTTATCCTGTTTACTCATGCACACCCTAGAACGGTTGACTCTATGACAATATACAAAATCGTCAAATTCGTGATCAAAAAAACCTCTTACGCTAAACTCGCGGCCTTTCCTTTCAACATCTGCCTGGGAACCATCGACGAAGTTTGAGATGCTGTAGTCGTCTGCTAAAACTGCATCTACAAATAGTTGTCGAAGAGTGTACGTATCCAGGTCTTCAGTACTTAAAGTCCTAGACGGCTCAGGTGCTCTGATAATTGACCTGCCTCATTATGGACAAGTTTTCTTACTTGTCTCATTATTGTACGGAAGGCACAGTCCCCATCAGATTGGACTCTATCCAGCTGCAGGTTGAATGTGGCTAAATGCCGTTTAAGCGTCTCACTATGGCTGTTGATCGTTGGGTCGTCGGTGTCAATGTTGTCCTCAGAAGTAAGAAGTTTTGTCATTTTGCTGAGATGGACAATGTCAAGAGCATTAAAAGAACGATCAGTTTTTTTTTTTTTTTATGAAATCGGCCTCTCGTCTCGATAGTAATAATTCGTAAAAATGTATTTCTTTTATAAAAGGAGAATCACAGGCAAAAATCAGTATACAGACATCAGTCACATCTTATGATTACTGAGTCATTATTTCATAGTCAAAGCAGATCAAGCGTTTCCAAGCGTTTCCCCCACGACAGCGAGACTGCTCGAACCGGGATACTTGGAAGGATTTTGTCCAATGAAATCGACTTCTAAAAAAATAGAAGGAATCTCAAGGTTTTGTTCTTTTTTTTGCAAACGGACCAATTCATTTTTAAGAGATTTAACTCACCTGACCTCTCTGGAAACAACCCTCAAAATTCTGAATTTTATTGGTCTTTTTGTCAAGAAAAAAAATCAGAATTCGTTGATCGAGTAGTCACACTGTAATGAATTTATTATACAAGAGTTGAATCTGTTGGTGGTTTTAGATTTCAGATTCATCTGTACATTCTTTCATGCATAATGAGCAGTGAATTCACTCAGGAGGCAGTTACTGAAATTTCTACCACCTCAGTTTCCCTGAATTTGGTGTAGATGTTTTCGATGCAATTTTATCCATTCACAGATTTTTTATCTGACCAAATACAGAGAAAATCTCGTAAAATAGTCACTGCTTATTACGCATGCAGGAATACCGATTTGAATTTTTATGGAACGACTAACCAATACATGAAAAGAATCTTGTAGGGTGTAGCTTGACCTGCCTTGACTGTAAAGGAAGATAATTATTTTGATTGCTTTCTGGACTGATTAAATCAAGATCAAGCAAAACGCCCACTTCCCCATGTTCCTTTATCAATTCCTCTTAGTAACGATATCATAAGGAGGTCCATAAGTTAAAATGTAGCATCCACTGTGTATTTGGTTTGTTGTAGATGCCATTGTCAGGGGCACCCAACGAGAATATAGTTCAAAACCATTTAAACATAGCATTGTTAAACGTAATTTAGTATTTAAACGTTAGATATAGGCATATTTTTATTCCTTAAAAATTTTTCATCTGTTCGGATTTCCTAGCTGAAAGTCTAGTGAACCGAAAATTATAGCGATCAAAACTTACCTTTTCGAAAATTTCAGCCAGAAAAAAGGCTCCCGAAAATTCTAGGTGACCTTTTCAGGGTAAAAATCCCTTAAAATGGGCAATTATACTATTTTTTAGATGTCCGAAAATCCTAGGAGAAGCGGGGAAGGAAGAAATTTTACAACAAATGTTCCGAAAATTCTAGATCTCAAATCTTCTTCCGAACAGATATTATCCGAAAATTGACGTTGGGTGCCCCTGCATTGTGTTATAATTAAGGCTCGAACTCGGATAACTCGAAGAGAAGAGTGTGAAAACAATAGCTGCACTTGTAAATCACACTTGTAAAAGTTTTATAAAAACATTGACCCCTAGCTATATTTCACCCCACTTTCCAGTCATTTTTACCGGAGTTAAGTTTCTGAATTTCCTTGCCCTTGATAAGAAAGAGTCACTGAAATTTACGCCCGAAATTTACCCAGATAACTTGATTTCTCAGGTTCTTTTAACTCCACTCGGATGCCCTCATGTTACCGGGAAAAACGCTAGTTTAAAACAAATTGTGGTTTCATTGGTGAATCGAACAGATCACGTTTTCTTATATAAAAAATGCCTAATCATGTTAGTATTTCTGATAAATTTACACTGTACCATACACTGAAGTGCTGAAAAACTGATCGATAACTATCAGTTTTAACATGACAATCGACCGCGATAACTCGAACTGGGATTGTTAGCAACACTCTCCGTTGCAAAGTGTGCGTTCAAAAATAAACTAAGTCGTTTTAGAATAAGCGTGCGCAGTCGAGCTGTCGTATCTGTAAACCGACTATGCAGGGAAATTACGAAATTGGTAAAACGGATTGGAGCGAAATCAAATTATGGCCCACTATTTCAGACCCTCAGCCGTCTTCCCAATGTTTTAATGTGATTCATCGCAAAAATTACATTTTCCATTGGAACATGGTGGTGTACTGAAATTTAGGACCGAGCAGGCGGAAAGGTGCGACTTGAGGGCCTCCGGAAAGCCGTTGGACAACCAAACCCAATGCCAGGGGGATTCTAGCTGGTGCATGCTGACATCCGTTCACAAAATTCCTGATTTGGTTGTCCAAAATGCAATACCTCCGCTTTAGATCTTTAATTTTTGCGACAATGAATAAAATTAATTAGACGAAAAAACCAAAAAAAGTAAGTCGGGGTAAGGTGACAAAAAATGAGCTTTTGAAGCCCTTGTCGAACAAGCCGTTCGTCTACAAAAGATAATTGAGTCATTAACACGTCACAAAAACGTTGTCCTTGTACCACTCAAAGACTGATCATACGGGCATAAAAAGATAGCTGACTTTTTCTATACAATGGAAAGGATATATATACAAAACATGGGTACCCAGGATATATATAATAAAGGGGTATACAAGGCATACAGTATGACTAGAGTAAACATGGGTACACAAGATATATAGCGGTATACTGCATATACAGTTCTACTAGGGTAAACATGGGTGCACAGGATTTATAGGGGTATACCTGTTATGCTGGTATTATAAATATCAGGGAGTCTATATGGAAACTACCATGAATTACTTGGCCCTAAGCTCGACTAAGCTTCAGTTCCAAGCCTCCTCTGGTAACACGGATAGAAGCCTTGAACTAGCCTGGGTATGAGGGGCAACATTACCTGAACGAAACATGGCGGACGGAGAACAATTTGCTAAGGAGGCAGAAAATTTAACACCGAAAGAAGAACTTGAGGTTAACATGGATGTACAAGAGGGGGGGCCTGAACAAGACAGGTAGAATCGTGAATGAGTGGCGTTAAAGTTTTTATTTGTTTTTAAAACTGACTTACATCTTTCTGTTTCATAAGTCTGACGATGGCTGAGGCAAAGAAAGCGGAAGGTAATAAGGAGTACGCTCAGAAGCACTATGAAGCGGCTGTAAAGCTCTACTCAGAAGCAATAGGTAGGATTCTTCTGTGAAAGCATCTAGATTCAATCACAGCGAGAACATAGTACACATTACATGATCCGAGTTGTACGAATAAAGGGACCAGTGTGCAGCTAGAGTACTGTATGGCAAGTTTTTTAGAAAGCTTATTGTGCGTACCAAAATCGTAGTATTGCTCGCGGCAGCATTGGACCTAACAAGAGATTTTCATCTTACTTCCAGAGGAGTGGCCAAGAACTTTTTTTTCACATCCTCTTCTTACACTTTGCTTTTTGATCAGTACAGTGAGGTTATATACGAAAGGATGGACTGGTAGTTAGTCTCGCTTGCGTAAGCAGCGAGACTCGTAATCTGCGATGCGTTTCCCCCCCGGGGGGTTACTCCCTTATATAGGCTATATAGGTATGTGTGGCGCCAAAGGGTATGGTTTTTTTAGCCGTTTTGATCTGAAGTAGGGTATCAGTTTGGACCATTTTGGTCTGAAATAGGGTATTATGGTTTGTGCACTCTAGTCTTGAATTGCGTATGTTTTTTAGAAGAAGCTACTTCTTTATCATTTGGTGATAAGACCATTTCCCTTTAATGTTTACACCAACCGTTTACGTGCCGTAACAGCTTGTCACGCGCTCTAGTCACACACTGGGCTCCAGGGTTTCAGGTCTGAAATAAGGTAGGGAAAATCACAGATTTTGGTTTGAAATAGGGTAATGGTTTCAGGAAGTGTGCCGCACACCCCCACCCAATTTTTCTGGAAGTACTCCCCCCCCCCACCCCCCCGGGTTTTTCGTCTTATTTTATCTTACTTAAAAAAACCGTGATGGTCTTGTGCTGTAAACTTTTATTGTATTATATCTTGTGATGAGGTTGTTTATTTTTTTCGGCGATTATGATTGATATGACGTGTCATGCAAGCCTGAGGGTTTCATTTCCCATGGAAAACAAGTTTTTGGTTCTGTGCACAGATATCATGGGAAACGATCAGTAACATTTTGTTTTGGTTCCCTGAAAACTCATGGGAAGCCATCCCGTAAAAGGTTTTTAATTTTGCAAAGTCATATTTTTTTCCTTGGCCCTGGACACCATAAACCATTAAAGTATAATACTATTTGGTAATGATTCAAGATGAAACTGATAGATGCTAAACATTTCAGTTTTGCACATGAGTTGTAAGTAAAGATTTGACATACTAGTTAAGTAACTGTGTGAAAAAGTAAAGAATTTCTGTAAATGGATCTCTAAGGCTGAAGATGGCACTGGAAAACTATTTTTTGTTTCTGTTATTTTAAGACCACAGCAACAACATGGTACCAGAAAGTTTTGTTACCGTGAAATCCTAGGGCTTGCCATGTAAATCACTTTCTGACAATGATGTACTTTCTCTAGAAGTGAGGCCCTTGAATTCTCATGTATTTATACGCGCGTATAGCCTGTGACCGCAGGCGTATTTTCAATTGTCGCTAACACGTGTACTAAATCAATTCAGAAACAAATAAAAAGTATCGACATAGATAAAGTAGGAAGTAAATAACCTTTAGCGAGTAAATCCTGTTTTGTGTAGAATTAATCACCTCCTCATTTCTTGATCTAATCTCCAAGCAAGCGACACTGAATGCCACTGTAAGTGTGTTTTTTGGGTCAAAATCTTTTTGTACTCCTTCTTTTCAGTGCACTGAACTGTAAAACATGACCATATTAGGTGGTCTGGGGCATGGTCACCCACAAAAAATTGACGTTTAGATTGTCTAAAACAGCTGGAAATGCACCTAAAACTGAACGTGCAGCACACGTTTTGGCAGTTTTCTTTGCCAATTGCCATCATTGCACAACTAACATTGTCAAACTTGATGGAAATGGCAATGCAATTGTTGCTTTAACAATGATTGTCTTTAATATTGATTTTCCTTTCATCCCATGTGACTGTTGATTTTATCAGAAATACCCATACATATAGAGTGTCAATACTTTTACACATTTTTAGTTTATAGTTACATTTTTGTGACATCTGCGCTTGCACGAGTAGTCACTATTGCCATCGTGTTAGTTTTCTGAAAGTGAGTAAGTAACAACAGAATATACTTTAGAGCCAATCAGCATACAAAGATGTCCATTTTTTGGAATGAATAGAATGAATAATACAGCTCACTGTCTGTGTATTTCACCATAAACGTTTGTGTGTAAGCTTTACCTCTTTTCTGGGATTTTAGGCTAAAGAAATCAAGGATGCAGTTTAGCTGTAAAACAATCTCTTGTGGCTTATGACAACTCAAAATGCAATCATCTCCTTCAACGGTTTTGTTATCTGTTTGCATGCTAGTAACAGCCATTCAAACATTTGCAGTACCCTTTCAAACAGATTTCAAAGAATTTTTTTATGTCCATTAATTTCTTAAATCCAACAGATATTTGTTAAATTCAGAGAATAGACTTAAAGTGCAGCTTAATGGACAAAACTTTAGAATGTTGAGAAGACTCATAGGAATTTGTTATATAATGAAACTTTAAAAAATACTCCAATTTATTGCATGTCATCTGGCATTGTTGGTTTCATTGGTGAAACTAATCCTGGTGAATTATTTTTTTATCTAGCACATAACCAAAAGTCTGTTCCAAGATTTTACAGCACAAAATATTTGAAATGTCAGAAATTCTGTTTTATGAACAACATTATTTCTAGCTCTTCATCAAGCCTTGATTTTCGTGAGTAGCATAGAAGGTGCTTTTCTCCCTGATTGGTTTCCACTGTACTTGGTCATCAATAGATGACAAACAATGAGAGTTCCATTAAATGAAAACATCTTTAAATCATTGTTTCCTCCACTTGTTAATTTTTGTTGGTGAAAACAACATAATTTGTACATGTACATGTTCAAATATTGTAAGTTTTTCATGACCCTCTGGAAAAATTATTCTACATTTCGGAAATTTTGGCCTTTTACTCCCCTTTCCTTTGGATATTCCACTGACCATCCATGGGGGTAGTATGGATATTTTGTGGAATCACACATTTAATGGAAGCGGAAAGTCATTTACATATTGGTGGAACAAATATATTAGGAGCTGAGACAAGTTTAATGATAGGTGTTTATAGTCACACTCATTTTTGAAGATTTAGGAAAGTGTTTTAACAGTGTTCAGTTAAAATTTAAAGTGGAAATGTGTTTGCAGTGACTTGCTCTTTATCTAGACAAAACGTACAGTGTAGGTACTTCATGTTGCGTCTTAAAGGAAATAGGTTAAATCAAGTCTGTGAAATTCATCATGAAAAGTACAGGCCCCTGGGTGGGGATTTAAAGCTACACTTGATTACATTGATAGGTGGCAGTCTGTAGATATTAAAAAAACTCTTCACATTCAGTCAGAAAAAACCCTTTGGTGGAACATTTGCAAAAATCACAATCAAATTTTCCTAAAGGATGTTCTTTTTCAAGGAACTGAAATGCTGTGTTTACGACGTAGCCGCGAGTCAAAAATTGCCCAAAATTATACCATTTTCAAACCCCTTGGGAAGAAAAGGAGGTGGGTAAGTAAGGCATCCCAGTTACAATACTGTTAAGCTGGACCCCAATACCCCTTTGCCCTTTGTCAGGTGAATTTGGAAAACTGTGCATACCTCTGGGAAATTCCCAGCTACAGAATATATTCATGTACATAAGAATGTGTTGTGTGGATTTGAAATGAATTAGAAAAAGTCATAACTTAAATTAGTTTATTTCCATTTTTATTTTAGAGTTGGCCCCTTCAGTAGCTACATATTATGGAAATCGCTCAGCAGCTTTCTTGATGCTGGTAAATTATGATAAAGCTTTGGAAGATGCACGTGCTGCCATTAAACTGGATGACAATTTTGTGAAGGTTAGTTAGGTGCATATTCTGAACCAACAGACAGTCAAGTCACAATCGAGGTCACATCATAAAAAAATAACAAATAAACGTTTTGTAGTTTTTTGAGGACCAGATTTGGCATATTAAGCAAGAAAAATCATGTGATATTGGAAAACAGTAGACGAACATATGTAAAAATCCCACTAAAGAGCTGCGCATACAGGTCACTTTGAATGTGATGTCATCATATGCATTGGTATCTCCTGATACATAAGTCATTAGTTTTTGTTCTGTTAAATTATGCTCAATTCAAATTTTGGTTTTTCTTTGTTTTGTTGCTAAGAGCTCACATCAGCTTCCCTTTAACTCAGCTTTGAGGAATTGATATGGCAGGTGTAGAAAGCATGACTTGAAAATTAACTCAGCAGTCTGTGTGCTAGTCTTGATAATACTTCACTCTTGTGCAAATAATATTTGTTTGTGAAGGAAATGTGCTATGAAAATAGTGTTATCTCCAGACAAACTTTGGTGTGGTAATAAAATTACCCTCACCCCATAACTCTACCGATATGCTTCCCTTACCCTCACGCTTGTTGTTTGTCCTTTTGAGGGATAAAGATGACTATGACTTCACAATTCAGAGTAGTGGCTGTGGGTCCTTAGGGTCCTTAGATGGCTAGTGAGACCACACATAGGGCATGAGTGTGTGGGTGCTGCAGTGGAGGTGGAGGTTGCTCTGCCTTTGCGTGTGGCACGTTTCCTCTATGGTTCAGTGGTCTGTTGGTATTTGGCTGCATTGGCCCCAGTGGTGACTTTGTTGCGCCAAGCTGGACTATCCTGAGCAAGTGACTCCCAACTACTGGGGTTGATGTCCAAGTCTTTGAGGGCCTCTTTGAGGCAGTCTTTGAAACATTTTTTCTGTCCCCCAACTGAGCACTTCAACCCACCAACCAAATGCCCTGCATAGTAGCTGCTTTGGCAGACGGCTGTCCGGCATTCTGGTGACATGGCACTGCCATCTAACGTGGGGTTTCTTTATTGGGAGGGTATGAATACTGGGAATTCTGGCCCTTTCTATGAACTCCGAGTCTGGAATTTTGTCTTGCCATCTGATGTAGAGGCACAGAGGCACCTTAGGTGGAAATGATTGAGGTGCTTGGCATGTCTGCTGTAGATAGTACAGTCCAGGCCTAGCATGAGTAGCAGAGAGTGGCAAGTATTACTGCATGGTAGACCTTCAGCTTAGTGGAGAGGCTGATACCTCTTCACTCCCAGACATTCTCACACAGTCTTCCAAAGGCGACGCTGGCCTTAGCAATCCTGTTGTTGACATCGGCATTGACGCACACCACTCTTCAACGTGTTCTACGCCCCTTAACCATAATGTGTGGTTCCTGGTAAGGCTTTCCTGGTGCAGGCTGATATGTGGCTTCAGCCTTTTTGGTACTGATCGTAAGGCTGAAGTTGTCACAGCCTTGCGATAAATAGTCCATTTTGTACTGCGTCATAAATAAATGAATAAATAAATAATGATATAATAAAAAATTAATATTTATGTAGAGCCTATACTTTTCAGTGCTACACGCCTTACAATGCTGTAAAAAGGTCCAGATAAAAAAATTAAAAAAATTTAGAATCATTAACATATGGGGGGCTTATGGATTTCACTAAAAACCATGAATTTTTTTCATGGCCACGGTGTGTGAATTGAGTGTTCATGCCTGTTCACTCCATGTGAGAAATTTTCACTCTTGGCGTGAAACTAATCATGTTGAGCAAGATAAGTGAAGACCATCACGTTGTGCTTTTTTAACTGGTGTAAACTATCCCCCCATGAAATTAAGAGTGGACCTGTGTCTTTTTTGTTTTTTCTCTCCCCTCCCTCTGCCTTTCCAACTCAGTAGAAAAAAGTGGCTGGTCACGTCAAGCGAAATTTGTGGAAGTTGATATGCACATAATTATCTTTCTCTGAGAATATTCAAGCTGTTTTTAATGGCTTATGAAAAAAAAAAAAGCATTCAGACTATTCCACATTCAGGCCTGTAAAGCCACAAATAATAAATAATCAGTAGAAAAAAGTGGCTGGTCACGTCAAGCGAAATTTGTGGAAGTTGATATGCACATAATTATCTTTCTCTGAGAATATTCAAGCTGTTTTTAATGGCTTATGAAAAAAAAAAAAGCATTCAGACTATTCCACATTCAGGCCTGTAAAGCCACAAATAATTATTACAATCAACTCGTACATGTAGTTGCATAATCAGTGATTTTCTGGTTCATATTTTTATGTGTTCACTCTGGCCGTTAAAAAATTTACGCAATCAGAATGTACGGCATGTTTCATGACTGCAACAGTCAGTGACTCTCATCCCTTTTTTTCCCAGCAACATGCAAATTTTCCCAAGGTCAAAGACACTTAGTTATTTACCACATATCGCAAGGTTTTCACTCAAGAAACCTAGCAAATTCTTTGCAGTAAGACTATTACTGGCATTCCTAAAACGGGGGTGTTGTCATCTGTGTCGGACGCGTATTGCATACATATTTGTCACCACGGAGGCTAGCATTGGCATATAAAACTTAGTTGAAGAGATAAAAGCCCCCAAATTCTGAATTTTAAATGATATTTTGGTTTCAAATTTAGAGAATACAGAGATGGAATCATGCAGTTGTTTATTATCTTCAGTGACTCACTTTTAAAGCAATTTCATTTGCTTTGTAGCCTGCGAACTAGAGCAAAAGAAACTGGATGCTCTTGCAGACTATTTGTTTTGCTGAAAATCAAAAAGAACATGTTACATTCATCTGGGCAAATAAGGCTTCCATGACATCTAAACAATACACTTTTGAAAACAATGTTACATTTCATTATATTGTGGCAGAAACACTGTTTTACAACACAAAAAAACCCCCTGTATTTGCGTGTTCAGAAGAAAAAGGCAGCAATTAGATAACATGCAGCTTTCAACACTGACTTTGATACACTAAATCACTGAAATTTGCATTGTAGTTATAATTATAGAGTAATAAATTTAAAATAATAAATTATGGGAAAGTAAAATGCTTACTCTGTAGGAGCGGATTTTCTCCATAGAGACAGTAACTTTTTCATGGGGTGAAATATCTTCACAGCATGAATAGACCTTTTTACCGATATGGCGGCCATATTGAGTTAATTCGATTTAGGGAGTATTAAAGGATGCCCAGGGGGCATGAGCGCATTTCGCTTGTATTTTCGAGCCCTTTACAGGACATTTTTTCTTAAAGTTTTCTTAGAATAAGATTGTAATGGGAAAAAAGATCCTTGTGCCGTGTTTGGATGTAATAATGATCGCCTTTTTCTAGTGTAGTTTTAGAAATATGGTCTTTCACCGTGTAATTCTCGGGAAAAGGGCGATCATTATACACATCAAAACACGGCACAAGGATCTTGTTTCCCATTACAATCTTATTCTAAGAAAACTTTAAGAAAAAATGTCCCGAAAAGCGCTCGAAAATACAAACAAAATGTGCTCATGCCCCCTGGGCATCCTATAATACTCCTTGAATCGAATTAATTCAATATGCCGCCGTATCGGTAAAAAGGTCTATTAAATTCCATGGTGTCACTGAAATATTTTCACAGTGTGAAATATTTTCATGGCGATTATTAACTTTTTCACTGCGTGAAATTTTCACCGTGGCCATCACTTTTTAACGGCATGTTCACTTTGTGTTACAGAAATTTCACTCACATTCCAAAAATTTTTCTTACTTTCACTGCCAGGACCGTGAAAATAGGCAGTGTGTGAAATCTAGATAAGCCCCCAAGTTGCGTGAAGTGTCACATATATGGTCACAAAATGCAAGATAAAAACCTAAGATTTGATGGTTTTGATGGTGTATGAGGGGGTGTGTGCGCTTTCCTATGATAACACTTGCATGTCCTCTGCAGCATTCAAATGTTCGGATCATTCAACCAGGGCGCAGGTGGTGTTGTCACCCGCACACACTTTAAGGGCTCATGTCCCTCTAAAGCATTAACGACCTCAAATGGAAGTTGAGTAAAATTTTCCCTGAAACCAGCCTCAGAGAACTGTTTTTTGTACCTAATAACCTTGTATCTTGGAGTGATACGGATGACACGCGCATTGACTGTGACATGTCACATGGTGTGTTATGATTGTTAACTAGTGGACATGGGAGAACATCAGTATGCGTAATGCATCTAGCAGGGGTTTCAATAAGCACCGACGGCCGACAAAACACGTCGGCTTATTTGCTCATAGAGGTCGGCTACTTTTTTACAGAAAGAAGAAACAACTAGTTTGAATAACAGTTTAAACAAAAAATATATCATAAAATCTGAATGAAAACGTAATTACGCTTTGTTTTTCGAAAGGCCCACTGGTTTTATGTTATGCTTTAGTCATGTGAACGCTATATTTCAGTTTCTTACAGGTTTACACAGAATTTGTGTAAATGTGCAAAAGTACGTTATTTAGTTTTCATCATTTGTTCATTGCTCGTGGGAATTGATTGTGTGACTGGTAAATTGAAAGCTACATTTTCTTGAATGAAAAACACGCTCTTTTGTTGTCAAATTTAGTCCCCAGAACGCTGAAAATCGCATTTTTAGGGCTTTGAAATTTCAAAATTTTCTGGGGTGGAACGCGCTTTGACCTCCCCCCGCCCCCCCAGAAAAGGGGACCAACGGCCCCTTGTTGATACCATCGGTTACTCTAAAACCCCTGCATTTAGGAAGATTGTTATAAGTGTTTGACTGGACTTTGTAGTTCTTGTTAGCGTGGTAATGGCTTGTTTCAGGTTGAGAGATTGAGGGATTTCAGTATACTGCTTGACATGCTTGTTGTTTCATAATTATATAATACTTAATACTTAATACTTATTACTTGGACAAGGGTCCATAATGCTATAATTTTTTGATCATATATACTTGTTCTCCACTTTACACTCGGTATCACCCTTACAATCACTCTCACCTTTACACTCAATCTCACCCTTACACTCACTGTAACTTTTACACTCACTCTCACCCCGACCCTGACCCTCAACATCATCCTCACCCTTGTCCGTAATTAATTCGGAAGTGGTTCATTTCCTATTGATATTGGCCCATTTTCAAGGTTGTTAAGTTTTAACTGTATATCTTACCCCAAGAAAATCATCCCAAATATCAAGGCTTGGTAACACTCTCATAAATTTTCTGGCAATTTTGATGACATTCATTTTGGGTCTGGCACTCATAAGTTTACGCACGCAGGCTGATAGCGTGGTGCATGGCCTGCTTCATTTACATGACAAAGGTTTGACTTTCTGAAAGGCACCCCTAACATGAGAAAGGCACTCTTAAAAGTTTTTAGCCTCTGTGCATATTTACAGTAGTCTTAAAGCAGGTACTAAACAAATGCAAGAGTAGTTTTTAATAAATACACACATACCATTAAGAAAGAAAGTGCTTGACACAAATGAAGGCAAAACGAGAGCATCATATAAACCAACAACTAGTGTGACCTCCTGTAAACTGAGAGTTATGGACAAATACCAATTCTTTCAATTGCTTGATGACTTTTGGTATTCAAATTTAGAGTAAACAAAAGAACATTTGTATATACTGTCCATGAATTTTCTGATGGTGTTGTCTCGTGACCAATGCGAAATACTGCCTGGTACTACAAATCATCGATTGTACTTTTATTACTTGTAGTTTTGACTGCAAAATAGAGAATCACTTTGTTCTTCTACGTGGGATATCCTCTTTGTTTCTTTGTTTCTTTGTATAGTGGGGACTCCTGAACAGACACCCAAAGGGAGAAAAAAAACTGTCCGCAACTGGATTTTGAGAGTCAAAAATTGGATCTCGGTGAAGAGCACCCGTAGGTAGAGCTGTGTGCTGACAGAAGTGTATTAGTCGCTTCACTGAGTTCTGCATCAGGGCAAGAAATGACTTTTTTCTGTATTAAACTATCTGTTTGAAAATACAAGATATCGCCTAGATTGAGTGTTCCATTAATCTAAGAGGTACCAAAATTTTCGGTAACATTCGCATGATCTGTGGAAGCTAGATTGTTCCCCTTTGGCTTTTATTCTAACATATTCCATTTGAAAAACAGCAATGGAAAGAGATATCAGCCGAAAAGTTGTCACAAACACAAACCATGATGATAATGATAGTAAATACTCTCTCAGATTTTAATAATAATATTAATAATAGTGGTTTTTATTACTCATGTTGCTTATGCCTCAATGCGTTTAACGTCTAAAATGTCACTAATTTCAGAATGTTCAGAATTCTTCGAGGATATAATTACTGCATGAAGACCTAATAATTTCAAATAGCCTATTATTGCACTACATAGCCAAAAGCAGGTTTTTGGTTTGTATCTATTCAGTAGTTTTGTTAATTAATCAAAGAGAAAAGCATGATTTATAGATCAGCAAAGAAGTAAGGGAAGGCAAAAACAAGTGTTTGTGCATTGAACTTTGGCGATCATTGAAGACTCCAAAGAATATTGTTTTGGTGTCCTGGCCAGTTTCAAGTGGGTGGAAGGTGGTCCTGGCTGGCCTAAATGTTTTGGCACAGATGCCAAGTAAGTCTACATTTTCAGGGCAAAAATCAGGTGGGCTGTGCTAAAACTAATGGACCACATACCCATGTTTAGGAGCTAGTGCTGAAATGGAAGACTGCTGGCCAGCTGTGTCTTGTGTTTAACTAAGTATAAATTTTACTTATATCCACATACACTGTATCAACTTAAGTGTGCATATTTTAAATCTTAAGCCCTTGCTTACATCTCACCGCTTGGAAACTTTTATTTAGGGTTATTACAGGGCTGCTAAGTGCCACTTGGTGATGGGATCCATCACAAATGCAGCAAACTATCTACAGAAGGTGATTGAAAAGGATCCTAAGAATAAGGATGCTCAAAATGATGTAAGTAACATAACATAACATTATTACCTTTGTGTGGTTCTTATCACTAATTGAAGCTATGTAGATACAGTGTAATTCGTATTGTAGTAGTACACTATTCACGTATGAAGCGTTGTACTTATTAACTATGTTAATAAGTACAAAACCGTTGTCAGTTTATATTATTATTAGGCTCCTCATATTATACACCTATATACAAGTTTGCTGACCAAAAAAATTCCAAAGACTTTAAAGTGTAGGGAAGTCTGGGCGGGGTTCTCAATCATCATGCATTACCTCTACGCAGCCATTGTGTCGTCACACAACGCGCTGACACAAAAAAGGCTGTGCTCAGAGACTACTTCCTCCCTACCTCTCCTCCCATTCCCTTTGAATAAAAATGTTACTTCTTCACTAGACTAAACCAAAAGCCGTTACATTGGTATGGAATTCTGGAAACCTTTAACAGGTTTATCATATGTCATTAGGAGCCCATAATGCTAAAAATATTTACAAGTTATTGACATAGTTTGGTCCATTTAGGGTTACTAAAATTCGTTTAGACCTCTGGTAAAATTCGTCTTCAAAAATTTGGGGTGGCCCACAGGGGTAGTCCATTGACCGGGTCCATGCAGGGGTCCATGGCCTAAGTCCACAGGGGTGGTCCAAGTGTTTTGTATGCGTCTCATTTAGATAATAGCATAAATAACCTGAGTGTGAGGCCTTCCTAAGGTGCTAGGGGAGAGGAGATTTTAGATGGGGAAGGGGGGAGGGGGAGAAGAGAAAGGAAGGCTATTTCCTTGAGCTATCTCCCTTTTTCGCTTCCATCTTTCCCCTTTTCCCCCAGAAACGCCGGATACTCAGGCTATAGCATAAACTATTGTCATGACTTACCGTAATTCCACAACGGGATGTCTCAAGACGTCTTATTTATTTAATATTTAGCTTCGCCTAACTAGAATACAATCTTTATACATGAATACATAAAAATTATTAGGCAGGGAGACCACTAAACCCTAACCAATTACAGTAGATCCCTCGTTAATAAAAGAAAAACTTAATAAATAAAGTGACTGATATATAAACAAGAAAAATCACATGCAAACAAAACAGAAGTTCAAATTGCTAGAAGCAGCACGTGGGCGGGCACAGGAGAGTCCTCGCTATGTTGCCCTTGGGACAGATTGTTCTCCAGGTTCTGATGTCGTCAACGTCGCAGGGGCGGATCCAGGATTTTTTTAGGAGGGGGTGCACTCGTCTCTTGCTCTACTTCAACACCAATAAACCACATAGTTTTTTTTTTTGGCAGAATTCCAGTTGTATTAGAAAACTGTAGGTCATCTCGGGGGGGGGGGGGGGTGCGCACCCCCTGCACCCTCCCCCTAGATCCGCCCCTGCGTCGCACAGGTCCAGCGTCTTATTGTAATATTGAAGTAGTGAACGCTTAAATGAGGCTAGAGTGATGTGACTTGTGCGTAACTCAGCGGGCAGAACGTTCCAACCATTATTTTATATTGCAAGGACATATGTGACAAGGTTTTTAACGCTGCCCTCGGTAGCAACAATAACAAACTTAACAAGTTATTAACTGAAGCCAATAAGGCTCCATATTTACTAAGAAATCACCGACACTCTGCTACTTTGCACTTCCAAAGTGGAAGACGGACCGTTTTAAGAACACTTTTATTTTGTCATCGTGCCTAAAGTACAATTAAATGATTCGGTTTGAATGCTTTTATATATTATGTGCATGAATTTTTAATATTTTTAATATTGATGTATTGTAAATTATTCTATTTTTAGCTTAGTTTTATTTGTAAATACGCAGTTCAGCCTCTGGCTGCCCATGTATTTATTTTAATAAACTATCTATCTATCTTTATATCTCTGCATACGCAGCACGCGCGTATGAAAAATGAGATTGACAATTAACAGTTCTACTTCGCTTAGGGATATAAGTAATAGCATTACTGCTCGATGACCTGGTAGATCTTGTTGATTGTCTAGTTGCAGGCAGAGCTTCACTATCTATGAAAACTAAGTTATTAACAACTTTTATGGAAAAAGACTGTAACCAAAAATTCATGCCAGTATGAGAAAGGTAACAGATTTGTCATTTGGAGGGGGGTCTTATTGGTTACATCACAAGGGAAGGGAAGCTTCAAAATTAGTTTTGTTGCACAGAGCTGCACGTTTTCAACACGCTTACCTAAGCTAATGGACTGTGGCGACCATACTTAGGTTGCGTAGCCGAGATGGCACCGGACGAGGGAAAGGTAAAGTGTACGACGCGTTTGGATGCTTTGGATGTACCTAGAAGCTCGGCGCACAAAGCCTAGGAGTTTGTTGGCTTTCGCACACTGTTCAGTCACTTGTTTGTACGAAGTAAGATTGCTTGACATTGACACCCACACACGAAGGCCTTTCTCTGTATCGCAAGATTCCAAAGGCGTTTCTTTGATAATATAGGTGGGCTGTACAGGTGATTTTTTTGCGGGTGATACACTGGTATTTACCTTTGGACTGATCAAATATGAGCCCAGATGATGCGGACCAACTGACAAGATCTTTAAGGTCAGATTGAAAGGCATTACAGCCTGTGATGGAATCGATACTCTTGAAAATCTTGGTATCATCGGCGTAACAGGCAACTTTCGATGTCTTAACAGTGTTTGGTAGATCATCCACAAACAACAGAAACAATATCAGCCCTAGTACGGACCCTTGTGGTACCCCGAATGTAACCGGGAATTCTCGGGAAGTGGCTCCAGGAACTGTAACCTTTTGCTTACGTCACTGTAAGTATGAACGGAACCAGTCGTGAAGTTTGCTAGTAATGCCGTATTGGTGCAACCTTCCAAGTAACTTGGTGTGATCCACTTTGTCGAATGCTTTACTCTTGTCAAGATATATAATGTCTGTTTGTTTACTGGCGTCGAGTTGACCGCCAATGTAACGTAAGACACTGGTGAGCTGAGTCACACAAGATCTACCGGCTAAAATGGCCACGTAGTTAATAGTCTAGTGATAAGAAGCATATCTTTTATAATCGCTTCGGAAGCATAAACAAGACTTGCTGGCTGCTGCTTTAATTTGGCCGTGGCAGCTACTGTTAGTGGACAGTAATATATTTGTCCTGAAATTGAATGTTTCGTTTGTAAGATAACAGTCATAGCTAGAGGTAAGAACCTTTAAGTACAAATTTCTGTGCCTACTCTGCTTTTCTTTGGGATTGAGCAGTTTTTATTGCTCTCCGTGCGCATGTGCGCCAGTGGTTTCTCTCACTGAAGGGACTTGGAAAGATCATTTTGGACTGTCGAACTTAACGTCGTTCTATTACGATATGCGTTCATGAGTTGTGGCATCGTTTTTCTTAAACGGCCTTAGTGTAAAGTAGCAAACAAAGCCAAAGAAAAAGATCATGGCAGTATTACAACAAACCGTAAAAATGTAAATGGTCCCTCCCGACCAATAATGCATCATGCGCTGGTCATGATCTGTTTCCAACGGCCATTTCCGGTTATAAGGAAATGCCCGCCAACTGATGACACTACTTGACTTCTCAGAAATGAAAGCTACTTGCATTTCATGACTGGTTCTTGTGAAATGTCTCTTTTTTAACCGTATTTTAAAAATATTTAATGCTAGGAAATGAGTAGGATTGGCCCCTGGACCTGCCATCAAAACTGGTTTTCAAATTACCGCCTCCTCGACTTAACAAGCTGTTCAAGTGACCCACCATAGGTCCAGTCTAGGTTAACAAATACCCCACCCTGGTAAATTAAAAAGGAACTATATTACTTTTTTTACGGTGTGACTGGGAAAACCGTGAACACCTGAGTGAAATATGTCAGGGATGTTATTTTTGTCTAATCACGCGTCTTAAATCTACTCGCCAAATTGTAGAGTATTTACAGTTGTTTGCGCGGAAAGAGGTGTATTGACTTTGGATTTTTCGGGGAAAATTTACTCTTTTGATTCTCTTGATTTCTATTAAGCCCGACTAACAACGGTTATTCTGTTTGTGGTTTTTTCCTTGAAGTCCTCAAACTTCATTGGCTTGAAGATATCAAGCATTCCTGACGTATTTTGTTAGGTGTTCATGGTTTTCCCGGTAGCATAGTATCTTTTTAACACCTTTTCTGTTTCAACCAGAAAACTTTTCCTGTTCTTAATTTTCTTTCTAAATTAGATCTTCTTGTTCCTAATTTTGTTTTTTTATTCCAATCAGGCTGAAATAATTGTAACTTATGGTGTAACTAAACTAAATAATCCCAAATTATGCCCAGGCTTGGGGAGGGGGGGAAGGGGTCAGAAAAGTGTGGTGTATCAAAACTTCCCCGCGCCCCCCAAAAATATATATAAATATATATACGAGCATTGTGTGACTACCCTAAAAACGGCTGTAAAGGAGACTATACCCCCCTCGGCAGTAAATATATTGACCCCCCCCCCCCCCCCGTCCGCCAACCCCTCCCAGACCAAGTTTTAGGATAATCCCTTTCAGTCTTTCCTTCCTACCTTGGACATTGTACGTTTAGAAATAGCTCATGTACGTTTAACGTGCATGGGCTATTTTGATTGCCTCAATGTAACCGTATCAACAATCTTCTGTTTTTATCCTAAATTAAGGCTATTCAGTTTTGTGCAAAATTGGGTATTGCAGTACATTAATGAAAACGCGAACCGCTGCGCACAACGAAGTCGATCCTCATACTATAAATTCACTTTTCTATGTCTTTCCTTCCGACATCTGTCGCAAAATAAACAAATTGTTAAAGTACTATGACTATCGACTCACCAATCTTTGCCTAGAGGGAAGACTCGAAGGTTTCAGATTTCTTCATAGTTTCTTAAGATAATGAAGTTATTGCTTCTTAAAAGAAAAGAGCCTTTACTTAAGAAACTAGTTACAAAACTAAAGAGGTCTTCATACGTTCAAGTTACTATTATATTATTAGGGCGTCGCGCAAATAAAGTAATCAAGATCGCTTGTCTTGATTCAAATTTGCAATAGGCACGCAATACGTGCGAATGTCTGCCGCTTGATGTGTAGTGAAATTTTGGAGTAGACTTTCGGTCCAGTGCTAGGCAACGAAGTAGTTCACAGGATCATGTTTCACCAACGATGTTCAATTTCCTGGCAAATGACACGCAATTCGCAACAGGAGTAGTAAGGAAACAGAATATTGTTCGAGTTTTTTTTTTTTTTTTAATTATATTTAAATGATGTTGCTGTTTTTACAATTAATCGACTTCAAAGCGCGGTCAAGGTATAAATTTCTGAGGTTCCTCTCAGGTCTTGTGAGTCTTCCCACGCAATGATGTGTCAGAGACAGCATTATGAAATACGTGCGTTGTACCGTTCGCGATAGCCGAATTAGGTCAGAAATGTCTTGAAGCAGCACCCACAATAAATTGTGAACCCTTAAACAGGTGCATGACTGTACTCAGCATTTGAATCAGGAAGATAGTTCAATGTTATGCTTCTAAACACCTTTATCCGTAAAAAAAAAAGACGAAAAAATTGTGAAGAATCGAGATGGCGGTCTCAAAGTGCCCTTGTTTGACCTCAAGCAATGTCATGTTTAGATGGCAAAATATCAGTGGTTCCTAAGCATCAACTCTTAGTACCTTTAACCTTATTGGCCCCTGCAACAGACATCCGAACACACAAAGTCACAAGGCCACAAAGATACAAACACTCAAACCGCTGACATATGAGCTATTTTTTCAAAATAGCTCAATGAGATACTGGTGGTATGTATTGGTAGAAATAGTTAATAGGGTCCATGGCCAAGCCTGATTACATAGCATTCAATATGGCGGCTACTATTTCTAGCCTAGCAAAGATGCGTGTGAGGTGGGGGCGTCTCTCAACTGGCATGGGAAAAGGTGCGTGGGAAGTTCGAAAAAGGTCGGCAAAAGTAAAGTATTTGAGATCTTACCTCAAATGTCTTGGTAATAATGAAATTATTTTATTGCTGGAGACTGCTCTGCAAAGGAAAAAATCCTCTTTTGGCGTGTTCGTAGTCACAGCGCACCCTGCTACCTCAATTAATACTTATAAGAAAAATGCGTATCTTATGTACTGAGTATAAAGTACATCTAGACAAACTGCAACAAAACAAAAATCTCGTAACCGGTCCACACGTATATGTATAAGTCTCTTATGATGCTTGTAGGGAGAATTAGTTTAACCATCAATACTGTTGTCGTCGTTTCGCTGTTCTTGAAGATTCATTTGATACTAAGTGTCTCAGTGTTTTCTAGCAATTCAAGTTTATTCACTATTCACGCGTCGAAATCGGGCTCGCCTCTTTTCACTTCTACATTACGAGCATTAACAGAATGATTCGCTGAAAAAGGAAAAAGGCCAAATATCCTGATGAGAAATTCGCTAAAGGATGAAAAACTCTTGGAAAAAACTACTTACAATAGCATGAATTGTCTCCGGGTCTTCGGTTTCTATATCTCAATTCTTTCTCTTCATGTCAACTGCTAGCTCAAAACTGAATTTTAAAACATCGCGCTCGAATGCAAAAGTACCCTTCAGGGAATTTAGGGGACGCGTTGCTATGGGCAACGGATTTTATTGAACCCTTGGCTAAACGAGGGTTCATAAAATTCATAAGGTCATAAATATTCGCTCAGGTTCGTACAATGCTCTTTAAAATTCATCCCTATTCATCATTTACTCCTTGTAATAAGCACAACTTGGTCACTGGTCGTTTAAGTGAATTTTGTTTGTCTAGCTCTTGACGGAAAATGGATTTGCTTCAATCATAATATAGATTGACAACTTTTACATAGAATGCCGGTCCTGTGTCTCGGCCTCCCTCACATTTTGTATATTTCAAAATGTTCCCCTCCAAAACCCCTTCCCCTGGGATGTAATAACGATCGCTCCCTAAGTAAACAAAATGAAAATGAGGTTGGGTTTACAGAGATGCCTCGAATGGCTCTTGCATAACTTAACAAGCCCTAAATAGTCTGCTAGCGTCTTGAGACACCTTACAGACATGCCTTTCATACTTCTGCAACTATCACATAACATAGTGGAAAATTTCGCTCCCTTTTGTTTTCCCCTCCGGTGAGTTATGTTTTTGTAGCCAATCACATCCCAACTTTGGAGAGATGGAAAGTGCGTGTGTGTTTCCAGGGCTTTTGTCAATCTATACTATGATTGAAGACTGTTTACGAGATTGAGAGCTTTAAGGCGACTTAGAAAACTGGTGCCTGCTGATATCTCACTTATGCTGTAGAAGGGTTATATACTTCCACACCTTGAATATTGTAGTCCATTACTATTAGGGATTAACAAAATTTTGAACAAGAAATTTGAATCTGCAAACTATCGTGCTTTAAAAGCCCTCTTAAATTTCGGAAACGGCTTAGATTATGATTCCATATTGTCTGCTCTGCTGTAAACATGCAATCACTGGAACATAGACGATACTATCAATCTCTTGTCCTCCTTTTTAAATGTATAAAAGGAAATGGGCCGGACTATATTTCCGATTTATTCGAACCTCGTATATTGCGCTTCAATTCAAGGAAAAGCGATCACAATCTCACTTAACTATCCTATAATAATCGATATTATCACAATTCTTTCACTTACAAGGCTTCGCATTTGTGGAATCAACTTCGTTCTTACATTAAGAGATCGACTGAGTTGAGTGAATATCGTAAGCATTTAAGATCGTTTAATCTTACAATCTTGAGAGTCAGTGGTAAATGTAATTTTTGTATATCTTAGGGTTTTACGAGGGTTTTACTATACCTGTCTTTTATCTGTTTCTGAAGTCTGTGCTGACACTGATGTATGTTTCATTGATTGTAGGAGGTAAACAGTTATTGTAAGCTAGGGTATGATTTTCTTTGAGGGTCTAAACTTTTCCACTAAAATTTGGAGTTTGAAATAAATGTTCATAGTTCAGTTAAAATTGTAAAGGTATAAACCTATTTGCTTGAGGGAATTTCCCCCAAAAAATGCGTTTTGAAGCTAGTCGACCCATTTTCTGGCCATTACCTAACTATAAAGAGCTAAAACGTGCCAAAAAGCTGTTTACTGGTTGTGTTAATTCAGTGCCTGGTCAGTGTCTAGCTGACTAGGTAAAATCGTGTTCCTCCGTATATATCTAGGGTGGATTGATTTGCAACATATGTGTATAGCTGTCCCATTTACCCACAGGATTTTTTTTTATTGTTTGTAGGCTTAAAAACAATACAAAATTCCAGCAGGCGAATGCGACAGCTATACGCGTATGTTGCAAATGAATCCACCCCTAATAAGTGGATAGCCGTTTATATGTTAATAACTGTACTTTTCAATAGAAACGAAAACTTTGCCTAGGCTTGCCCGGAAAGTAACTTAACGGTTTGAACGACTGAAAAAGTAGGGATAAGAGGAGCGATCACCTAGCAACGTGGGAAACGGCCTATTTCTTCTTCTCGGACACCGGGGGGTGTAATTTGCAGGTTGCAGGACAGATTTTGGAAAAAAGAGTTAAATGTCCTAAATGCCCGTTTACAGATCTTCCCGAGCTCCTAAAACGGAACATTACAATGATGTTTTGGTGGTATCATATTCTTGACAGAGTCACGCAAAACCGGAAATATCAGATCTCAGTTCTATAAATCGATTCTTTAGTTTAAGGTCTTTCGAAGCAAGAAGGAAGGTTTTAAAATTGCGAGGTCAGCTGCTCCTTTATCGCTGTTATCCATAGCATAGTTACAGAAAAGACCGGTTCGTCATCGCTATCGCTGTGCTACCGTACCTACGATGATCTTGGTTTCAAAAATTTCTTAACCCCGCACAAGTTAGTTGACAAAGTTGTCCTTGACCGCTAATGAGTTCATAAGCGGTAGAAGGGACCTGTGTCTGCACTGGCGGTTACCGGCGGTTCAGAGGCGAATGGGTTAATTGCCGGGTTTGTTCATTTACCGCTAGTTCAGTCTGTTCATCAAGACCGTAATACGGTAAATGTTCATTTTAAGTGTTATGTACAATTACAGTTTGTAAACTATTTTTGCATGTAATATTAGAATGGGTGATAAACATGAAAAGACTACTTTGCCCCTAGAGAATTATCACTTTTTTAGACATACATGAAGTTTGTTTCTGTCGTTGACAAATTAATCTAACACAGCAGCTTTTTTCCTTCAGCTGCGTACTACGCACATGGTTCAAGAGTACGAGTCATCAGCTTTTCAAGCACATGATAAAGGGGATTATAGAAAGGTACAGTAGTATGTGATGTTGTCATAAGCAGCAGTACCACCCCGTGCATGTCTGGTAAAGACAACTCGCTAACTGTTCTTTGCAGCAGGAGAATTGAACCAATCACAATGCTCTTTATTTCTAAGCTGAGGTTGAGCCTCCTGCTGTTATTTGCAACTTGAAAAATCTTGCTAGTCAATTCTGGCCCCAGTTGTTTAAACGCTGGTAGCGCTGTCCACTGGACAAATTACTATCCAACAGATAAATTCAGGAAAACCTATTGCACCATTCACCAGATAGAGATTAATCCAGTCGATAACGTTGTCCACCATTTGAACAGCTGGGGCTTGATTAAAACTTTAAGTCCGTTACTAGTAAAGACTTGTTCATGATGCTAAGTTACAGCATCTGAAGTTCCAGCGATTGTTGGAGAGTGGTTTCCATATGATCGCTGACATTTTTTTCAGCGATCGTAGCGAGTAAACTTTACAAACAACTTATTGACAGACTCCAGCAAAACTGACATTAGGGAGATGAAGCAACGATGATGGCAGCAAGAAAGGCAAAAAGGGAATAGGTTAAGATTAGCAAAACAACAACGTTGTACGTGCGTCACGCTTCTTTGTACATGTCTTTTTTCAGACCAAAACGACGCAAAAACCTACCCGATGGGGTGGCACATACCTATATTATAGCTTATATAAGGGAGTATCCCCCCGGTTCAGTACTACACTAACCTGGACGGTCATGTTCTGAATCTGGTACTTCCCTAGTGGATGTTAATGCAGTTCTAGGTAATGATAATAATACAGTTAGTAGAAGTCGACTAGTTTCATTTAGTTTTTAATACTTAACAGGCTTAAACTTCATTTTATGACTTCAGAAAAATTACATTCAAAAGACTCTTTCTCTTGTTTAGGTTGTTTTCTGTATGAATCATATTCTTGAAGTTTGTCCAGCATGTAATCTGTACAAAGTAATGAGAGCAGAGGCATATTGCTTGATGGGCAAATACAGTGATGCCTTAACGGATGTACAGTAAGTGACATTGTTACGACTGATTTATGGTAAATCAAGCCAAAAAGGCTTGACAAAGGATTACAAACACATAAAACTGTACTGTATCCTCCGGATATCCCAGAAAATAAGCCCTGTAATGCCTCTACTACATGTATGTATATGTACCATGCCTCCCCACAGCACTAACTTATGGCTCTCATTACAGAGACCGCTGGATCGTAGTAATGGTCTCTAGTTGACATGTATTTGTAACTTCTCTAAATTACTATATTCATTTACATTAATTACAAAGGTATAGTTAATTTTGATCTTATGTTAGAGAGAAGGGCATCTTCCATTTCTATAAGAATTCATTGTAGCTTGACCACTCCAGGAAATATTCATGATATTTCCTTGCCCACTTTTAATAGTTAAATTATTACTTTAAGTGACAGCTAGGTCTCTGGTTCAAGTCTGCTAATCTATTAGAAACTGTAGAGTAAAAAGTTTAATGTCAAGAATACTAAATGCATCTCTAATTATTCATTTTGAGGAATTTCAACAATGTTTTTTTTCCGCTTTTAAGTGATCTTTCAATGTCTAAATGCAGCTTCATTCATTCTGGGTTTAACTTGTTGGTGCAGGTTCAACTAAAGATGTTAAGATTTTTTTACGGCTAGGGTTCAAAATACTGGGCGAGGATTAGTCTTATCTAAATACCTGCAAATTAGACTCTCCACTTCATTCATACAATAACATTGTCTGGAACAAAGGATCCTAATTTGACATTGTTTCCAAGGTTTTCTTGATGTGATATTTTTTGGGGTAAATTCGGATTGTGGTAATTTGTGAGATGCGAAATGATCCAATTAAGACTCCTGTAGTGTCTGTAATAAATGTTTTTTTTATGCACAGTATACTGATTGTCTTATTCTTTCCCTAGGAATATACTGAGAAATGACTCTATCAATTCAGATGCTCTGTATGTCAAAGGACTTTGTCTTTATTATCAGGTACATACCACCTATTAACCATGGGCGAGGTCATTACAGGGAAATCTCAGACCGAGGCCTTCATGTATTGACTGAGCGATAGCGAGGTCAACACATCAAGGCCTAGGTCTGAGATTTCCCTGCAATGACCAAACGGACGAGGTTAATAAGTTATTTCTTAAATGGCCTTTTCATTATGAACCTGAGCCTGCGATCAATTAAACCCAATTACTGGTCAGCAAATAGCTGTAACAAAAAAATCATCTCAATGATATGTACGCGATACAGTCATGTGACAGTAGTCAGGGGATGCCCTTTTTGACAGCTGCCAATTGACCATGACATGGATGTCTATAAGGACGTCCACTATCAACTTAAATACTTGGACACCTAGCTAGTAATGCCTGGTCATTGCAAGAAAATAATGTCCGCTTAGCAGCCATTCAGAGCGCGCGTACTATTGTAGCCATAAAATAATTAGCAATTATTTTATTCGGCTTTCGTAGGATATGAAGAATTCTGCAGATCGAGGAGGGTGTTATCCAACGAGGCGGCACTCTCCTCTATCTGCAGAGTTCTTCATACCCTACGAAAGCCGAATGAAATAATTCCAAGTTTAAAAACAAGCTAAAACATGCTAACTTTGGTCGATGTAAGTTCGTATCGATAATGCATCTTTATCGGGAAGTTTAGGAGAAAAAGGAAAGGTCTGTTCAGATCTGCAAATATACTCCAAATAGCAGATCTCGTCCATCTTCATGCTGTTCTTGCCATGTGTAGTCCATGACAATATTTCGCCGTGAAACAAGTAAAATGTTCCGCCGACTGTTCAGTCATTTTCAGTCAAAGCAACTGAACCTCGTCCCAAGGTTTTCTTGGTTAACGGTTCAATAACCTGCAACCAGGCTGCACTTTTGATGTCATTTTGACTTCATCGGTGCAATATGATAAAATTCTTGCCAAATTTGGTCAACAGTAGCTGGTTATGGAGAATTATGCGTGTGGTTTTAACCAATCAGAAACGGGTAAATATTTTGAATGAATAATAAAAAAGATTAATGTATTTCACAATTCAATGTTATATTCCCCAAATCTTTGATACCAACTCGCTAAGTTCCCTTTGTCAAGAAAGGTATTCGAACATGTAGAACGAAAAAACCTAGTCTCTCCGTACCTGCTGTTTAACCTCCTATCAGGTTACAACGGCCCCTTTTTTTCGTCCTGGCTGACAAAAAATCCATACATAGACTCTTGTTTAAAACCTTTCTACAACGGCCACTTTCTTTTGTCCCCAAGGTGGCCGTTGTAGAGGGGTTCAACTGTATTATTATGGCCTATAGTTATGACGTTTAAAATTACTGAAATGATTTTTTAAAGTACTGAAATTAATAAGAATTGTGGTGATCTTCTCTGCATTTACTTCTAAAATTACTGGTGAACACTAGCTTATTTACTACTTATGCCTTAGTTGTGTTATAAATTATTGCTGATCAACTCATGAAGCCAGTTAAGTTTGTTTTCCTTTAGCAAAAAAAAAAGAAAACTAGGAACTTTCTTTCTTAGAACCAGTCATTAAGTTTATTTTAAATTTCGAGTAATCCTTGCGGAAGTAAACCCACTTCCAAGCAATGCGGGCTAGTTTTTTTCTACTTTTTAGTCATAATAAAGTGTGCTCGTTTAAATAAAAGGACTTCAGTTAGTTTTAAAAAGATTTTGAGAGCCCTTTTTTACAATTCCGTTTCAGGATTTTGTTGATAAAGCTTACCAGCATTTTAACATAGTTCTAAGGAATGATCCTGACCATAAGAAAGCCAGAATTGCTTTGAAGGTACAGTATCGTTTGGTTTTTGTATTTGATAATCGGCAGCATATTCAAAAATTGATTACAAAACTCGAAGGAGAGTAGAAAGGTTATTCTTTTACTGTTAGGTCAGAACTATTAATAATTATACATGAAGACTTAAAATTCTATCTTTAAGTGACCATTGTCTAATCCGTTATCGAAAGGTTGCTGCTGAGGGTGGTTTCCAAGGCCCCTGAAAGCAGCTGAATAAACATTACACTATACAATACAATAGAAACTTTAATAACACTCCCTACAGAGGGCTTTTCAGTGACAATAATGATTAATTTACAAGGTAGTACATCAGAACGATAGTAAATCTACAAATTACAATGATACCGGCATTGGTTTATGTAAAGAGAGTAAGAAGACTAAAAAATAGTCGCTAGAAATTACAAGATCAATACTTTATGTAAAGAGTGAATGGGGAAGTTTGCAACGCAAAATTAAAACAGACCCCAAGATTATAAGCTTAGACCGACAAGAAGTTTACGCGTAAAATTAAGAACAGAGTTGCAAAGTTTAAAGGAATTGTCCAAACTGTTTCACAGGCTTACTATACGGTAATAGAATGTCCTTTATCCAGATCTCGATTTAAGTAAGGGGATTTGTAAAAGTAGAGAGCTTCTAGTCAAACGACCGCTCACTTCACCACGTGTTAGAAACCTCGATGAGAGGTAAGTGGGAGCGGAGCCAGTCATACTCTTGAAAGCAAGCAAGCAGTTCTTTCAGCAGCAGAGTAACGTGGTCAAGTTTTCTGGAACCACAGATAGCTGGAGCTTGATGAAACGAGCCGTGTCCGCTGCATTGGACCAGACGGAAGAGCAATAAAAAACTTACTAAACACCAAAGTGTTAGTTATTGTGGCTAAAGTCGATCTGTCAGACATGTGTTTAACACGACTGATTTGAGGTAAACTTGAGAAGCAGGAAGAAACAGTTTTAACGATATACTCGTAGTTCTTTTCCTAAGAAGGAGAAACGGATATCTGGGAGATTTTATAACCTTTGCCGACTTCCATAAACAATAAGCTTAGTTTTATCAGGATTCAGGAGAAGACGATTTTCGAAACACCAGTTTCGAATATGTAGGAGGTTAACGTTCAAATCAGCAACAGCCTTAGCCCAGTCGTGTACACTACAACGTTAAATCAATTCTTCCCCTCAGGGCGTATCTGAATTAATTTACAAATTCCTCAAAATTTCTCAACAATATTCTAAAATTACATGAAAAAAAATACAATCTAGTCTTAAAACACATAAAAAAATACTTAAATCTGAAATCAAATAATAAACGTAAATGCTATAAAATTTTCTCTGTCAACTCAGACCTCCTTTATGCTCTCCTTTTGAACTCGCTAAGTGACTGTTTCTAGTCTTTGAACTCAGGGCGTTATAGGTCTTAAGAGCCTGATAAAGGAAGAAAGGAACGTTGTACTGTCTTAGTGAAAAGGGATGACATTAATTTACTTACGTGTTCATTAAAGGACAGGCTCTAACCCAGATCTTTACATGATGAGACAGGTTTTACCTGCTCTTCCTAGTGATTGATACAGATGTTCATGAGCATGCGCGACCGCTGACTTGTCAAAGAGCACGCGACCAGTGACAGCGACCGTGCTGCGTAGTCATAGGAACCAAATTGTTCACTTTGAAAGCTTGCTTGAGATTGAAATGGTAGCAGGAACTTAGGAAATACCTTCGTTGTACAAAATCAGTAAAGATCTGTTGATTTAAAGTGGAGACTGATGCGCTGAACGAGGTGAAAGAGCAAGTTTCTCAAGGATGTCTGACACGAACATGGCTGCTTGTTGTTTGGCGCTCGAGTCGTGTCTTGAGTCCCCTTTAAGAACCGCAAAGTTTGGCATAGAATGCACTGCTGAAGCGTAGCTATTAAGCAAAATGTTCTTTATTTAGTGTTTGTCTGTAAATCGGATGTAAATCAGTTTCTCTATGCCGGAGAGGATTTTTCAAAGCAACAGTAAGAAGCAGTTTGGATACAATTTGGCGACGGTGTTTCGAAGAACCTATTGTTGAAGTATGTTATCGAGGGTTAAACTTACAAGTGCACACACCGTTCGCGGTAGGCCCACACTAAAATAACACTGTGTGTTTTCATAATGGCTGGTCCGCGAACTCAAAGAAAAACAAAGGTAGTTGTCAAGACATTCAAAGACCATGGACCTCACATCCTCGGAGACCCAGACAGTATTTGAGCGATTTTTCCAGCTTGAATACAGTGAAAGTTATTCTTGTAACATGCATTGTGTTGCCAGAATTTGGGCGTCGATAAAACCTGGAACATGGAACATCCCGGAACATTCCGGATCATTCCGGAACATCCCGGAACATCCCGGAGCATGAAAAAATTAAAATTTTTTTTAATGAAAAATTAATAATTAATTAAATAATAATAATAATAATAATAATGATAATAAATAATAATAAAAAGAACAATAGATAGAAAATCATTTTTGCAAAAATTTATAATAACAAAATAAATAACATAACATAAAAACGAAAAATAAAGAAACAAATAAACAAAGAAAGAAAAAGAAACTGGTATCACCTCCGAGGATGAGAAAACAATATTTTGTGGCAATGAATTTTTTGGGCGAGTGATGGTCCATTCAAATGACAGTAATGAGTGAAGGCTTGCTTCTAAATTCAAAATATTTTAAAATGGGTCGAGAGGAGAGGGTTTTCAAGCTTTCGTCACACAGCCACCTCTTGTTATCCATTTACGGCTTTGCGACTGTAATGAGAGCATAGGAGCTCGTCGCTTTGGACTTGGATAATTAAATTAAAGATTCGCATTCGCCGTGAATAGTTGCAGTGGCAGTGGTAGCGCAGCGGTAGTTTCTAACTGTTATTAGTTAGCCTGAATTTTAGCCGTCTCTCCGCAAACTCCTCTTGCGACTCGAGGAGACGTCTGAAATATCATGCTGACTGTAAACAGTATAGAAACTACTACGAATTTGAGTATTGTCCATTAAAATCCAAAGACAGGAGCCCCTATACTCTTCTTAAGTTCACAGAGCCGCCTAGTCTGTAAGTAATTCATGTCAACCTCAAGTGAAGCAAAGCACCTCAAGTAAGCAAATGTCGGTTATATATAAGGAGACTATATGTTGGCTTGAAATGAGCTACTTACCGACTTGGCTTGGCATGAAATACTGCACCGACATTTTAGACCATTGCAGAACCGTAAATTGATAACCCTCAAATGATTAACTCATGGCAAACAATTACAAGAGGTAGCTGTGTGAGGAACGCTTAAAAAAAAACCCTTCTCGCGACCCATTTTAATATATTTTGAATTTAGAAGCAAGCCTTCACTCATTACTGTCATTTGCATAAACCCTCACTTGCCCAACAAATTTTAATCGGTTGCGACAAAATATTGTTTTCTCATACTCAGAGAGGATACTTGTTTCTTTTTCTTGATTATTTCATTATTTTTTTTTATTTTTTGTTATTTTACGTTATTGTTAATTTTTACAAAAAAAAATTTGTTATTTCATTGTATTTTTTTTTCCTGAAAATTATTTTTATTTTTTCATGTTCCGGGATGTTCCGGAATGTTCCGGAATGTTCCGTGTTCCGGGTTTTATCGACGGCCCCAGAATTGAGGGGTATCACTACCGTATACCACTTGAAACACTCTTGGTTCTGAACTACAACTCATTCATTTTAACTGTGGGAATTATTGGTGTTGATTCTCATGCTAGAGATATATGTATGGTAACAGTCATAGTCAAGGTACGTGTGTATTCTTGGAAATACCATCCATGCATAACTTAGTACAATATTTTGAGAGTCTATATACCTTTAGGAATGAGGATATATTAGATTAAAGGTGTACATACTACCAACTTTGAAGTTGACCTTTGTTCAAGCGGTGTTGAGTACTGTAGTATATCGAATGTTAATACTAAACCTTGTAACCCACTGTAACCCCTTGTCACCACTTGTAACCCTTGTAACCCCTCTTCAACCCCTGTCACCCCTTGTAACCCCTTGTAACCCCCTGTAACCCCTTGTAACCCCCGTAACCCTTTGTCACCCCTTGTAACCCCTTCTCGCCCCCTATCACCCCTTTTAACCCCCTGTCACCCCTCGTAACTCTCTGTAACCCCCTATAACCCCCACTAACCCTTTGTCACCAACCGTAACCCCTGGTCAGCCCCTGTCACCCCTTGTAACCCCGTGTAACCCCCTGTAACCCCTTGTAACCCCCTGTAACCCTTTGTCACCCCCTGTCACCCCTTGTAACCCCCTGTAACCCGTTGTAACCCCCTGTAACCCTTTGTCACCCCCTGTCACCCGATGTAACCCCTTGTAACCCCCTGTAACCCCTTGTCACCCCCTGTCACCCCTTGTAACCCCCTGTAACCCTTTGTCACTCCTTGTAACCCCTTGTCACCCCTTGTAACCCCTTTTAACCCCCTGTCACCCCTTGTAACACCCTGTAACCCCTTGTCACCCCTTGTAACCCCCTGTAACCCTTTGTCACCCCTTGCAACCTCCTGTTACCTTTTGTAACCCATTGTCACCCCCTGTAACCCCTTGTCACCCTCTGTAACCCCCTGTAACCCCTTGTCACCCCTTGTAACCCCCTGTAACCCCTTGTCACCCCTTGTAACCCCTTGTAACGCCCTGTAACCCCTCGTAACCCCTTGTAACCCCCTGTAACCCTTTGTCACCCCCTGTCACCCCTTGTAAACCCTTCTAACCTCCTGTAACCCCTTGTCACCCCTTGAACCCCCCTGTAACCCCTTGTAACCCCCTGTAACCCTTTGTCACCCCTTGTAACCCCCTGTAACCCCTTCTCACCCCCTGTAACGGGTTTTATCGACGGCCCCAGAATTGAGGGGTAACCCCTTGTCACCCCTTGTAACCCCCTGTAACCCTTTATCACCCCTTGCAACCTCCTGTTACCTTTTGTAACCCATTGTCACCCCCTCTAACCCCTTGTCACCCTCTGTAACCCCCTGTAACCCCTTGTCACCCCTTGTAACCCCCTGTAACCCCTTGTCACCCCTTGTAACCCCTTGTAACGCCCTGTAACCCCTCGTAACCCCTTGTAACCCCCTGTAACCCTTTGTCACCCCCTGTCACCCCTTGTAAACCCTTCTAACCTCCTGTAACCCCTTGTCACCCCTTGAACCCCCCTGTAACCCCTTGTAACCCCCTGTAACCCTTTGTCACCCCTTGTAACCCCCTGTAACCCCTTGTCACCCCCTGTAACCCCTTGTAACCCCTCGTAACTACCTGTAACCCCTTGTAACCCTTTGTCACCTCCTGTCACCCCTTGTAACCCCCTGAAACCCCTCGTTACCCCCTGTAACCCCTTGTAACCCCCTGTAAGCCTTTGTCACCCCTTGTAACCCCTTGTAACTCCCTGTAACCTTTTGTAACCCCTTGTCACCCCCTGTCACCTCTTGTCCCCCCCTGTCACCCCTTGTAACCCCCTCTAACCCCTTGTCACCACTTGTCACCCCTTGTAACCCCTTGAAACCCCTTGTAACACCCTGTAACCCCTTGTAAGCCCCTGTAACCCCTGGTCACCCCTTGTAACCCCCTGTAACCCTTTGTCACCCCCTGTCACCCCTTGTAAACCCTTCTAACCTCCTGTAACCCCTTGTCACCCCTTGAACCCCCCTGTAACCCCTTGTAACCCCCTGTAACCCTTTGTCACCCCTTGTAACCCCCTGTAACCCCTTCTCACCCCCTTTAACCCCTTGTAACCCCTCGTAACTCCTTGTAACCCCTTGTCACCTCCTGTCACCCCTTGTAACCCCCTGAAACCCCTCGTTACCCCCTGTAACCCCTTGTAACCCCCTGTAAGCCTTTGTCACCCCTTGTAACCCCTTGTAACTCCCTGTAACCTTTTGTAACCCCTTGTCACCCCCTGTCACCTCTTGTCCCCCCCTGTCACCCCTTGTAACCCCCTGTAACCCCTTGTCACCACTTGTCTCCCCTTGTAACCCCTTGAAACCCCTTGTAACACCCTGTAACCCCTTGTAAGCCCCTGTAACCCCTGGTCACCCCTTGTAACCCCCAGTAACCTCTTGTAACCCCTTGTAACCCCTTGTCACCCCCTCTCACCCCTTGTAACTCCTTGTAACCCCCTGTAACCCCTTGTATCCCCTTGTCACCCCCTGTCACCCCTTTGTAACCCCTTGTAACCCCCTTAAACCCCTTGTAACCCCCTGTAACCCTTTGTCACCCCCTGTTACCCCTTGTAACCCCTTGTCACCCCTTATATTCCCCTGTAACCCCTCGTAACCCCCTGTAACCCTTTGTCACCCCTTGTAACCCCCTGTAACCCCTTCTCATCCCCTGTCACCTTTTGTAACCCCCTGTAACCCCTCGTAACACCCTGTAACCCGTTGTAAGCCCCTGTAACCCCTAGTCACCCCCTGTCACCCCGTGTAACCCCCTGTAACCCCCTGTAATTTTTTGTCACCCCCTGTCACCCCTTGTAACCTCCTGTAACCCCTTGTCACCCCCTGTAACCCCCTGTAACCCCTCGTAACCCCCTGTAACCCCTTGTAACCCCCTGTAAGCCTTTGTCACCCCTTGTAACTCCCTGTAACCTTTCGTAACCCCTTGTCACCCCCTGTCACCTCTTGTCTTCCCCCTGTCACCCCTTGTAACCCCCTGTAACCCCTTGTCACTCCCTGTCACCCCTTGTAACCCCCTGTAACCCCTTGTCACCCCCTGTAACCCCTCGTAACCCCTTGTAACCCCCTGTAACTTTTGTCACCCCCTGTCACCTCTTGTAACCTCCTGTAACCCCTTGTCACCCCCTGTAACCCCTCGTAACCCCCTGTAATCCCTCGTAACCCCCTGTAAGCCTTTGTCACCCCTTGTAACCCCTTAAAACTCCCTGTAACCTTTTGTAACCCCTTGTCACCCCCTGTCCCCTCTTGTCACCCCCTGTTACCCCTTGTAACTCGTTGTCACCCCTTGCATTCCCCTGTAACCCCTCGTAACCCCCTGTAACCCTTTGTAACCCCCTGTAACCCTTTGTCACCCCTTGTAACCCCCTGTAACCCCTTGTCACCCCCTGTCACCTTTTGTAACCCCTGTAACCCCTCGTAACACCCTGTAACCCGTTGTAAGCCCCTGTAACCCCTGGTCACCCCCTGTCACCCCGTGTAACCCCTTGTAACTCCTGTAGGATAGGATAGGATAGGATAGGATAAGTGCTTTATTATCAACAGAGCGCCTACAGACACATGTGTTTACAACGATAACAAAGATTTTAGTGCAATAATTACAGAGGTGTACATTTGTAAAATTTATACAACTATTAAACAAGGTTATATTTAACGCGTCTATCTCTTTCGCGGAAGCGATCATATACGTATTTAGCCACAATTTTTTGCGTTTTCTCTCCTTCCTTCATACTTATCAACGTTGTAAAGGCAGAGCTTGGAGTCATAGAGTCAAGAATAAGATTAGTTTCCTTTTTTAGCGTATTGAACAGCTCTCTCCTAGGATCCCTATAGGCTATGCAATTCATCAAAAAATGCTCCTCGTCTTCTAATCCAGTTTTACATAATGGACAGATTCTTTGGTCTGGTGGTTGATAGGGTTTAACGTATCGTCCAGTTTCAATTACTAGTTTGTGGTTGCTTAATCTTAGCTTTGTGATTGCTACTCTATGATTGATGTTTCTTACATTTGTGAGGTAATTTTCGTGGTCATGGGTAAGTTTAAATTTACTAAATTTTCCTCTAACTTTTTGTCACCCCCTGTCACCCCTTGTAACCTCCTGTAACCCCTTGTCACCCCCTGTAACCCCTTGTAACCCCCTGTAACCCCTCGTAACCCCCTGTAACCCCTTGTAACCCCCTGTAAGCCTTTGTCACCCCTTGTAACTCCCCGTAACCTTTCGTAACCCCTTGTCACCCCCTGTCACCTCTTGTCCCCCCCTGTCACCCCTTGTAACCCCCTGTAACCCCTTGTCACTCCCTGTAACCCCTTGTCACCCCCTGTCACCCCTTGCAACCCCTCGTAAGCCCTTGTAACCCCTGTAACCCCCTGTAAACCTTTGTCACCCCTTGTAACCCCTTATAACTCCCTGTAACCTTTTGTAACCCCTTGTCACCCCCTGTCACCTCTTGTCCCCCCCCCTGTCACCCCTTGTAACCCCCTGTAACCCCTTGCCACCCCTTGTAACCCCTGGAAACCCCTAGCAACCTCTTGTAACCCCCTGTAACACCCTGTAACCCCTTCGAAGCCCCTGTAACCCCTGGTCACCCCTTGTAACCCCTTGTAACCCCCTGTAACCTCTTGTTCCCTTTGTAACCCCCTGTAACCCCTGATAACCCCCTGTAACCCCTTGTGACCCCCGGTAACCCCTTGTCACCCCCTATCACCCCTTAAAACCCCTTTTAACCCCCTGTAACCCCTCGTAACCCCCTGTAACCCCTTGTAACCCCCTGTCACCCTTTGTAACCCCCTGTAACCCCTCGTAACCCCCTGTAACCCCTTGTTACCCCCTGAAAGCCTTTGTCACACCTTGTAACCCCTTGTAACTCCCTGTAACCTTTTGTAACCCCTTGTAACCCCCTGTCATCCTTTGTAACCCCCTGTAACCCCTCGTTACCCCCTGTAACCCCTTGTAACCCCCTGTCACCCCTTGTAACCCCTTGTAACCTCCTGTAACCTCTTGTAACCCCTTGTCACCCCCTGTCACCCTTTGTAACCTCCTGTAACCCCTCGTAACCCCCTGTAACCCCTTGGTACCCCCTGTAAGCCTTTGTCACCCCTTGTAACCCCTTGTAATTCCATGTAACCTTTTGTAACCCCTTGTAACCCCCTGTAACCCCTTGTCACCTCCTGTCACCCCTTGTAACCCCCTGTAACCCCTTGTCACCCTTTGTCACTCCTTGAAACCCCTTGCAACCTCTTGTAACCCCTCGTAACACCCTGTAACCCTTTGTAACCCCTTGTAACCCCCTGTAACCCCATGTAACCCCCTTTTACTTTTTGTCACCCCTTGTAACCTCCTGTAACCTCTTGTAACCCCTTGTCACCCCCTGTCACCCTTTGCAACCCCCTGTAACCTCTCGTAACCCCCTGTAACCCCTTGTAACCCCCTGTAAGCCTTTGTCACCCCTTGTAACCCCTTGTAACTCTCTGTAACCTTTTGTAACCCCTTGTCATCCCTTGTCACCTCTTGTCCCCCCCTGTCACCCCTTGTAACCCCCTGTAACCCCTTGTCACCACCTGTCACCCCTTGTAACCCCCTGTAACCCCTTGTCACCCCCTGTCACTCCTTCAAACCGCTTGTAACCCCTTGTAAGCCCCTGTAACCCCTGGTCACCCCCTGTAACCCTTCGTAACCCCCCTGTAACCCCTTGTAACCCTATGTAACCCCTTGTCACCCCTCGTAACCCCTTGCAACCCCCTGTATTTTTTTGTCGTCCCCTGCCACCCCTTGTCACCCCTTGTCCCCCCCTGTCACCCCTTGTAAGCCCCTGTAACCCCTTGTCACCTCCTGTCACCCCTTGTCCCCCCTGTCACCCCTTGTAACCCCCTGTAACCCCTTGTCACTCCCTGTCACCCCTTGTAACCCCCTGTAACCCCTTGTCACCCCCTGTCACACCTTGCAACCCCTCGTAACCCCTTGTAACCCCCTGCAACTTTTGTCACCCCCTGTCACCTCTTGTAACCTCCTGTAACCCCTTGTCACCCCCGGTAACCCCTTGTAACCCCCTGTAATCCCTCGTAACCCCCTGTAACCCCCTGTAAACCTTTGTCACCCCTTTTAACCCCTTATAACTCCCTGTAACCTTTTGTAACCCCTTGTCACCCCCTGTCACCTCTTGTCCCCCCCTGTCACCCCTTGTAACCCCCTGTAACCCCTTCGCCACCCCTTGTAACCCCTGGAAACCCTTAGCAACCTCTTGTAACCCCCTGTAACACCCTATAACCCCTTCGAAGCCCCTGTAACCCCTGGTCACCCCTTGTAACCCCTTGTAACCCCCTGTAACCTCTTGTAACCCCTTGTAACCCCCTGTCACCCTTTGTAACCCCCTGTAACCCCTCGTAACCCCCTGTAACCCCTTGTAACCCCCTGTAAGCCTTTTTCACCCCTTGTAACTCCCTGTAACCTTTTGTAACCCCCTGTAACCCCTTGCCACTCCTTGTAACCCCTGGAAACCCTACAGCAACCTCTTGTAACCCCCTGTAACCCCTTCGAAGCCCCTGTAACCCCTGGTCACCCCTTGTAACCCCCTGTAACCTCTTGTAACCCCCTGTAACCCCTTGTAACCCCCTGTCACCCTTTGTAACCCCCTGTAACCCCTCGTAACCCCCTGTAACCCCTTGTGACCCCCGGTAACCCCTTGTCACCCCCTATCACCCCTTGTAACCCCTTTTAACCCCCTGTAACCCCTCGTAACCCCTTGTAACCCCCTGTCACCCTTTGTAACCCCCTGTAACCCCTCGTAACCCCCTGTAAGCCTTTGTCACCCCTTGTAACCCCTTGTAACTCCCTGTAACCTTTTGTAACCCCTTGTAACCCCCTGTCATCCTTTGTAACCCTCTGTAACCCCTCGTTACCCCGCTGTAACCCCTTGTAACCCCCTGTAACCCCTTGTAACCCCCTGTCACCCCTTGTAACCCCTTGTAACCTCCTGTAACCTCTTGTAGCCCCTTGTCACCCCCTGTCACCCTTTTAACCTCCTGTAACCCCTCGTAACCCCCTGTAACCCCTTGGTACCCCCTGTAAGCCTTTATCACCCCTTGTAACCCCTTGTAATTCCATGTAACCTTTTGTAACCCCTTGTCACCCCCTGTCACCTCTTGTAACCCCCTGTAACCCCTTGTAACCCCCTGTCACCCTTTGTAACCCCCTGTAACCCCTCGTAACCCCCTGTAACCCCTTGTGACCCCCGGTAACCCCTTGTCACCCCCTATCACCCCTTGTAACCCCTTTTAACCCCCTGTAACCCCTCGTAACCCCTTGTAACCCCCTGTCACCCTTTTTAACCCCCTGTAACCCCTCGTAACCCCCTGTAACCTTTTGTAACCCCTTGTAACCCCCTGTCATCCTTTGTAACCCACTGTAACCCCTCGTTACCCCGCTGTAACCCCTTGTAACCCCCTGTAACCCCTTGTAACCCCCTGTCACCCCTTGTAACCCCTTGTAACCTCCTGTAACCTCTTGTAACCCCTTGTCACCCCCTGTCACCCTTTTAACCTCGTGTAACCCCTCGTAACCCCCTGTAACCCCTTGGTACCCCCTGTAAGCCTTTATCACCCCTTGTAACCCCTTGTAATTCCATGTAACCTTTTGTAACCCCTTGTCACCCCCTGTCACCTCTTGTCCCCCCCTGTCACCCCTTGTAACCCCCTGTAACCCCTTGTCACCTCCTGTCACCCCTTGTAACCCCCTGTAACCCCTTGTCACCCTTTGTCACTCCTTGAAACCCCTTGCAACCTCTTGTAACCCCTCGTAACACCCTGTAACCCTTTGTCACCCCTCGTAACCCCCTGTAACCCCATGTAACCCCCTTTAACTTTTTGTCACCCCTTGTAACCTCCTGTAACCTCTTGTAACCCCTTGTCACCCCCTGTCACCCTCGTAACCCCCTGTAACCCCTCGTAACCCCCTGTAACCTCTTGTAACCCCCTGTAAGCCTTTGTCACCTCTTGTAACCCCTTGTAACTCTCTGTAACCTTTTGTAACCCCTTGTCACCCCCTGTCACCTCTTGTCCCTCCCTTTCACCCCTTGTAACCCCCTGTAACCCCTTGTCACCACCTGTCACCCCTTGTAACCCCCTGTAACCCCTTGTCACCCCCTGTCACTCCTTGAAACCGCTTGCAACCTCTTGTAAGCCCCTGTAACCCCTGGTCACCCCCTGTAACCCCTCGTAACCCCCCTGTAACCCCTTGTAACCCTTTGTAACCCCTTGTCACTCCTCGTAACCCCTTTCAACCCCCTGTATTTTTTTTGTCGTCCCCTGCCACCCCTTGTAACCCCTTGTAACCTCCTGTAACCCCTTGTCACCCCCTGTCACCCCTTGTAACCCTTTGTAACCCCTCGTAACCCCCTGTAACCCCTTGTAACCCTCTGTAAGCCTTTGTCACCCCTTGTAACCCCTTGTAACTCCCTGTTACCTTTTGTAACCCCTTGTCACCCCCTGTCACCTCTTGTCCCTCCTTCTCACCCCTTGTAACCCCCTGTAACCCCTTGTCACCACCTGTCACCCCTTGTAACCCCCAGTAACCCCTTGTCACCCCCTGTCACTCCTTGAAACCCCTTGCAACCTCTTGTAACCCCTCGTAACACCCTGTAACCCCTTGTAAGCCCCTGTAACCCCTGGTCACCCCCTGTCACCCCGTGTAACCCCTTGTAACCCCCTGTAACCTCTTGTAACCCCTTGTAACCCCTGTATTGCCATGTGATAGATCGTGAAAATAAATCGTGAAAAAACGATTTTTGACGTTTTATATAGCAAACAAGCCTTTCTGAACAACGAAAACGTCGGTTTCAAAAACCCACAAAATTGGCATTTTTCCAAAGGGGTTAGTCCATGGTTTTGTCAAAAATTTGTAATTTTCTTAACGTTTTGTTTTATGCAAAATACACCCAGAGAAAGTATTTGGTGACGTTCTCGTTAGAAAACAAGCCTTTCTAGACAATATAAACATGTATTTAAAAAGAAGGCAAAATTGTCATTTTTGGAAAGGGGATAGTCCATGATTTTGGTCAAAAAGTTGAAGTTTTTTCATCTTTTGTGTTTATCAAAATTAGATCGAGAAAAAGTGTTTGCTGACGTTCTAGATAAAAAAGAAGCCTTTAAAGACTATAAAAACAACTGTTTACGAAAAACGCAAAATTAGAATTTTTCCAAACAGTGCTGTGCTATAGCAGTTTATGCAATGTGTTCCTCTGTTATTAATCCATGTGGATGCTGGACGTCAGGAACTTTATCTGCCCTTGCGAGTAATGGGAATACACAGCACAATGTGATGGGTGTGAAAAGACATATTATGCCAGTTGATCTTTCTGAAGGCTAGAGTATCAGTGGAGCTGAGATAAACCTTACTGTTTGCGCTGTAAGCAATGGTATCCCATGTTGCAATTTGTGCTGAAGATGTGCATTTCAAAACATTGTCATGAAGTGACAGGATTTTTGTCGTGGTTTGGAACATACTGTATAAGCTGTGTAGTTCAGCAAAGAAGTAGAGTAAAGGATTTATCTTTTCTTGTGGGATATGATGAAAGTTGGTTAGGTGAAATAAGACTTGTTAAAAGTATCAAAGGCATACAGCCATTAGTTGAAGAATTTGTAAAATTAAACAAAGTAAGTTACATTGTCAAAAGCTACTATATGAAATGCACCCTATATTATGCTCATGCGAAATTGAAAGCAGTGAAAGGAAAAAGATTGCGAAGAAACATTCATTGAGTTCATTTGTTTTAGTTCATTTGAGTATTGTGAGATGGAACCTCTTTGGAAGAAACATTTACTTACAAGTAGAAAAGAAAATGGGCAGATCGGGGTATAGATTTGGCATTGAACAGTATAAAAATAAGATAAGAAAAGGTCCCTGTTATATATGTTGTGTTTGTAATCGATTACTTTGTAAGATATCAGTTCACATTTTTGGCAAAAGTAAATATTCGTGTCAACATTTTTCAGTGTCCAGTCTTCATTTGATGGGAAACAGTATGTTTGTAAAACATGTCACTTAATACAGACATTTTCTATCAACACCTCAGTGCCACTATTAACAGAGTTTAACCCCACGTAGAAACCCAGCAACTACCTCATAAACTACACTCATCATCTTAGCAATCAACTTCCAATATAACTCCACGCCTACTACTTCACACATCTCAACTAACCCCTCAAATATTTAATACCACTGCACTACCCACATATCCCTCATACACATAACAAACTTCTCAGACGCTTAGCAGAACCACGCCCAAATATACGCTCCCACAGCGTCTTGTTCATAATCTCCTGTTGCATGTATGGCCATTAATACTACAGTCGGGACCTGGCTAAAACGACTTCTCGCTCGACACCAGGGTGGCCCATCTCAGTTGTGTAGCTCCCGCTAAATGAATTCTTTAAATTTGGGGGTAGGCCTTATTGAGTTCGATTCCTGGTCTTCTGCAACAGAATTCCATCTGCGAAGTTGCGAAGGTTATTCCATTTTCCCATATAGCAGGACAGTGTATTACTCCTGCTCGTTTGTTGTACAGCGTGACTTTTGAAATAATTGGGTCTTCTCTCTGGGCTTGTTGGATTTGTCCTGTCGTTACTTGCTTTAAGGTCAGGTCTGTAACAATGGGTTCTTTGCTGCCAATATCCATATTCGCTGAAATTGCAGCTACCCATGGCGTCCCTTCTTCTATCTGTTGTGTTACTGTTCGACAATTTATGGTTGCATTGATTTCCTCCTTTTCCATTACTGCCGTACACCTTACTTTTTGGAATCCTTTGGTAGGCAGGAAAGAAAGTGTGGGCATGTCTGTGTTCGGAAATTAAGATCTGCGAATTCAGCCACACAACCATCTCCATCGTCAGATAGTTTCGTGGTCGTTTTAGGTCATTTCTGACAGGCGTGAAAACAGCAAATTTGACCACCCAATTTTTTGAAAACAAAATGTCTCCGCTGGTATTTACCCTAACACAGAACGTTTAATATATCTGGTTTTAAACGCTGTAAAGTGCACTTTCGAAAATAAAATACATTTGCCCTCTAGAAGCCCAGAATATTTCAGTAATATTTTTTTGAATAAATTTATAAGTTATACATTCTCATAATGTTAGCGGGCATGCAGATGTAAAATGTAACTGTGCAATAACATCGCTTGGATTGTGCTAAAAGCCTCAAATACAAAGATATATTTTCCTATCCAGCAGAACAGACAACCAATCCGCTAAAATATTACACAATGCAGAATATAGATTGAAACGTTATGGCACCTCGATTTTTGCGTTTATTTACAAGCTGATACCGCGAAAAGCTTCTTAGGGCCTGTGTACATGAAGGTGTGGGACCCCAGGTAGGTGAGGTAACCCGTTTAGGAGGGATAACCGGCCTGTTCATATAATCTCTCATTTTAATTTGATCACGTTTACATGTTAGGTGGGGTAACCTGCCACATGTTACCTCACCTACCTGGGGTCCCCCACCTTCATGTAAACAGGCCCTAAATTACATGGAAATGCATCTTCCGTCAGAATTCGTCGACAAAACTGTGCGCTCCATTCTAAGGTTTATGTTTCTCTTTTTTTTTCTAGAAAGCTAAACGTCTGCAAGCCAAGAAGCAGGAAGGAAATGACACTTTCTCTTGTGGGAAATATCAGGAAGCCTACGATATCTATACTGAAGCATTAACTATTGATGCCCACAATAATTCAACAAACGCTAAACTTTACTACAACAGATCACTAGTCGGTTCAAAGGTATATTTCTGAAACCTTGTTAATATATATATATATATATATATATATATATACATCAGAGGCACACAATATACGTGTTGCACACAAACCGATAACCACTTTACGGCGACTGCTTACGAATGTCAAGGACAAAGACAAACCGGAGGACAGAGAGGGAGCAGTATACAAGATCAAATGCTGCGACTTCCAGGCTTCTTACATTGGTGAAACCGGCAGAAACCTAAGCATGCGACTGACCGAACACAAACGCGCGACGAGGAATGGTGACGTCAACAATGACATTGCTTAGCACCATTTAAAGACGAAACATCAAATTGACTGGGACTCTGCGACATGTATAACGTATTCTACAGACTACCATTAACGTCTTACTTTAGAAAGCTGGTTTACTAACTTAGAACAAACGCCACTGAATCGTAGCCAACAGTTACCAGCGCCGTACAAACGACTTATTGACGAGATAGAGCAAAACTAACTACGAGAGAACGACTGGAGAACTGACAATTTGGCTAACAATAGACGACTGTTTAACTGTGACAATAGACGGATCGAAACGCACCAATTACTGATCACGAGTCTTCATAGCCAATAACATCAAGGCTTAACTGACAGAGGACCAATAACATCGCGACGTAATTGACCAATAATCAGACCAATAACCAGAGTATAATACCATCAACTGACGTGATACAACTCACTTTGACTCTGAAGATGACTACCGCTCAGGCTGTCGAAACGTCAGTCACTGTCAACAACAACAGTCCTATTCAGGACTACGTTCACCCAGACGATCAAAGTCAAGCTATTTTTGAAATGACTCCTGGGTTCAAACCTTTCACAAATATATATATATATTTAACAATTATTCCACGAGTGCGCTGTGGATATGAGATACTAGATAGCCAACGAGGCGCGTAGCACCGAGTTGGCTATAATCATCTCCTATCCAATTAGCGAGTGGAATAATTGTTTTATTAAAAACGCCCACAAAGTATCGAGAATTCTCTCCGACTTATTTGTAAAAACAACCGATTTTCAGCTGATTTTTAATTTTGAGCAGACGCGTGCAGCTGAATAACAGACAACCGTGTCACTTTCTGGCAAAAAGAAAATTACATCATCCCTCTTACAATTTTTTATATAAATTTTTCTTAAAAGAGAATTTAAAAAATCATGGACTTTCGGTGACAAGGCTTCTTTACTCAGTCTACGTCACGTCAACTCATCCTTTCCTTTAGTTTCTGGCCCTTGGTTTTGGGAAACGGATTAAATTGGAATAATGTGGCGCGTTGAATTTTGCTGACATCTTCCTTGGATCCTTGGATCCTTGGATCTTTAATATACGAAAGAACAAAGGAAGCCAGCCCTACTTAAAATCATTAAGTAAAAGCATTGAGAATGTTTCGAATTGCTCTTTTTTCCGTCCCTTTGTTCAAATATTCACCCATTCTGAACGACTGGAATGTGAAGTAATGAACATTTTCAGCACTTCCCTTTTTAGACCGTGCCGCTTTTTATATAATGTAGTGTAAAAAAAACACTTGTTTTCTATTTTCATGTTTTACAGGCGTTGATTTATCTTTGCATAAACTTGTGTTTCAGCTCAACAGATTAGAGGAAGCCATCAACGACTGTACTCAAGCAATTGAGTTGGACCCTACATACCTAAAGGCTTACATCAAACGGGCTCGATGGTTAGTGGTCCTCCCTTCCTAACAAAAGTGTGTTTATTATTATTTTAACTGATTTCTTTTTGATCTGGGTAAATGCATCAGCGAGCGTTTAATAAATGTTATTTGAGAAATTGTTACGATTTTTATAGATTACTTAAACTGTTTGATAGACACATAGATAATTAATAACCTTTATGTTACCTTTAGTTATTGTGCCAATACGTAGTATTTTTAGTGCAAGGCTAATTGGGCCGAGCTAAATACCGTAAATGATCAAATTGGCGCCCCCCCTCTCTCAGTAATAAACACCCTCTGTCTAATAGACGCCCACCATGACAAATTACTACTTACTAGCAAATAGCAGACAGGAGCGAAAGGGAACAAAAGAGGAGCAAAGTGGAACATTTTTCAACAAAGGCTTACTGGCATAATGGATTCAAGTTTACTATTCGCGCCATAACCTACCCTGGTTTAACTGAAAGTTTGAGGAGACAGACAAGGAAAAAGCAAAGGTGTCTCAGACTGGAATTTGTTCACATTAGCCAGGAAACAATTACACAAGAATTTGAGTAGGTCCAGAAACAATTATCTTTCTGACCTTCTCGACGACTTCTTAAAGCAAAACTCGAAGGCTTTCTGTTCACACATAAAAAAAAACTAGGAAAGGAGGGCAGAGATATTCAAGACCTTAAAGTTGGAAATGAAGTGTTTACTGAGCCGAGTACTAAGGCTTAAGTGCTACACAGCCAATTCTCCAGTGTTTTTAACAACGAAGAAACAGAGAATATCCCAGACCCTGGCAAAAATCCTTTTCCGACTATTGGAACAATAACTATCACTACCTCTGGAATCGAAAAGTAACTTAGAGGGTTGAAAGCTGACAAAGCTTATGGCCCAGATGGAATTCTCCCCTGGTTTTTAAAGGAGAATAACCATGAAATATCAGAGTTTCTTACTTATATCTATCAAGACTGTATCAATACCGGAACTGTGCCCAGCCAATGGAAACATGCCAACCTATGTTTCCAACGTATGTGGCATTCACAAGAAAGGAAAGAAATCGGATCCATCAAACTATAGGCCCGTATCACTTACTTGCATCGCTTCAAAAGTACTGTGCAGAGCTATGTTATGAATCACCTCTGTCACCTGTCGCAATATGGAATGCTCACTGATTACCAACATGGCTTTAGGGCGAAACGATCAACAGAAACACATCCCATATGTACCATTCAAGACAGAGCAAGTACTATTCAATCTAACAAAACAATTCACGCCGCAATCGTTGACTTTTCAAAAGCGTTTGACAAAGTTCCTCGTCGTCGTCTGTTGACGAAACTTGGGTATTACGGAATTCGTGGCTCACTACTAAACTGGTTCGAATCGTTTCTATCACAGCGCACCCAATCAGTAGTAATTGAGGGGGCATCATCTGCTCCTGTAGCCACGACATCCGGACGGTCTTAGGACCGTTACTGTTCTCAATAGATATAACTGATTTACCTAATGGTCTTAACTCCACCGTTAGACTTTTTGCTGATGATGCATTGTCATATGGAATAATCTTTTGTGATGAAGATGCAGCTGATCGTCAAGATAATATAACATAACATAACATAAAACTTTATTTATACTCGAATTTTAGAGTAGCTAACAAGCTAATATCTTCGAGCTGACACTACATGAAAATAATATAGAAATATATATATACATTCAATGCATTATAAGTAATAATAAAATAATATTAATAATAATAAGCACATAAAAAAAAAGGAAAAAGAATATATTATTTACAATTCACAATTTTAAGTTTAAGTATGTCAGACAAAAAGTATCTACATGAAGGTAACATCCTATATTTTGGTCTTAAAGTCTGCAAAAAACTGGTACGAAAAAAGTCCAGCAGTGTATTCTACTGCTTAGCTGAAAAGTAAGAAAAGGAGTTAAGACCATAGGTAGTTGTTTTAGGTTTACTTAGTGAAAGAATGTAGTTGCCACGAAGATCATAGGAAGAGGACCGGAGTGAACAACCAAGAGAGATCAACCAAAGCGGGAATACGTATTTTGTGGAGAAATTCTAGAAGAAGTGGATTCTCACCCTTATTTGGAAGTAGGGCTTGGTAACAAAATAAGGTGGTCCCCACACATCGAGGTAATCTCATCTGGGCCAAATAATCTGTGAAAGAAACCGCGTACACGACACTTGTGAGGCCAAAGCTCCAGTATGACTGTAGTGCATGGGACCCGCACTACCAGAAAGATAAAGCCGCAATAGAAGGGGTATTACGAAAAGCGGCTCGCTTTGTCACGGGAAATTATGATCGAACAGCGAGCGTGACGGAAATGCTGCAAAATTTAAAGTGGGACACGCTTGAAACAATGAGAATACACATAAGGCTGTCCGTTATGTATAAGGTGGGAAATGGCAGGACTATTTGATTCCAAATAGAGAAAGGGGAACACGAGGAAGCCATGATTTTAAGTGTATTGTACCGAAAGAACACAAGGATATTTTTAGATTTTCTTTCTTTCCCAGGACAGTAACTGAAAAGCCAATCTCTGTCTTTATTTAAAAGTTAACTCCTTTAACTCTTTTTATTAGCAGTTAATATTTGTCTTATTTGTAGTTTTAGCTTTTATTACCATTTGTTTTGTCTTGGAGTGTTTTAGAGTTAGCGTGATGTCCCCTGGATATTGCCGACAAAACAATATTTAGATTTATATTTAGAGTCGTTCAATTTCTGCAGTTTCTTTACCCTGAACACGAGAACTGACATCGAAGTTGAGATATGAAAGAGCGATGTAGATCTCTAGACGACCTAGAAGTATCAATGGATCGACTTGAAATTATGCCATTTGTAAACTCTTTTGATATTTTTTGCGAGAAAGCATATAGTGTTGTTGAGCTTGTTACAACTATGAAATAAACGCCTTGTATCTATTAAACGCCCCGTCTGGGCGTCTATGAGATCATTAACGGTAACTGAAACGAATGATTGTGAAACATAACAGGGTTAAGAATCCCAACTGTGGGGAATTTTGACGCCTCTTGTCTGCAAGTCCAACTCTCTAACTACTCGGCCATGCTGCCTTCTCTTACACTTGGTTTTTAAACCGTAAGGTTTTCAAAAAATCAGGCTCCTATGGTCAGTTTCATAATGGCAATAGAAAGAAGGTGGATCTCTCGAATTATAGGCTGTACGTCAATTTATGCTTAATTATGATTCAAAGCGGGAAGATAAATTCTTACCTCTGTGCCAAAATGGGAAATCGCCTGATATATTTTTTGGTTAAAGATCCCTATATTGTGTCTCATCCGTCCATCTGATTTCCGTAGAAAACATAACTGTCTTCCCTCTAATCCAAATCCGACAATCTGGTCCACAGCAATGTGTGCAGTTTAAATGGAACTTGCTCAGTTAAAATTTTAATAAATCTGCATATGTGTTTTCCAGGTTTGAGCTATTCGCCAGTAATATGACCATGTTCGTTTATTCCTTTTAAGTTACATGGAAGCAGAAAAATACGAAGAAGCTGTAAGAGATTATGAAAAAGTTTGTAAAATGGACCGATCTCGAGGTGAGGAGACCACAACCATGGTGTTATCCTGCGACAGAAGCATAGGAGGAACGTCTGCGCCTCAGCGACAGAAATTTCATACTGATGAAGCAATTCAATGTTTACATGATAAATCCGGTAGTCATGGGGTCGCAAAAGTACATTTGCTTGATTTTATGTTTCTCCTGGTCGAGTATGGTAAAGTTTTGTGTTCTACTGCGAATGAGCCCCAGCATGCTTCCTCTAGAGAAGAATGTATTCCACGAATATTGACCGTTTTGTTATAGATTCATCGCGTTTACATTAGACCTTTGTGGCCTTTTGTCTTTTGTCTGTCATTCGTAAACAAGAGGTAAAACAATATAACTACTATGTCGACCAATCAGAGCTCCTGACCAGATTCCGGACAGATTGTACGTCATCAGTATGGAATTTCTGTCGCTGAGGTGCAGACGTTCCAGCAAGAAGCATAGGAGCAAGGAGAAACGGCTGTATTCGCAGGCTACCATTCTGTTAACTGTGGCCCTTCAAGCTTGTTACATATTCTGAAACATTTTAGCGGTAAAAAGGACCTGAACATATCGAGACCATCTTTCGCTACCATTTCGGGGACAACTCCAACGCAGTCAAACGTCTAAGGCATCCTTCTGCAGCTCTGTTGTTGTGTTAGGAATTTCATTTACAAGTGAACCCATGAGGAATGATACGTAAAATGATTAGTTAACGTAACGGGTTTTTTTTCTTTTTTCTCAGAATATGGATTTTTCTCGTTGAAAACCCTTCTCGCTCGATTAAAAATTATGCTGCCAAATGGCGCCGACGATAACATTAGTTTCAGCTCTCAGTTTTTTAAAACCTTTTTAGTAAACTTTTGAAATGTTTAGTGAATTGGTACCGTACTGATAATATCAAAAAACTTTCCAAAACAGTGAAAGTAGAGAACCTAGCTTGAAGTATCTTGCTAAGGTTTTGAAAAGTTCCCTCGTTTGATGCAAAGATGTCATATCAGTAAGTAAGTAATAGTACGTAAGTAATCCAGTTTAATCAAGGCAGGAAACTTAAATGTGATGTTTGCATGCTTTTGCTTCTTCAGGTATGCTTCAAATAATTTTTTTTTTTTCAGAGCATCGACGAATGCTAGAAGAGGCGAAATTTGAACTGAAAAAGAGCAAAAGAAAAGATTACTATAAAATTCTAGGCATTTCCAAGGGGGCAACAGAGGAAGAAATTAAAAAGGCGTACAAAAAAGAAGCACTAAAACATCATCCAGGTAAGAGCTAGCGCAACGGGGCAAAGTGTTTGAAGAGCATTATAAGGCAGTGCTAGCAAGGCTATGACCAACGTTTTTAAGGGAGACTATTCAGTGAAGAAAGTAATGTTATTGAGTCTATATCATGTGAAGTGGGATAGAATAGGCCCCGCGATGTCGCTTTTTGAAAGATATTATATGTATGTTATCGTTGTTTTCCGCCTTGAACACATTGATGTGCTTGTACAGTTTGGAGGTGGGTGAATAGGTTGCCTCCTCTTGAAACCCATATTTTCTTGTGATTCACTTTTCTTTAGTCGATAACTCTTTCTCTCAGGGTGATTACCCTAGGCTGTCTAATAGCTTGTTGGCTCAAATAAGGACTTTCGATTCTCGCCTTCTTAATACATTTGAAACCAAGATGGCTGCTCGTCGATCACTCGCTTTTCGACATCAAGTTGTTTTCATTTGCATCAAATTCTGTCATTAAAATATCTGTGCATGTTCAAGAGTTGCATTTGTTGCAGTGCATCTTGAAAACAGTAACTGACTTACACCTCACGCTGCTGTTCTGATAATTCTGAGGGACCTTTAGATTGGACTATGAGTACAAGCCTACTATTTACAAACTTCTAATTCGTGTACCTTATTTAATTACTTATCATGTCAATCTTATCCCTAACATTTATTTGTGCTAGTCAGCAAAAAAATTCAAGTCGTACTCATAATCAAATGTAAGGGAGCAAGGATTGGCACAATCGGGTAGTGCACGGCCTTCCGTGCGAGAGTTGCCGATTTCGGTTCCCAGGTGTGACCTCAAATCAACTTCTTTCCCTTTTGCGTAGCTTTAAGTTACTTTAAATACCCGTAAAACGGAGCACTGATAGAGAGGGGGGTAAAATAAGTGCAGGATGTCAGTCAAATGATGACTGTTACGATTTACCGACGCGAAAGAAAGGATCTTTACTTTTACCTTTACCTTTAATGACCCACTCATGACCGAAACGCAAAAATGCGGGGAGGAGCTGATTATATTGAAGACTGTTGTTAGTGTTCAGCACTTTTAAACACGTCAAACGATAACTGCTTCTGGTTCGAACGCCCCTTCAAATATCAAAATTGTTTAATACTCTACTGGTCGCTAGCCTGCGAGAGAACTTTCTCGCACGCTAACTGGTTGCATATGATAACTTTTTCAGATCGTCACTCTGGTGCGACAGATGAAGTGAAAAAAAGTGAAGAACTGTTGTTTAAAGAGGTCTGTTTGTTTTACTGTTCTAGACAGCATTCTTTTAATATGCTTATGTATTCTGCCAACTTAGCTATATATCTTTGTGTTTTAGGAGTCCTAAGGATCAAAAGGTGTGGTTGATTTTCAGACCTTGTCCTGTAATTCATCTTTGATTTAGTCGCTAATAATTTTAAGTCTTCCCTTGCACGCATATTACAGTAATTTACGTATGGTTATGAGTCAGGGCATACAGTTGACTCCCGATAACTCGAACCTTCGCTAACTCGAAGTCATTTTTGTTTCCCTTCAGATCTTTTCTATATAAATTTACCCTCGATAACTGGAACCATGTTGTAAGCGCGTGAGAAGTCAGGAAAAAAACCGTGTACTGAAGTCCGAGACATTGAATTTATTTCAAAGCAACCGTGGCAATGTTTTGTCTTTACTTTTTTGTCCTTCTAGTTCAAATTCAGTGTCCATTCCTGTATACTTGGTCGCTTAATTGCATCCCCCCCCCCCCCCCCCCATTCGCTTATTTTGTTATTTCCGGTTATTTGCTTCGAACTCCCGATAACTCGAACATTTTTCGATTTCCCTAGAAAGTTCGAGTTATCGGGCGTCGATTGTACTTTAATAAAGTAAGAGGCTTGGGGAAAATATGCTGTTATCAGGCTGTCCTGGGACTTCCCAAGGCGAAACGCTTGCTGTTGTTTTCGTAACGCATCGACAGCCATATGACTTTCTTTACTCTCTCTCTCTCTCTTTTGGTTTGAGGGAGGTGACGGGAAAACTCAAAAACGTAAAAAGCTATAAATAAGAACAATACAATACAAACAATACAATGTTCTTTATTTTGAGAGGGTAGATACATGATTAACCCAGTAAAGAGTTTTCTAACACATGGCCGGTAGTGGCCCGGGCGTAATGGTCCTAACGGGACGCGTACTCTTCCCATGACACAAAATTTACATTCAACTGATTAAAAGAAAACAAGAACGCGCTTACAGCGGCTCTCCGTCTCGCTTGCTTGGAGATTATATCGAGAAATGAGGGGGCGATTAATTCTACACGAAAGGGGATTTACTCGCTAAAGGTTTTTTAACTTCCTACTTGATCGACGTCAATACTTTTTATTTGTTTCTGAACTGATTTAGGACGCTTGTTAGCGACGACCGGAAATACGTCTGCGTTCGCAGGCTATACGCGTGTATAAATACACGATTCCAGAGAAATTACATCATCGCCAAGATCAAAAAAGTTTCCTACATGGCACTTTATTTGAATCATCGCCGAAAATAAACCGCATGCTCATCACAAGACCATTTATATACAATGAAAGGTTACAACACCCGACCATCGCAGTTTTGTTAATTAAGATTTATATTTTATTTTTCCACCACTCAGAAGTGTTCACTTGTTCTAAGTAATCAACGTTTTCAAGCGATTGAATTCGTGGACCGACACGTTTCGGAAAAGTTCTCGACTTAATCTTTCCTAAGCTTTCTTGGCAAAACATGCGTGGCTTCGATCACGCAACGATTCTTAATATTCCCAGTTTCCACGGTCTCCGCTAGGAACGCCTGGCACAATAACCGCCATTTGTGTCCAAAATACGACGAAAAGCGCGTTGCACAGACTAACAAGGACGAGTTCTGTAAAAGTCTTAGTGGTCTCGTGTTTTAACAATGGAACTTGTTTATTTTTTAGGTAAATGAAGCGTACAGCGTATTATCAGATCCCAGGAAAAAAGCTCGGTATGACTCAGGACAAGACCTCGAGGACGGCTTTATGAACACAGGTTTGTCACAATTTTAAATTGTTTAAGTTTTTATTCGCCCGGCAAAGAGTTAGACCCTTCCGTTGCATATGTAGATAAGAGTTAGCAGATACTGCTGTGTGTGTACGTGTCATGTTATCTTCAGTCTTACGGCACGAGAGCTTTTTCTGTTATTTCGCTTGTGTGTATTACCCATGACTGCTGTTGCATATATCTTTCATATCTATTGATTGTCTCCTTTGTTCTATACCACTTAGATTTTGATCCAAATTCAATATTTCAAGCATTCTTTGGAGGTCCAGGATTCGGCGGGTTCAACTTTGGTGGACCGGGAGGTATGTTGACGGTACAATAGAATCAGAATATAGAAATACAATCAAAACTATACACAGCCATCGGCTTGAAGACAGTGAAAAAGGCAGGGCACAATAAACCGAAAAGTCGAGCGCTGTAGACAGGTGGTTCATCTTTAATTTATACGTCATTGAAGAAACTTATGTTCTTTCTATCTCCTGTGCTATTCTTTGTGGTCCACTAGCGCGATTAGAATTACTTTTTATAAAATACTTCTCATGTATACAATATGTATTTGATGTTTATATCAACGTTTCCAACTTACGCAGTCCGGGCCATAACCATTTCTGGATACTCGATGACGTCATCAATAATGGCTTTTATAATGCCGACTTCGAGGAAACTTATTTCTAATCTTATTTGAGCCTTAGCGGATTTAGTCCTCAGTTATGTTCCATGAAACATTGCGAAATTAAAGGCAAAGAGTGACAAAATATAACAAGCGAATAGGTGATAGCCTCGGTTGTGATTTGAGACAAAAATTCTGTGGAAAAGTCGATCAAAGGGGCCTTCTGCGAGGGCGCCGATAAAGGAGTTACTGTGCATGTATGCTCGTGTTGATGAGATTCCAGGCATGATGAATGAATGAACTTCACATTTAATATGTCGTTACACTTTGTCGTCTTCGTGGAAAAAAAAAAACTATCTGATGCAGAGCAGTGTAGTGCCGGGTAGCAGCGGGTAGATTACAGAGTGGAAGAATCCAAACTTTAACAGTCTCACATGCAGAGGTTATTTCCTGTGCTTTTTGTTTCTGACAAGAATGGAACTTTGGTGATTTCGTGCCATGCTTCGTCACGATTGTTTTCAGGATGTTGAATTTTCACGGATAGTGATTTTAATGACCCGAATTAACTTGGTAAAAAAACGGCGGGCCTGTAGGACTGAACGACTTTTATCTCATAATGTAAAGTGTCATTTGTTTCGGTAGGACTTTTCCGCGGGTCGCGGTTGGCGGATAAACTGATAGAGCTTTAACGGATTCTATCCCTTAACATATATTAACATATATTGGCGCTGAAATTAAAGTAGAGATTTAATAGCTTAATCGCTTGCAACAAAAGAATAGTTATCCTTGCATTACGTGAGAATTCTCTGTTTTCAATGTCACGCAATCAAATATAAAAAGTGCAATCCATTAAACAAAGAAAGTCCAGAAAATGAAAGAAGATAAATATTCAAAAAGCCCAGCGATATTGAAAATTGTATGCTGTCCCTAGAATCATCGCCACTCCCTCACCTTAAGAAACGATAATTGTCCGTTATCCTTCCAGAAAAGGGGGAAATGTCTGCCACTAAAAACTTGCGAAAAAAGCGATCTTGGCCTTACACTTACTTTTTCGCGGCAGGAAAATGTAGAGATGCATACGCAAAAAATTCACTTCAAGTTCTGGATAAGGTTAGACACGTGCCATTTGTCTTGCTTGACATTTCCCATTTCAATTTGACACACCGCGTGTAGCCTGGCGAAACGTCCCTTGCGCCATACCTTGTGGCATAGCCTGCGTTGCAGCCGGCCCACGCAGTCCTCTAAACCATTAATATAGCTCTATTTATACAATGATGTGAATGCTACGCGCGCTGTGATTGGTCGTTGCCCATTATCTATTAGAGTACAGATACATGAATGACGTCACGGGAAACTTGTTTTCTTTGTTTTGTTCAACATGGCACGCGGTTTTGAAAATGTTTGTGAGATTATTTCGGATTGAGGCAAGTGAAAGCTTCGGAAAAAGTTTAGCAGGAGCTATTTACAAAGAAGAAAAATGGAGAAACGGAGACCAAAAAAGCTATTGACTACTTGACAATGCCTAAACTACAAGAAATCTTCACAACAGTTGCCATCGTGTGTCTTCGCTACGAGAGACTCGCTGTTTTACAAAATGTTTTCGCTATTATTCTTCTTTGAGCAAGAAAAGACGGTGAAAAACTTTTCGAAGAAACTGTACACGAGTAAGATAAAGAAGAAGCTAAGATGAAAAGTTGGGTTTGGGACTTAAAAAAGGCCTAAACTAGCACAAATCCTCAAAAGGTCAAGCGGTTCGAGGCAGGTATGTGTATCGGTCTTTTTCTTTTCTGATCATTGTATAAAACAAATAGATTCCATGTTGCCGTGGGTCTGTTCAGTAATAGATCACAGAGGACGTCAAAATGTGGTAAAAACAACAGTGACACACTCGCCTGCGGCTCGTGTGCCACTTCTTTGTTTTTACGACATTTTGACGTCATCTGTGATCTATTACTGAACAGACGCACGGCAACATGGAATCTATTTGTTAAACAGAAGGTTTACAGTGTCTGCGACGCAGGCAACATGTAGCATGATTTCTCAGTTTATAAAAATAAAGTCTTGGGAAAAATAGTCCCCTTAGGTGTACGTAGCCTGACGTAGACAAGACAAGACAAGACATGTATTTTTATTTGGAGTCTTATATCAGCTGGCACATAAACGTTGAGATAATTCAAAATTACAATATATGTGTTAGCTATCAATCACATTATACCAAGTTATATTAAATAGAGATAATTACAGTCATTTTATTTCATTATCGTGATATTTCTCCTTTACAAACAACATCGTCCCCAGGGTGCTTTTCCCTGGCTTGCCCGTCACCCGCCACCCGTCAACCGCCGCTCCTGCCACATTAGCCTCCGATTCTTTTCTAGCGGGTAGATTATGCTGTCGAGCAAATCTTGTTGTTGCCGTTGGTTTCACGTTGAGAGGTAATGAAGCTGACCTATTTCCTGCATTATACTACTTCATGAGAAATTTCTGCAATTTGATTGGCTTAGAGCAGTGGTATTTCAGCTTAATTTGAAATACCTGCATATGAAATTTTGAAGGATTTCGAGTTCGCCGATTATTAGGAACAGTAAACGGCGAACTCGATACCACAGGTAAGGTAATTCAACGTTTATTCAACGTTGATTTATATACACACTTAGTGCATTTAGTATAAAATAACATCGGTTACACACGCAGATTGTGGGGGCGCCCTGTGGTTTAAGTATATTCTTTGGCGCCGCGGGTGGAAGGCCACGACGTTCAAATGATGAATTTTTCACTCTCTCAGAGTTCGGGAATGTCAAGACTTGTATGCTAAATGTTTCAAATAAATGAATTATTTTTTTTATGCTGTCTTTCTATGCAGTGTTTACTACTGAATTTTGGCTGATTGCCGCAAATGCCTGCCATCAAAAAATTGGTTTACTCGATATTCTACTCATTTCCAATATCTCTCGGACAAGTTTATGTTGTTTTGGTTTTGACCTCAACCAATCACAAGGCACGAAACCGATATCCAGAAATGGTTATGGCCTAGACTGTTAACGCTGACGCCCATTTGCAAATCTATTGGTCTGTTAATGAAGGAAATGATGAGACGAAATAAAACAATTACATGTGGGAAGGTCCCAATTGGACGTTTCTCGTGATGGAACTAAAGCAGGCGATGTTGACCTTAAAGAACCTTATTAGTTTTCTTCAAGAGTGCCATGAGCAAGCACTTGTTGAAAATGTTGCTTGTAGAAAAATTGATCTTTCAATCATGGTACAACTTAAATCATTTTATTCCTTCAAAATATTTTTTCGTTACTGAACGATGTACATTCGCCGGTTAATTCTTCATAACCAGCTTCAACCAGATGCAAAAAAGGTGACACACTCCGACGAAAAACCGGCCTTTTTCACTTCAAATCGCTGCTAGTCACACTTTTGTGCGACCTCACCTCCTTCCTCCCTTCCAGTGAAGGTTTTTCCTCCAAGTTTTGAGCACGGTCTTGTATTGCTAGCAACGTTGATACGGGGAGGAAGGGGAATCACAAGCACAAGATCATGGGCAGGCTATTTAAGCCAAAATAAGGTAAAGTGCAGAGTATTTTTGCAACTGGCTGGAGCGTTGACCAAATTTGGCTTTGGCAGTGTGTAGCTGGAGAAGATGGTTTAAGACTTGTACCGAATAGACAAAAATACGATATTATCTGCTAAAGTAAACATCCCTTCCTGTCCCGATACTGTTGATGATTAGGCTACTTTCGTAAGGTATGAAGAATTAACACCCTCCTCGAGGTTAATAATACATTTAGCAATCATTTTAGTAAGTTCATGAAGCTGGCTGTGATGACAAGAATTTAACGTGTTATATACTTCCCTTTCTTCAGGTGGACCGGGTGGTTTCTCGTCCAGTGGATTTCCAGGTGGATTTCAGTTCACCTTTGGCTAACTTTGAACTTACCTTTTGTACCTTTACGTCATCAATAGCGGAGATAACACTGAGTAACGTATAGCTTGTACACCATTGCTGCTCCAGTCAAGCTTAAATGATACACAGACATTACTGCTTGTTTCTTTTAACAACAAATACGTCAAATAACAACTTTTAATGGCTCGGGGAAGTTTTACGATCTTCAATCTATTTCAGTCTAAATAACGGTAAAAAAGGTGTTCTTAACAGGGCGAAGACTTACCATACTCTACGCTTATTATCTCCCAATAAATTATTCAAAGTGGACATTAATTTCGTGTTCAAAACATGGGCGGATCCAGAGGATTGTCAAGTGGACCGCAGACACCCCTTTTTCTGTGAAAGTGTGTATCATTTTTAAAGAATTCTCGGTAAAATAAGTAGTATCTTTACAGCTGGCACGTATCTCAGCCGCCCCTTTCTGACATTTGTTATCCCGGCCACCCCTTTCCCCTGCACAACTTTGATAATTTTGTATTTCTATCTTTGCTTGTAAGCATTCCTTTCAGTTTCTGACAAAGGAGATGCTTAATTTTTAAATTTAATGTTTTGGGGTTTGAATTCTGAGAGGAAATTTTCTTTTGAAAGATAGTTATTGTCCAGGTAAGACTTTTCCCGGTGCTAGTGTGTCAGCTTTGAATTACTTCTTTTTTTTGTCAGCTCTTTTGCGGCTTGTTGTGGCAAAGCCGGTTAACACAAACCCCACGACACGTCATGGCCGTTCCATGTCAGAAGTGGGGGATTCAGGTCTTTAAATAAGGGGCGGACCATTATTTTTCTGGAGGGGGGATGAAAAATATTGACAAAAATTGTTTGCAGGGTCTGAAAAGACAAAATAAATCGAAGTCAGTTAAGATATTTAAAAAAAATTACCAAAACTCTTGCCAACTCTCAAGCTTAAGACATCGATCCCACGCATGGAGGGCAAATGTTTGTAGAAAAATGGGATATATTTGACAACCAGTCTAAAACAAGGCTTAGCTCAGAGGCAGTAACTCATCTGCTGATGAGCTTTCTGAAACTCAGCCATTGTGAAGAAAATACATTGTATTTAGAAAGTTAATGTGTACTACATTAATTTTTTAAATTTAATAAAATACAGTCTTTATAATGGCTCAATTTCAGAATGCTCATCAGCAGATGAGTAACTGCCTGTTTCATCACTGTCTGAGCTTGTTTCAGAGTGGTTGTCAAACATATCCCAGTTTTCAATTCTTCAAACATTTGGTGAACGGTAGGATTAACTGATCCAGAACCACATGGCGCATGAATTTCTTCCTCAATAATGTAATTAGTGCTTTCTACAAAAGAGGACAACGGTTTCTTCCGTTTCTCATGCTGTGTCCCTTCTGCTCCTTGTACATCATTGTTTAATAGTTTAATAAGGTAATGGTAATATTTAGCACAAGTAAAAAGAACACTGAAAAAAGTGGAAAACATTTTTTCGCAAGAAGATGACGATGGAAAAAAATGTTTGCGGAGACATATATGTTTTAAAGAAATGTTTGCAGAAGATAATTTCTCTCCCCACCCCCCTTCCAGAAAAATAATGGTCCGTCCCTAAGTGGGGACCCGCTCATCCACCTAGAACATGATTTTTCCTGGCCTTACATGCCTCTGTTTGGACTTAGTTTACCCTTCTCTTTTTGATAACCTTTGTATATTTTTAGCATTATAGTCTACAGTCCTCCTGATGTTAATATGATCGGGCGCTAATCTTTGTTAAAATGACATGAGCTGGGTGGCTTTGGGTGGCAAGGTTTGTTGCGGGACGAGAGCCTTGGCTGTTTAGATAATGGCAACTGCAAGAAGAATGCAACGATCAATTTTCATCATTTTTCTTCCTCATTTTGGTGCGTATGAATTTATCGGTGACTCAGTTCGCTGGGAAATGAATTTTAATCCGACTTTATTAATGCTTTTTTGTTGTTGGTCCACTTTGTCGACGTGGAAGATTAACACGATCACATGAACATCATGGGGTTGTCATGTCATTTGCTGCGTTTAAAAGAATGGCCGAGATCTCGATAAACTTCACTGGTCAGGCAAAGCCGCTAGCCCAGCTCATTTGTCACTAACAATACGACCCTTGTTGAAACATACCTTTAACAGTATTGTTCCAATAGAATAAAAACGCTCAGAAACACACCAGGTTGAATTTTGTGCTTTTTAACTCTGATATTCACAAGACAATCGATTCTTAAACAAATGCCAAAAAATTGTAGCGAGGTTATTGCCTCTGATTACTACATACCACTTAACAGTACAAAATCCTAAACTATTAGCAGGCATGTCTTAAACCAATCTCGTTACCAGAAGCTGCGATCCTTTTGGTCAGCACCAATGATCTCTAACCTCTGGAAGAATCCGAAAAAAAAAACATTTCTGATTGGCCGATAAAATAGTCATGTTCATCACATGCATATTCCTACTTTGCAAATCAAAAAATTGTGAGCTCGTTGAATTGCTTTTAACAGGTCAGTTGTGTACACACCAATCTTTTATGATTTGAAACCGTTCAGAAAAAAGTTTGTTTTGATGATATAGTCACGAAACCACACTACAATGATATTTTTTGAAAAATGTCCTTTGTCTTATTCTTGCCACTTAAGAGGAATTTTAAAAATACATGCTACTGAACCTTTCAAATATGCATTCAGCCGTGTTCATTCTGAGTATGGAAGAATGTTTGTCATCATGACTAACGAATGACTTAGTCGCAGCATTTTAAATAAATACATATATTTTGTATACCAGTTGATACGTATGCCCGCCTATCGGCAGAGTGCTCAATAGAAGGACTAGAGCGTAGTATAATCAAGGTTGTCTGGTGTCAACGTGAGATTTGACTTGGCATATTTATTACTATTTAGTTTCGTACCGCACAGCATGCGCGGCACTCTTCAGAAAAAATTGCCAACAAAAACTTTGTTACAACATACGCTACAATTACAAGCGCGTGCGCAGGATTTGAATAAAAAAAAATATTGCGTGACAACAGAAGATGGAAAGCTGCTAAGAAGGAATTTGCGTGCGTGCGTGCCCGCAGGAAATTGCAAGTTCGTGTCGCTTGTCCAAGCTTGCCAGATCGGGTCCGCAAATGATAAAATATTTTTCCCACAGGCACAAATTCCAGCGATTTGAAGCGGGATTAAAACGCGCGGCTTGCTTTAAGATCTTCCAAGTTACCTTATATTCAATCTTAGCGTCTTTCAAATGCCAGATGTGCTTGCTGAGTTCGGTGCTGAGTCTCTTGTTTGGGTCTCTGCAAGAAGACTTATGGTTAGACCTACATAGCTCTCAGCTGGCCTATTGTCCTCCGTTGTCACTGTGGCTTGGTAGATCACGACTTATTTTAAGCAATTACCGTCTAGAGAGCAGTGAGCTGGTTGACGGCAGTTTCAAGCTTTAGGTGGTACGGCGTAAGTTTTCCGTAGGGTGGATTTGTCGTGGCCATCAATTCCTTGCTTTAGATTCGGCATGTAGCTGTAACTGATCTTAAATGTGCTATTTAGTATATACACACTCAGTGATCTTGAACAATCTGATTGGTTCGCTATCTCGGACTATTCAACAATATTCACCTCCTAGCGACTGGATAATGTGTGAGCTTGGTGTTTCCCCCCTTTTTTTAGAGAACGATCTTTTAAAAGTCGACAAAATCCTAGGGTTGACTTTTTGTAAGGGAAGAAAAGACTTCGAAGGATTCAAAACGACGTTTTTCCATTTACTGTAGCTGAGTTTTGTGCTCGATGGGTTGTTTACGCCTCCCGTTTATTCGCGTAGAAGAGGCCGTTTTGTGAACGCAGCGTTTCCTAACAAGACAAATTTGGCCCAAAAATCGAAGTTTATTCATGACAAACAAATTTGAGAGCAAATGTTTGCAGAAATTCTACGTTTCAAGTAAACAGGAAAAAGAATGCTACAGGAAGACGACGTCTTACCTCGAGCAACCGAGCCGCCATTTTTGTCAGTTCTTCATTCATGCGAAGAACGAAACAACAAACGCTGAACAAACCTTTTTGACAATAACCTTGCCGAGTCCACAGAAAACAACAAAGCTTTTCTTTTCTTCTCAGGTAAGGAAACAATTCAAACTTTTAACGGGTCCACTTAAGCTATTACGCTGTTTGCGAAGTGATAAACTTGAGAATTGCCATGTTTGAAAATTATGCAAAGACCTATTTTTAAACTTTCGTGTGATTTGATCCGTCAGTCAAATCGTACTTTTTAATGGTTTCCTCTCTGACATTATATACTAAAACAATTATTCTTTTGAATCTCGGTGAATAGTGGCTTTAGGAATATTTACCTCTCTGCTTCGCGGCTCGGTAAATACTTAGCCACTATTCACCTCGATTTCAAAGAATAATTGTTAAATATTCACTAGGACAGTTAGAAAGGCTTTAAACGCAACATCACACAAAATAAAATTTATGCTATGTCACGCAATGGTCAGCTACACGTGGTGGCCTGAATGTGTACAGCCACCTCTTCCCCGGGAATAATCGCCCTTGGCAGCCCAGTCAAAATCGTATTTTAGTAATTCTTGTTATATTTACAGTGATGTGCATTCTAGGATTAGCCGCATATCCGGAGGCGGGTGTATAGTCCAGGAGCAGTGGCGCTGAAATAAGTTCCATGGGAATTTCGAGATGATTTCAAGGAAAACAGTGTGGAAGTGTCAAGGGGACCTAAGGACTAAGAAAATGTTAAATGTTGTCGGCACTTCTGTAACACGTGCAGCAGGCAATACGGGGCATTGAAAATTGCCCCTTGTTATTTTACACGAAAGCGAGCAACCGCTGTTCATATTTCCTGTCCTACTAACTACTAAAATATAATAAAGATAAGATGTTTTAAGATCTACAATGATAGCGGTTGAAAATCCGAATTTAAACCCTTAGTTTACCTGAAACAAAGTTAGTGAGGATCCAAGAATAGTGAAGTCCCGAAGCCTCATCGCGGAACGAACAATATTCAAATTTTCTCCTAGCCCAAGCGGAGGATATTTTCAAAATTTTTGGTCAGTAATCAGAATGTGGAAAACAAACTGGCGGATTTTATTATAAAATGAAAAGTCCACGTTCAAAATACCACTTAAATGTTATTACGATATTACGGTTTCTTAGGTTTTTACCGTGTCATTAGAGAGCTTGAGATTGAGGTTTTCGGTATTTCCCGAAACCGCGAACGTCAAGAAGTCATGTGAACAGGGCTTTGCCGTCAGATTTGCAGTTTGAGGTTCACTTTTGTACGGCTAGACCACGCTCCAGAGGTAAGTGATTTACCGCAAGGTTTTTTGAACCCTGAAACATCACAATCCCACGTTTGAGAAGAAATACGATTTTAAAAGAACTCTTTTGCTTATTAACCATCGAATTCTATTTCAAAAAAACGTAATTTCAAAGACAATTTCTCAGTTAAAATAGAGGATGAATAAAAACAAACATGGCCGCCGCAATACCTCCCGCGAATCTTAAGTCCCAAATATGGGCAGACGGGTAACTTGAAACCGTTAACGGCCGACCGCAGTTTGTCGTTTGCAGTAAAGTGACCAAACCTCGATCTTAAGGTCTCTATTGTGAGTTGGCATTCAAATGCCGCCGATAAATGTCGTCGTATGAAATAAGTACCACACAAAGGATGGGCAGGTTAAGGACCGTAATTTAAAGCTCTGTAGCCAGGAAAACAAGAATGACCGCCCGGCTGAAAAACGTGCCTCACATGAAGAAGTTCTTGCAATTGCATTTAAGAATGGGCTTCTAAAGGCAATAAAGACTACCTCAGGAGTCGAATAATTACAACTGAAACTCAGATAGAAAAAAATCATTGTGCTGTCCGTCCGTGTTACCAGAATGCAGCTTAAGTGTCATTGTCTGAGAAAGTGTTCCAGGGGCCAAAAGCTGTGGTCAACCGATTTGGCTGAAACTTTACACAGAAGTTGGGTATAATGAGATATTTCAAAAGGCACTCTGGCTCACTTCTCTGAGTTCTAGTTTTGGAGTTACAGGGGGGGTCTCATTTTTTGCCCTTTGAGCACCAAAAATCCAGCCTTCCAGGGGGCATTTTGAAAGTGTGATAAGACCCCACTGGTAAATTGTGCTGCCAAATGAATTTGACCATGAACTCTACTATAATAGAGCTTTCAGTTCGTGCATGTAACTTTGTCCTCAAGGTATTGCACAGGGAGGAGCCTGGGGCTAGAGTTTGGCCAAAATTGATGTTAAAATTACAACCCAAAATAGCCATTTTTCAAAATTTCACTATATTCACCTGCCTTCTTGCATAACTTCCAAACCTATACCACTGTTTACTTTAGTCACCCAGCTATCAAAATCAGTTAAGAAAAATTTGGCTCATTATGGTTTATTGAATTTTTGAAACAACCACTTCATGCCCCTCTCAGGCGATGCAAAATGGAATTTTGAGCCTAATTCAGGAGCTGGATAACAAAAAGCTTGTTTTGCTTTTATAAAGAAAATAACCCAAAGAAAGCCTAGCATTGAGATGATGCACTTGTTATTACATCAAGCTAGCTGGCCCGCCATTTTGGACTTGAAGAGTGTGGGGACTGGACCAAGTTCCCGTCCAATCCTTCTCCCGTTTCGCGGGAATTTTTTCCGTTTTTCGTCAGGTGTGTTCGAAATTCTAGAAAGCGATCTGTTTCAGGATAATTTTTCGATGGCACTTTATTCCTTTGGAGGGGTAAATGACAAGTGCAGTGTCACGTCATGGGCTGTGCAAGAAACAGGAATGCTTCCTTTGTTGTCTTGCGATAGTGACATGACTGCATGGTTAAAATAAAGCACAAGTAGAAGGGTTCAGGTGTGTCCGGGGAAGAAGAGGAAGAACTGGTGAAGAAGACTGGCCATGTTTGAAATTGAGGCTCTTCCCGAAGACGACCAAGAACTAAAGGGCGAAATAGCTATATTCACTCTCACTCTACTAGAGAAATTGCATGAGTTGCTTGTGAAGTATTCCTCTTGGACAGTGCTCCAACGAAAGGTAGCCTGGCTACTGAAATTCAAGGTGTACCTTCAGTATCGTAAAGACAAGAAAGCAGATATTGAGAAGCACCTGACTACGGCAGATCTGGAGAAAGCAACATTGACTATAGTTAAACTAGTACAAAGAGAAGTATATGCAGAAGAAATACAGGATTTGGAGACGAGAGGCCATGTCAAACGTTCGAGCAAGATTGTAAAGCTCCGACCCATATTGGATGACGGCGTCATGAGAGTTAGAGGTCGCATTACAGATGCCCCTATTGCGTTTGATGCCAAATTCCCTATGATTGTTCCACCAAAGCACCATGTGGCCCAGCTACTGATTGCAAGCTTTCATCAGAAGTTATTACATGCTGGACAAAATTACATCCTTTCGCACTTGAGGGAGAAGTTTTGGATACCTAATGGAAGGTCTGCCGTACGTAAGGTTGTGAGATCGTGCATGACATGCAAGAAACAGAGAGCGGCAACCATGGAACAGATGATGTCCGCCTTACCAGCATTTCGCACCACAGCCTATGAGCCGTGCTTCACCTATACAGGAGTGGACTACATTGGACTCCTGAATGTTAAGAAGGGAAGATCAGTTGTTAAGAGATGGGGAGCAATATTCACGTGTATGAATTCTAGAGCAATACATTTGGAGCTGGCCACTTCACTGGAGGCTGACTGTTTTATTAACGTCTTCAGAAGATTTGTAAACAGAAGAGGGCCACCCAAGTTTATGTACTCTGACAACGGGACAAATTTTGTGGGTGCCGAGCGGGAGATCAGACAAGCAATTGAAAATTGGAACCAATGCCAAATCAGAGATGAACTCCTGTAGAGAGGGTGCCAGTGGGTGTTTCAGCCACCTAAGGCTTCTCATGCCAGTGGGGTATGGGAAAGTCTGATCTGTAGCAGTCGAACCGCCCTGAAAGGTATACTTGGAGAAAGTCTAGTGGAAGAAGATGTACTGGCGACTGTCCTGACAGAAGTTGAGGCAACCCTTAATTCCAGACCTCTTTGTGCCGTCTCAGACGACCCTAACGACCTTCAACCATTAACACCAAACCACCTGTTGTTGCAGAGAACAGTAAGCAGCTCGCCGCCTGGAACCTTTGTGAAAGAAGATATGCTGTTGAGGAAGAAGTGGAGACAGACGCAGATATTGGCTGACCATTTTTGGAGACGATGGTTGAAGGAGTATGTTCCAGCCCTACAGGAGAGACAAAAATGGCACAGACCTCGACGAAACGTGCAAGTTGGAGACTTAGTACTTGTAGTGGATCAAGACCTTCCCAGGGAAAAGAGGCATTTGGCCCGTATTCTAAGAGTGATTCACGGAAAGGATGGGCTTGTGCGAACAGTTGAAGTGAAGACCGGATCTTCCTCGTCATTGTTGCGACCCATACAGACACTCTGTCTGTTAGAGGAATCAGAGAACCTCTACCGTGATTAAGACTGTTTAGGATAAAGAATCGGACATTGACATTGTTATTGCCAGTTATTAACCTGATTAATAGGGTTTTTTGGGAACTCACACGAAGTAACGACGTTTTTAACGCTTGACAAGGTATATATCCTTGTTTGTACGGATTGCTTGGTCTTGTCCGACGTATATATACCCTTGGTTGTACGGATAGGTTTGTTTCGTCCAAATAAACGCCAGTTTACAAGTGGATTGCATCTTACAGCGTTGACTATAGGGTTAGGGATGCCGCACTGTCGCAGTACTGGAAACATATCTGTTCTGTTGATGGAATCAAAGGCTTTCTTGAAATCCACAAAGGTAACAGTAAGTGGGAGTTGGTATTCCCCTACTGTACGAGGGCTCTCCCAACAAGACTGAAGAACTTGCAGCCTCACTTTCGCCAAGTGAATGTGCTTGAAAAACCAGCGGTTCAACTTTACTTTTTGTTACGAGATAATCCGAGACTTCGCCCATAATCTCGCTGACATTAAACTCTAAATCTCCCAGCCAACTACCATCCTTTTCAGTAGACTCTGGTTCAAGATCTTCTAGTATTTTTGTAAAGTCCCGGGCATTATTCTTTGCTTCTTTAATAAAACTAGCTAGCAAACTGACGTACCTTTAAAACGCTGCCCTTCTCGGCCGTCAACTCTTGGATTCTGTTAGCCTGCGTAGCTGGCGGTACTATGTGGGTGCGACATTAAAGTTTTGGCGGCGGAGCCGTGATCGAAAAAAAGGGAGTAGGGATGAGGCGGTTGAAATACCGCCTGCCCGAAAACCCCGGTATTTTGAATAGTCCGCACACCAGTGTGCGGAGAAACGGATTGGTCGAGGGCAATACATATGTCCATCATGTTAGTTGATCCTTCGCATACATTTCCCAATGAAGGGAGCAGATGGAAAACTGGAAAAGACGTAAGTGATTGTGGTTTCCCCTTTAAAAAGAGCATAATTGATGACCAAATTCTCGAAATAGCGTCTTTAAACTTCACAGCGCTGGAATTGTCTTTATTTAGCCGTAAGAAACAAAGGTCAAAGAAAATTAAAACACTTTACAACTGTATCTGAGATTAAATCCTACTGGGGACACCTACAGAAGCATGAACCACAGGAAATGATTACTCAGTATGCATTTAACAAACCAGCTTCATGACCTTTTTAATGTTAAGCCTAGTGTGGCAAAAAAAGATTTACTCAGTCAAAGTTTAGGATGATACTTGCTCTGTGTAGTGTTAGTAACCTTCGCGTGAGAGCCGAGAAAAGAAAAAAACGTCTGTTCAAGCAAACTCACAAGGTCACGTTTCACATTATCACGAGCTTAGGAGTCGTGTTTAGCCTTTCAACGCTTATTTCAAAACTGTCTCGCGCGAAAATAATGGGAAGTTTCAAATTGCAGGTTTCTCTTTGATTGTCTAATTTAATTGGGATCAGCTAAGGTGCTAAAAGTGGGCGGCATTCGAAAAATCATGGTTCTCTTGCAGGTGGTATTTCTCGAGGCTTCGTCGCTCGTGACCGCTCCGCCATCAAATCTCACTCGACTACTACACAATACCGCCAGTTACGCAGGCTAGGATTCTGTTTGCACTTTTTGTCACGGCTGACTTCGCAACAGCCCTCTTCAAACGACTCCTCTCAACTTCACTCACCGATGGCATTATCTAGACTGATGACTCTAAATCTAATCTCAAACTCTCCTTGTTTTTCCTTAAATCAACTCCAACCTCGGCATAAACAATGATTCCGTCTCAAGCTCCAAATCAAGCTACAGCTTCGCTTGGCTTCAAATTCCAGCTCGATCCTTTACTCGAACTGGTATCCGGCTCGAAGGAACAACGAGGTAATGGCGACGTTATCTTCAATGAGACTCTTGGAAAAAGACTTCACAAATGACTTAAATCAGGTGGATTACGGGACTTCTCGATGTAGCCTCCCACCAAGTCATTTTTAGGAGAGCTCCTATTTCGCCCTTCACCACGTTTGTTGGGAGGGACTAAATACGAGCTCCTCCAAAAACGCCTGCGCGTGTGCTATTCTCGATGCATGAAAAACGTCTTCCTACGCCATCTTGATACTAGCAACGCCTTCTGAAATTAACTTGGAACAAGACGCCACGGAGCGTACACTTCGACGTCGTGGTTGTGCAACTGATTAATTGTAAATGCGGAGGAATAGTAAGAAATGAAATATGGTAAGAGTAAGGTGTTAATTTGTGAAATTATGGCATTTGTTAATTTCTGAAAAGAGCAACCTCCAAGAGGCCTACTTGCCAAAAACTAGCATTTCGGGACAAATTGTCTCTGAGATATTAGCCCAGTTATACTCTGATGGCTCCATACAAATCCTTCTAAATTCGACTTGGGTCTAAACGTTTAGACCTAAGTAAAATATGAGGTTACAGGCGGTGAATAACAAGTCTTACAAAACAAACAGTCAAGAAAGAATTCTCTATGTTTGTTAGTCGCATCAGGCTTCAAAAACAGCATAGCAGTCTCATGTACTGATTAAAGATATGTAAGGCATGGGTAAGGAGTCAATTACGTTGAGCATGGAATTGGCTAAAACTCAATGTTACGAGTTCGAATGTTTTGAGGATAATTATTTTCTGACTTTCAGCACGCAGGGATGTCGGATTAACACAAGGAAGTATTATATCAAAGGAACCTTTACAGAGCTTTAAAACACAGCATCCGCCAACACAAACTTGACTTGAACTTAGGTAAAACTAAACAGCCTCTGCAAATAATAACAAACTCCTACTTGAACTCCAGATATCTTACGGCTTCCGCCAACTTGTAAACACAGAACTTGAAAATCGACCTTCGTCACACTTGACTAAACACAGCAGTCCAGCTCGTGGGAAAAAAACTTAGTTCGTCGGAAAGAACTCGCTTGGAACTTGTATACCGTTTAACATAATTGAAAGGTTCTAGAAAATACTAAACAGGCGAATAGTAGTACCTTTTTGACATATTTTATGATTTCAGTAACCGGTCAATGTAAAACGAAGACTGCGGACTGCAGACTGCAGACTGCGGACCAGGGGTAAAATGCAGACTAAGTGTAAAATGCAGACTACAGACTGAGAGTAAAATGCAGGCTGGGTGCCAAATGCAGAATAAAGACTGTAGACATTTTTAAACATTTGTGCTCCTTCTTCTCCAAATCGGTGAAACAGCTAGCCGGTATCAGTTACACACTTCGCTTCCTAGTCGTAGTGCATCGCACATTTTCCAGAAGTTCCAATGAACATCTGAACAGCTTAAGTCTGCGTACCTAGATTTGCAATACTTTCATAGAAGGTCATCCAAATTTCCTGCAGAACATCTTTCTAATTTACTCCTTTTTTGTCGCCATATTCTTCCTGTACAGTATTTTGGGTTAGCAGCTTTCATTTAAGCGTAAACATCGTGGTGTTGCACCAATTCACGGTCCCTGGTCACGTATATCGAAAACTTCGCATCTAAAGTTGAAGCGTGAAGTCTCTCGGACGGAAAAAAAGGTTCAAGATTGCTATTATGTTTTCGGGTCGTCGATGACGTTCCAGAGAAGAACGGAACGGATTTGTAAAAGCAGATGTCGTCAAGTAAGTGTTCATTTACATGTATTTGCGGGATTTTTCTGCCCTTAAACCCTTCCACGACTACAGTTTATGCTCGGTCTGCATTTTACCCCAGCCTGCGTTTTACTCTTAGTCTGCAGTCTGCATTTTACACTCAGTCTGCATTTTACCCCTGGTCCGCAGTCTACAGTCTACAGTCCGCAGTCTGCGTTTTACACTGACCGTTTCAGTAACTGATACAAATCTGCTGACTCATGCTGAAATGTAAACATGCCCTAATAAATTATTCATGAATAATCCAAAAACGTAGAGAACGTTCGAGAAAGTCACGCAACGCATGAAGGCAATTTTTCTATGTAACACCCAACAAAGACAAAATGTCTTTGTGCAGCATTTTGTAACTTTAAATTCGTCATAAAACAGTTTAATCTCGTACCCAGATCTCACTCTGTTTGGCCGTGGGAGATCTGGGTACGAGATTAAAAACAGTTCGAAAGGAGGGCTCAGATCACTAGTGAAATGTTTTTCAACACTCGGCCACGCAATATCCTTTATTTATTCCTCAAGTAAATTAAAGACTAAACTCGAGGTGATCTCAAGATATCACGAAGTAGTCCGGTCTCATTTCGTGAAATAGTCGAAACAAGCCGAAAAGTCATGAACTTGCACGCCCAATCTTGTCCCGAAACTAGTGCATCATTTCATAACTTTTTTTCATATCCCGAACTACCTTGGGTCGCAGTAGCGCAATCGGCTAATCCCTCATCTTAGAGTCTCCTCTGATCTGACGGGCACGTAGGTTAGTCGGTTCAAACCCCGGGAAAGCCAAAATAATAATTCTTTCTTCCTCGAAAAAGTTAAAGAATAAATTAAAGAAATCGAAGTGATCTCGAGATATCTCGAACTAGTTCGGCTCTCACTTCGTCAAATAGCCGAATAAAATCGAAAACCTACAGACTTTGCGTGCCCAATCTTGTCAACAAAAGTCAACTTTGATACATTCCTGAGCGTCGCGAATCCTTTACTTCGCTCCGCCGAAGTAACTAGTCCTTCCGCTGTGTGAGGCTTAGTCCTCGCGCGGCTTACATGCAAATTTTGACCAAAACAAGAAAAAATCAAATGTCAATGAAAACTTAGAAAAAGCTCCAAAACAGGGTTTGTCTACGACGTCAATCAAACCGTTACCGTAGCATTCACTGTGTTTGTCAAATAAAGGCGGCAATAACGAGCAGACACTGCAAAATAAATGTATGCGGGGACGTACCGGTTCGTTTTCACCCTCCCATATCTTTGTTTCTTCTGGAGTTGGAAGCTCTAAAGGAATAGTCTAAACTTGCCATGTTTTAATATAAAGGAGGTGAAAAACTTAAAGCTAAGGTAAAACTTACTGGGCTTTTCAAAAACACACCACCAGACTCTGAAGTTCAACAAGAACGAACCTAGAAAAACACAAAACGGTTCGAAATCCACCAATCACAAATCACAAACCATGACATTTTGTTTCTTAAGAGGTCCGCTAAGATGTGAAGGCAAGAAAGTGGTGATTCTTTAGATTTTGATTTTGCCTGGTCCCTGTTCGGCGTTTTCCCAGTACCTCTCGGTCTATTCACTTCAGTGACGTATCCGCGTGGACCACGTGACCCGAAACGCCTTTGTCGCGGGGAATAATAAGGCCTAGGGACTGGAAAATTTTGATTGATGTCGCAGAAAAACCCGAAGACGTTTTTGAAATTTTAGGTCGCGTGTTATCAGGAACAGCTGTAAGCTATGGTATACGGGAGGCCATCGAAATCGTCTCTGTCTCAAATCTGCGGTGGTGAGAAAATGAGAAATATTAGCGGCCATCAATGTGAAAATGGGTGGTATTGAAAAAGAAAGCGAGCAGGAACACAAGCAGCAATACGGCCGTAAAACGAGTAACTACTTTTTTAACTAGAAAGTTTCACGTTGTAGTCGTGCAACAACAACTGCAAAGAAATCTACAAAAAGTGTACTGCAAGTGCAGAGTTTTTTTGTTGCTAGTAAGACGTTGTTGTTGTTTTTTTGCCGTCCTCATTTAATGCCATCGGCATTTAGCATTACAAGATTTTATCTTGTGAATGTTTTTGTGAGTAAGTTACATTGTATAAGTACTGTAAAGAGAGATTTGCTTTTAGCCCTGTCTGAATCTATTTATTATTTCATTTTGTGGCCGCAGTACAACACGATAATTTCAAAACTTAAGTTAACTGAAATGAAAAAAAAGGCCTCAGTTGCCAGCAAGTAGTCTGTCGGCGAATATGTTTTCCTGCATGAATTCACCTGTCAAACGTTTTACCAAGGGTGGAGAGAGAGACTAGTTTGCTCCTGGAGGGTGACCAAAAGGGTGATCAAGCACTAAAAGCAAGGCCTTAGAAATTTTTTCCGCAAAATTTTGTGGTCAGTCGAGCACAAGAAACATCAATCTAGATTTTTCCAGGGTTCGAACAGGTTTTTGGATCCAAAATTCAAGACTTTTTTCCAAAACAGTTATTTCTTTTTCCAGACTCAAGGTTATCAAATCCATCTGTAGGTGATCAATAGAGACCTTATAAAACGAGGGAACAAAGCTTTCTCATGCGCCGCAAACATACGGGCAAGAGTTGACCAAAACAAAAAAAAATTTCAAAGCACTTATTAAAGCACTTGTTGTAGCTTTCAAGAAAAACTTCAGACTTTTTATAATTTTTTCAGGCTTTATCTTTATTTTCCAGACTTTTTCCAGACTTGAGGCATCGACGCGTGGCGGGAAAAAGATACTTCAGGTCAACGTACTAAACCCTTGTCGTTGCTTAAAGTCCCTAATGTGTCAAATTAGAAGGCGTATGTTCTAACTTTAAAAAAGTCAGAACTGCCGTTCTTCAAAGTTTACAATTAGGGCCGCTGCTGTTCAACACTTTAAGTAATGACTTGTACCTGATGTCTCTTTGCGGCTGTACACTGATGACACGACTGCCCACCTGTCAGATGTATCTCCCACCATCCTAGAATTTTCCTTCAACAAGGATCTACAAACTCTTTCGTCGTGGTTGAGTCTAACCATTAATCAGTGAACAGTGCTAAGACTCGAGCATTATCCGTTGGACCCTACTGTGACTATGATTATTCTTTATTTCTTAATGATGCTAGAAAAGATTCTTCGAGTTACTCTGGACAAGGACCTATCCTATAAAGAACACATATCAGCTCAACTAAAGAAAGCCTTTGAAGACTAGTAACTTGTCAGCGGATAACTTCAAAAAAATACTCGACCTCGATGGGTGGACACCTGAGCCCGCGATACGGTCAGGTGATACTGGTCAGCGGGTACCCTGTTTTGACAGCTGTCAATTGATCACAACATTGATGTGCAATATAGTTTTTCTGTGCTCCAAAACTAGCTAGAAATTGTTAGATTGAACATTGGTTTCCCTGTGGTGCGGACGGACGGTCGGTCGGGCGTACGGTCATGTGATTACCAAATTTTCTCGGTTGCGTAGATTACCACATTTCCTCAGCTCCGCTTAATAACTAACATATCGAAATTCGAGAGCTGGACAGGACGAATATCGGCGCCGCCATTCGCGCTACACAGAAATTGTTATACTGAATTATCTCAAATACGAGTTCGCTTTTAAAAAGAAATAAACCTCTCTCACGTCTCACGAATGAAAAATGTACTTTTCCATCGGAATCTATTCGTGTCCAATGGATCCGATGGACTCCATCGGAACGACTTTCTACCCCCTCATCCAACATGAGTGGAATCTTTCTAAGTCTCTCACGAATAGAAAATGAACTGTTCCATCGGAATCTATTTGTGTCCAATGGATCCGATGGACTCCATCGGAACGACTTTCCACCCCCTCATCCAACATGGGAGAAATTTTTTAAGTCTCTCGCGTATAGAAAATGAACTTTTCCATCGGAATCTATTCGTGTCTATGGATCCAGTACACTTGGTAGGACTTTACAACACTAGACTTCCGGTATTGCTCTCCAACAAGATCTGGATAATCTGTCTTCATGGTCCGCTGCCTCTGGCCTAGCCTTCAATGATAAGAAATGCAAGCTTCAGACCATTACGAGGAAGCGCAAGCCCATCTGTACGAGCTACGAGGTTAACGGCAGTACCATCAAGTCCTGTGAGGTAGAGCGTGACCTTGGCGTCTCCTTGGACTGTGACTTGACTTGGCAGGCCCAAGTCTCTCACCAAGCTGCACGCGCAAACAAGTTGTTAGGTTTCGTTAGGAGGAACTCTAGGTTTATTCACAGTACTTCCGTAAGGCGCACATTGTACCTCAGGCTAGTTCGTGCTCATCTTGGATACGCAACCCAGGTCTGGGCGCCCCAAGGCATTGAACTAATTTCTAAACTCCAAAGTATCCAAAGGCGTGCCACCAAATTCATTCTTTGCTTGCCTTTTTTAACACGTATCTCTTACAAAGAAAGACTTATGTCTGTAAACCTACTTCCTGTGTGCTACTAGCACGAGTTACTAGATCTGGTATACTTTTACAAGGTTACACATAATATGATTCACTTAGATCCGTCTGTTGGTCGGTGTATGACATTTGCAGACTACAGACTGCAGACCGCAGACTGCAGACTGCAGACTGCAGACTGCAGACCACAGACTGCAGACCACAGATTGCAGATTGTAAATTAAAAGACACCAAAAATCTTCCTAATAAAGGTGACACCATCAAAAATATAACATCGTGTGAAAGTGAGAAAGTAGCCAAGTTGGCCTCATTTCCAAGATGCTGTTGGCTATTCTTCACCGACGCGACTCTTTATTGACTCACCCAGCATATCACTAATTGCGTTGATTCTTTATTCTTCTTTGATTATTGTGAATTGACAATAACAAGTAGCAATGACTGTCTGAATAGGAGTCTTCTGTCAAAAGAGTTTTTAGATTGCGAGCACTTCGTGCTCACTACAGTTACGTCAACAAAAACAGCTAGGATAGATCACGGACATTTAACACCTTTTAAATGACGTATTTCATGTTAGCAGTATTTAAGGATATGCTAAATAATCTAAACCGAACAGATCCTACCTGGACTCGACGAATTACCGGAAGTGCATATTGAATTTCTAAAAAGGCAAATCGACAATGGCTTTTTTAACAGGCCAATCATTGCTCATACTCAAATCCTAGTGCACAGGTGGGGCCCCCGTAGAATAAGAATTCCGGCGCTGTTTCACAGACAGACTTATATAACGAGAGTTTAGTTTCGTCTGTGGTGCAGGCTAAATTGCTAGCCTGTTGCAATGGATTCATGAGCGAGTTTGTGACATCGACAGACATTATTCTGCTCTAATTCAATACGAGAAGAACAGCCAACAACTCCTTTAGGAATGAGGTCGGTCTAATTTGCATGAAAAATGTAAACTTCGCTTCTAGGCCTTACATGTACTCCTCGGAACAAGGTAATGTTGATGATGATACCACCTTTATAACGATACTTTTTGTTTCATTCAATTTACAGTCTTGCTGCCTCATGCAGTCTGCAGTCTGCAAATGTCATACACCGTCTGTCGTTTCCTTCGTGCGCGAATGCGCGCAGGACCCTGATATCCGTAACGAGCTCTCAATCTTTTGTGCCTAAAAAATGCAGGACTTCTACCCTTCAGAAATCTTTTTTTATCATAACCACTAGAATCCGGAACCTGCTTATTACTAGACTTGACCTAGATAATGTTACTTTTGAGAACTTAAAATCTGTTCTTTACGGTTATTACTCGCGGGCTCTAGCAATAAACTATGACCCGGACTCTCCAAGGAGTTTCAAAAGTATTTGCTAACTATGTTATGGAACAAGTACGCCTTTCAAGCAATGCAAATGACTTCAAAAGTAAATTGTAAGATTGTAGATTTTTAGAACGTGTCTTGTAGTTTTCCTTTCACGCTTTTTATTAGTATATAGTTTTTTGCAGGGTTTAGCTTTTTCGCTGTGGCTATATGGCCGGTAGGCCGGTCAAGGTTTTCAAAAGACTAAATGACCGGCAGTCCTATATTCTCAGTAAATTTTACAAAATCGAAAAATCCCCGCTAAACTAAAATCATATGTCGATTAAGAAAAGTCAAGCGATCCTGAAATACTTAAAACATCTCAAGTCGAGCGTTTGGTTTGCGCTGGGCTCAGAAGACGAAACCATGTTTTGTGACACTTAGACCTTAAAACCTTTTTCAGCTCGCGTAGTTACTAAAACAAGGAATGACCTACAATGACCTACAATGATCTACAATGACCTACAATGAGCTACTATGACCGAACGTGTAATCCCTGTAATAAGCTAAAATGAAGATTTTAGAAAAAGACAAGAAAAAAAAGATCAGGGGACATGTGTGCGTAAACGTAACGCGTTTAGTCTACTTCATGACGGCCCATTTAACGATGACAGCATCTCTAATTATTTTGCTTGGAGATAAATTTACAGTGTAATAATATATGTATGATGATACTGTGACTTTTGTCCAAACCATCCCTTGCAACATTTCGCATTAGTTTTATTTTGTCTTGTCTTTTTTTCAAACAAATTGAACAAACACAGTCACCCCAACAGTCGATCCGGGGGGATCTGCAAGGGACGTAAGGGTAGAGATGAACAAAGGAGGCCTTCATTATTCTGACCCTGTTCAAAAAAAAATTTTTTCATTTTTTTTAAAGTACCCTGGCCTGTATAAGACATCATAAGACCCTTAAATGGCTTTCGGTCCAACAGGATGCTCTGTTTGTAACGCTAAATAGTAAAATCCATATCCTGCTCAGCGGCCCATACCCATCTAGGCCAAATAAGGGAGTGCCTGCATGACTTCCGTCAATACAGGGTATAATAGTGCTATACCAGTAAAAACGCGATCGCAATAATCTATTTTTAAGTTTCTCAAGTTACCTGAGATCAGGCACAATTTTTGTTTTGCCTTTTCAAAATGTGCTTGGCAATTTAATACTATGAGCCTAGTGTCACATCCAAGCGTGACACACGACAAACATCATTGTCTGTCATTTTGTAGCTCATTGTAGGGCTTATTTTAACTCATTTTAGCTTATAGTAGCTCATTGTAGCTCGTAGTAGCTCACCATAGATCATTGTAGGTCATTGTAGGTCATTGTAGGTTATACCTTGTTTTAGTAACTACGACACACGTCCCCTGGTCTTTTTTTTTGTCATTTTCTTAAATCTTCATTTTAGCTCATTACAGGGGTTACACGTTCGGTCATAGTAGCTCATTGTAGGTCATTGTAGGTCATTGTAGATCATTGTAGGTCATTGTAGGTCATTGTAGGTCATTCCTTGTTTTAGTAACTACGTTTCAGCTCGACTGCCGGTCATGGTTTTCAAACACTAAATTACCGGCAGTCCTATATTCTCTGTAAAATTCACAAATCGAAAAAATCCAGCTAAACTAAACTATCATATGTCGATTAAGAAACGTCAAGCGAAATTTACTGAGAGTATAGGAATGCCGGTCATTTAGTTTTTTCAACACCTTAACCGGCAGTCGAGCTGAAAAAAGTTCAAAGTGTCGATCACAAAACATAGTTTCGTTTTCTGAGCGTAGCGTAAACCAAACGCTAGACTTGAGATTTATAAAGCATTTCAGGATCGCTTGACTTTTCTTAATCGACATATGATAGCTTTGGGCAACTCAGATTTTTTTGGGCAGCGAGAGAAAATTTGGGTAAAACCAGTTTTTTAAGACGTTTCCGTGTTTTTTAAATCATTATTTTGAAGAGATAAATATTTTCTATTTCAACCTGAAGTTGGCGTAATAATCCAGTACTGTTACATTCACAGGAGACAGTGGTTGCCTAGCACAAAATGAGTTTCTGGTTATAAGAGAAGGGTATCATGTGCTGATTTTTTTTATTGTTGGGCACTGTACTGCAATGGGCTATTTCCAGTCGTGAATTGATTAGAATAAACTTCCGCCTAACTTTCTAGAATCATCTCCGCTCGTAGAACAGTGCATGTCAGATGGCATCAGTAATGGGTCTGAAAGTGAAGAAGTGGCTGAATAATTCTCAGTTTGAATTACGCGAAGAATCGTAATTTTTTTTTAAAAAAATCGATGGAGTGGTTTAAAAATTGTTCACTAATTTGTTAAAGTAGACCGGAATGTTTACAAAACCGCTAATAAGAGCGCCTTGATACATACTAAATACTCAAATCCTTTTTTGGGCAGATCTATTTGCATGATCTTTTGCCCACGTTTTTAAAAAGATTGAAAGTACTATGAGGTGAAATTGCATGTCAAAAGTGCTTCGTGATTTTCCTTTTTTACCGTATTTAGCTGTATTTCTAACGATAACCTTTATCCCAAAATATCTCCGCAACACTCTTACAGATTCCGTTTTAACTTCGAGGCGACCATTGGAGGAAAATGCTCCCGTGAACGATTTTCGAAGAACAGTTCCCAGTGAGAAATGTTCCTGCAAGTATAATAGCTAATGGCGTCATTTGGTTGCTATGACAACTCTGATGTTATTGCAACCCGGATCATAACAAATTTTCATCAATTATATAGTGAAACCTGTATTAAGCTAGACTGCAAAACAGTCGGTTTTTTTCTCAAAACCAGAAAAGAAATCGGTAAAGCGTGGCGTAAGAGTCTTACGCGCGCGAAGCGCGCGAGCCTCACTCGCCCGTAGGGCGTGTGAGGCGAGAGAAAAAAAAACTTAAAAAAAAAAAAATTTTAGCGTCTCTCCCCAGTCTCGCTCTCTGTTTTCAGCCTCATTCCAGACCTTTAGTTTGACTGCTCGCGCGTACTTGAATACGCAAAAATACGGACTGTTTTGCAGTCTAGTATTAAGCGGACACCGTATTAAGCGGACACCCTCTATTAAGCGGACAGTAGCCAGAGTCCCCAAATTTATTTCCCTTATTCACTTTCAATGAAACCTTTATTAAGCGGACACCTCTATTAAGCGGACGCGGACACCTAAAAAGTACCTGAAATGGTCATTTCTATTGTTGCCAACCTGTATTAAACGGACACTTGTAATTAATTTCCACCACCCATCATGCCAGACACCGGAAATGCGAAAGATTGCCACCCTCAAATTTCAATATTTTTACTTTAAAAAACGTGATTTGACGAACTTATTTGATTAGTTTCACAGTACGGTGTTGTTTTCTATTTCGTTTTGTTTGTATAGAGCTTGTTTCACTCATATGAGTTCTTCAAATTTGAGTTGCAATCTATGTTTATGGTACTATCATCAATAAGTCCCCTTTAATAAAGAAATTAATGCAAACGTATATCGTCATAGGCTCTGGGAGTATTCTAAACCGGTTTCCACTTTTCATTTGAATGGCATTTGACACCTCATATGACGCTATCTATCGAAACCTGTATTAGGCTAGCCTGCGTAGCAAGCGTTTCCTCGCGAGGTTCGTCTAGAAAACTGGGACAAGAGCAAAAAAAAATGAATGACGGGGGAGGGGGAGGGGAAGGAAGGAACCGCTTGCCCGCAAACCCCACGATTTTGAAAAACTGCGTTCGCCCACGAACGCAGCTTCTGATTGGCGCGGTGCGGGTGGTGTTGATTACTTATCATTGGAAACATCAATCAAACCAGGTATGCTTTGTTTTCGTGCGTCACAGATCTGGTCTCATCTGATTTGTGGTCGCAGATTACAAATGTTTTGGACTGATATTTATTTGAATCGTGTTTGTGCGAACGTTTATGAGATCTGAGTCTTCAAAATATAATTGGAGATCGAGCAGTGGAGACTAGGGAAGGCCAATTTATTGTGAATGACGTCGTGTGGACCTGACTGGAAAAAATGGACTGTTTGTTGGAGATAACATCAACATAAATCAGAACTTCGGTACTCGACACTAGCTAAAGCCACCATGGACAAGCGATTTGTCAGCTTTTTGAAATGAAAAGATTCTTTTTGTTTATTGGAAATTTATCGGCATCTATTATAGAGAACGTTTCGACAAAGGCTGAAGAGCAGCCGCTCTGCAAAACTTATACCCGGTGGAGTTAATTGTTCCGGACAAATCATTTTTGACGTGTCGACAAGGTTTCAGACGAGATAAAGCCACACAATAAAAAACAAGAAATTCCGCAGCAATCAAGCAATCATTCATAGTTTTAACTTTCTTTTATCGTAAATCTTTTTTATTACACTTCTTGCAATCGCCTCCAACGTGTTCTATTAGAGAAAAAAGTAATTTTTTTCAAATCTGGTAAGCTAGGGGTAATCTGTTCATTATGTTTCTATTTTGACGAGCCGTCAATTTACAAATGAACCGAACCGTGAAATATCAAGGGGCGTTTTCCAGAATCGTGGGGTTTGCGGGCAAGCGTTTCCTCTTCTCCCCTCCCCCTCCCTCTTCAACCTTTTTTTTGCTTCCGCTCTTACTTTCGCGCAATAACTCGATTGGGAACGCTTGCTACGCAGGCTAGTATTAGGCGGACACCCTTTATTAAGCGGACACTACAGCATTCCCCGAGGGTGTCCGCTTAATACAGGTTTCACTGTATCTAGATAAATACAACTGTGGTGGCAATTTTTCCAAATGTTTGTTTATGGTGTTGTAGTCTATGCTTAAAAAAAAACTTCACAGATGTGGACCCTGAAAAACTGTATCGAGACACTTTCATATGCTAGTGCGGCATATGTTGTTGCATCGTATGGGCTTCGTTTCTGTTCGACTGTTTTGTAAAAATTTGGGCAACCTGCAAGAATTTTTTGGGTAAATGGTTTACCGCCCCCCCCCCCGGCAAAAAATTGCCCGTACGCCTATGTTTCTATAATTATCATGTTTTTGTTGGTCGCGAGTCTTTGGATGTTCGCTACTGTTTCCTGTCCAAAGCATGGCGTGACAGGCGACTTTTGACGTCATACCATCTTAACCTTTCTGTCTGCTGCTTCTGGAGCTGAAATACACTTCAACTTCAACATCATCCTTGTCGACGATTTTGTGAAATTTACTGAGAATATAGGACTGCCCGCCATGTGGTGTTTTGAAAACCTTGACCGGCAGTCGAGCTGAAAAAAGTTCTAAGTGTCACAAAACATGGTTTCGTCTTCTGAGCCTAGCGTACTTGAGATCTATAAAGCATTTCAGGATCGCTTCACTTTTCAAAATCGACATATGATAGTTAAGATTAGCTAGAATCTTTCGATTTTGTGAAATTTACTGAAAATATAGGACTGCCGGCCATTTAGTGTTTTGAAAACCTTGACCGGTTACCGGCCATATAGCCACAGCGTTTTTATATTTGACCATATTTCATGTTTTTATTGCCAAGTTTTTACATATTTATTGAGTTGTTTTTTAAATAGA